>NC_064918.1:24464432-24784744 GCF_929443795.1 Astur gentilis | reverse complement strand
TCTTTCCCTCTCTTTCCCCTTGCCTCTCTCTTTTCCCGAGTTCCGTGAACTCTCCCGTCTTTACGCTCACCAGTCACTTTCCCTGCTTTCCCTCAACTCCCTCTTTGCCACCTTTCCCCACGCTTGTCTCTTTTCCTTTTCAACCTCGCCTGTCTCTGCCCCCCTCTTTTTCCTTCAGTCCCCAAATTTCCCACTTCCGCTCGTTTTCCTCTACTCCCTCCCATCTCTCAAAACTCTCTTTCCCTCTCTTTCCCCTTGCCTCTCTCTTTTCCCGAGTTCCGTGAACTCTCCCGTCTTTACGCTCACCAGTCACTTTCCCTGCTTTCCCTCAACTCCCTCTTTGCCACCTTTTCCCACGCTTGTCTCTTTTCCTTTTCAACCTCGCCTGTCTCTTCTCCCCTCTTTTTCCTTCAGTCCCCAAATTTCCCACTTCCGCTCGCCTTCCTTTACTCCCTCCCATCCTTCAAATCTCTTTCCCATTGCCTCTCTCTTTTCCCTAGTTCCATGAACTCTCCCCTCTTTATGCTCACCAGTCACTCTCCCTGCTTTCCCTCAACTCCCTCTTTGCCACCTTTTCCCACGCTTGTCTCTTTCCCTTTTCCCCCTCTCCTGTCTCTTCCCCCCTCTTTTTCCTTCAGTCCCCGAATTTCCCACTTGAGCTCGCCTTCCTCTGCTCCCTACATTCCCTCAAAGCTCTCTTTCCCTCTCCTTCCCCTTGCCTCTCTCTTTTCCCTAGTTCCGTGACCTCTCCCGTCTTTACGCTCACCAGTCACTTTCCCTGCTTTCCCTCAACTCCCTCTTTGTCAACTTTTCCCACGCTTGTCTCTTTTCCTTTTCAACCTCGCCTGTCTCTGCCCCCCTCTTTTTCCTTCAGTCCCCAAATTTCCCACTTCCGCTCGTTTTCCTCTACTCCCTCCCATCTCTCAGAACTCTCTTTCCCTCTCTTTCCCCTTGCCTCTCTCTTTTCCCAAGTTCCGTGAACTCTCCCGTCTTTACGCTCACCAGTCACTTTCCCTGCTTTCCCTCAACTCCCTCTTTGCCACCTTTTCCCACGCTTGTCTCTTTTCCTTTTCAACCTCGCCTGTCTCTTCTCCCCTCTTTTTCCTTCAGTCCCCAAATTTCCCACTTCCGCTCGCCTTCCTTTACTCCCTCCCATCCCTCAAATCTCTTTCCCTCTCTTTCCCCTTGCCTCTCTCTTTTCCCGAGTTCCGTGAACTCTCCCCTCTTTATGCTCACCAGTCACTTTCCCTGCTTTCCCTCAAATCCCTCTTTGCCACCTTTTCCCACGCTTGTCTCTTTTCCTTTTCAACCTCGCCTGTCTCTTCTCCCCTCTTTTTCCTTCAGTCCCCAAATTTCCCACTTCCGCTCGCCTTCCTTTACTCCCTCCCATCCCTCAAATCTCTTTCCCTCTCTTTCCCCTTGCCTCTCTCTTTTCCCTAGTTCCATGAACTCTCCCGTCTTTACGCTCACCAGTCACTTTCCCTTCTTTCCCTCAACTCCCTCTTTGCCACCTTTTCCCACGCTTGTCTCTTTCCCTTTTTCCCCTCTCCTGTCTCTTCCCCCCTATTTTTCCTTCAGTCCCCAAATTTCCCACTTCCGCTCGTTTTCCTCTACTCCCTCCAATCCCTCAAATCTCTCTTTCCGTCACTTTCCCCTTGCCTCTCTCTTTTCCCTAGTTCCGTGAACTCTTCCCTTTTTACGCTCATCAGTCACTCTCCCTGCTTTCCCTCAACTCCCTCTTTGTCACCTTTTCCCACGTTTTTCTCTTTCCCTTTTTCCCCTCTCATGTCTCTTCCCCCCTCTTTTTCCTTCAGCCCCCAAATTTCCCACTTACGCTCGATTTCCTCTACTCCCTACAGTCCCTCAAAGCTCTCTTTCCCTCTCCTTCCCCTTGCCTCTCTCTTTTCCCTAGTTCCGTGACCTCTCCCGTCTTTACGCTCACCAGTCACTTTCCCTGCTTTCCCTCAACTCCCTCTTTGCCACCTTTTCCCACGCTTGTCTCTTTTCCTTTTCAACCTCGCCTGTCTCTTCTCCCCTCTTTTTCCTTCAGTCCCCAAATTTCCCACTTCCGCTCGCCTTCCTTTACTCCCTCCCATCCTTCAAATCTCTTTCCCCTTGCCTCTCTCTTTTCCCTAGTTCCATGAACTCTCCCCTCTTTATGCTCACCAGTCACTCTCCCTGCTTTCCCTCAACTCCCTCTTTGCCACCTTTTCCCACGCTTGTCTCTTTCCCTTTTCCCCCTCTCCTGTCTCTTCCCCCCTCTTTTTCCTTCAGTCCCCGAATTTCCCACTTGAGCTCGCCTTCCTCTACTCCCTACATTCCCTCAAAGCTCTCTTTCCCTCTCCTTCCCCTTGCCTCTCTCTTTTCCCTAGTTCCGTGACCTCTCCCGTCTTTACGCTCACCAGTCACTTTCCCTGCTTTCCCTCAACTCCCTCTTTGTCAACTTTTCCCACGCTTGTCTCTTTTCCTTTTCAACCTCGCCTGTCTCTGCCCCCCTCTTTTTCCTTCAGTCCCCAAATTTCCCACTTCCGCTCGTTTTCCTCTACTCCCTCCCATCTCTCAAAACTCTCTTTCCCTCTCTTTCCCCTTGCCTCTATCTTTTCCCGAGTTCCGTGAACTCTCCCGTCTTTACGCTCACCAGTCACTTTCCCTGCTTTCCCTCAACTCCCTCTTTGCCACCTTTTCCCACGCTTGTCTCTTTTCCTTTTCAACCTCGCCTGTCTCTTCTCCCCTCTTTTTCCTTCAGTTCCCAAATTTCCCACTTCCGCTCGCCTTCCTTTACTCCCTCCCATCCCTCAAATCTCTTTCCCTCTCTTTACCCTTGCCTCTCTCTTTTCCCGAGTTCCATGAACTCTCCCCTCTTTATGCTCACCAGTCACTTTCCCTGCTTTCCCTCAAATCCCTCTTTGCCACCTTTTCCCACGCTTGTCTCTTTTCCTTTTCAACCTCGCCTGTCTCTGCCCCCCTCTTTTTCCTTCAGTCCCCAAATTTCCCACTTCCGCTCGTTTTCCTCTACTCCCTCCCATCTCTCAAAACTCTCTTTCCCTCTCTTTCCCCTTGCCTCTCTCTTTTCCCGAGTTCCGTGAACTCTCCCGTCTTTACGCTCACCAGTCACTTTCCCTGCTTTCCCTCAACTCCCTCTTTGCCACCTTTCCCCACGCTTGTCTCTTTTCCTTTTCAACCTCGCCTGTCTCTGCCCCCCTCTTTTTCCTTCAGTCCCCAAATTTCCCACTTCCGCTCGTTTTCCTCTACTCCCTCCCATCTCTCAAAACTCTCTTTCCCTCTCTTTCCCCTTGCCTCTCTCTTTTCCCGAGTTCCGTGAACTCTCCCGTCTTTACGCTCACCAGTCACTTTCCCTGCTTTCCCTCAACTCCCTCTTTGCCACCTTTTCCCACGCTTGTCTCTTTTCCTTTTCAACCTCGCCTGTCTCTTCTCCCCTCTTTTTCCTTCAGTCCCCAAATTTCCCACTTCCGCTCGCCTTCCTTTACTCCCTCCCATCCTTCAAATCTCTTTCCCATTGCCTCTCTCTTTTCCCTAGTTCCATGAACTCTCCCCTCTTTATGCTCACCAGTCACTCTCCCTGCTTTCCCTCAACTCCCTCTTTGCCACCTTTTCCCACGCTTGTCTCTTTCCCTTTTCCCCCTCTCCTGTCTCTTCCCCCCTCTTTTTCCTTCAGTCCCCGAATTTCCCACTTGAGCTCGCCTTCCTCTGCTCCCTACATTCCCTCAAAGCTCTCTTTCCCTCTCCTTCCCCTTGCCTCTCTCTTTTCCCTAGTTCCGTGACCTCTCCCGTCTTTACGCTCACCAGTCACTTTCCCTGCTTTCCCTCAACTCCCTCTTTGTCAACTTTTCCCACGCTTGTCTCTTTTCCTTTTCAACCTCGCCTGTCTCTGCCCCCCTCTTTTTCCTTCAGTCCCCAAATTTCCCACTTCCGCTCGTTTTCCTCTACTCCCTCCCATCTCTCAGAACTCTCTTTCCCTCTCTTTCCCCTTGCCTCTCTCTTTTCCCAAGTTCCGTGAACTCTCCCGTCTTTACGCTCACCAGTCACTTTCCCTGCTTTCCCTCAACTCCCTCTTTGCCACCTTTTCCCACGCTTGTCTCTTTTCCTTTTCAACCTCGCCTGTCTCTTCTCCCCTCTTTTTCCTTCAGTCCCCAAATTTCCCACTTCCGCTCGCCTTCCTTTACTCCCTCCCATCCCTCAAATCTCTTTCCCTCTCTTTCCCCTTGCCTCTCTCTTTTCCCGAGTTCCGTGAACTCTCCCCTCTTTATGCTCACCAGTCACTTTCCCTGCTTTCCCTCAACTCCCTCTTTGCCACCTTTTCCCACGCTTGTCTCTTTTCCTTTTCAACCTCGCCTGTCTCTTCTCCCCTCTTTTTCCTTCAGTCCCCAAATTTCCCACTTCCGCTCGCCTTCCTTTACTCCCTCCCATCCCTCAAATCTCTTTCCCTCTCTTTCCCCTTGCCTCTCTCTTTTCCCTAGTTCCGTGACCTCTCCCGTCTTTACGCTCACCAGTCACTTTCCCTTCTTTCCCTCAACTCCCTCTTTGCCACCTTTTCCCACGCTTGTCTCTTTCCCTTTTTCCCCTCGCCTGTCTCTTCCCCCCTATTTTTCCTTCAGTCCCCAAATTTCCCATTTCCGCTCGTTTTCCTCTACTCCCTCCAATCCCTCAAATCTCTCTTTCCGTCACTTTCCCCTTGCCTCTCTCTTTTCCCTAGTTCCGTGAACTCTTCCCTTTTTACGCTCATCAGTCACTCTCCCTGCTTTCCCTCAACTCCCTCTTTGTCACCTTTTCCCACGTTTTTCTCTTTCCCTTTTTCCCCTCTCATGTCTCTTCCCCCCTCTTTTTCCTTCAGCCCCCAAATTTCCCACTTACGCTCGATTTCCTCTACTCCCTACAGTCCCTCAAAGCTCTCTTTCCCTCTCCTTCCCCTTGCCTCTCTCTTTTCCCTAGTTCCGTGACCTCTCCCCTCTTTACGCTCACCAGTCACTTTCCCTGCTTTCCCTCAACTCCCTCTTTGTCAACTTTTCCCACGCTTGTCTCTTTTCCTTTTCAACCTCGCCTGTCTCTTCTCCCCTCTGTTTCCTTCAGTCCCCAAATTTCCCACTTCCGCTCGCCTTCGTCTACTCCCTCCCATCCCTCAAATCTCTCTTCCCCTATTTTTCCCCTTGCCTCTCTCTTTTCCCGAGTTCCGTGAACTCTCCCGTCTTTACGCTCACCAGTCACTTTCCCTTCTTTCCCTCAACTCCCTCTTTGCCACCTTTTCCCACGCTTGTCTCTTTCCCTTTTCCCCCTCGCCTGTCTCTTCCCCCCTCTTTTTCCTTCAGTCCCCAAATTTCTCACTTCCGCTCGTTTTCCTCTACTCCCTCCCATCTCTCAAAACTCTCTTTCCCTCTCTTTCCCCTTGCCTCTCTCTTTTCCCGAGTTCCGTGAACTCTCCCGTCTTTACGCTCACCAGTCACTTTCCCTGCTTCCCCTCAACTCCCTCTTTGCCACCTTTTCCCACGCTTGTCTCTTTTCCTTTTCAACCTCGCCTGTCTCTTCTCCCCTCTTTTTCCTTCAGTCCCCAAATTTCCCACTTCCGCTCGCCTTCCTTTACTCCCTCCCATCCCTCAAATCTCTTTCCCTCTCTTTCCCCTTGCCTCTCTCTTTTCCCTAGTTCCATGAACTCTCCCCTCTTTATGCTCACCAGTCACTCTCCCTGCTTTCCCTCAACTCCCTCTTTGCCACCTTTTCCCACGCTTGTCTCTTTCCCTTTTTCCCCTCTCCTGTCTCTTCTCCCCTCTTTTTCCTTCACTCCCCAAATTTCCCACTTCCGCTTGTATTCCTCTACTCCCTCCAATCCCTCAAATCTCTTTCCCCGTCTTTCCCGTTTCCTCTCTTTTCTCTACTTCCGTGAACTCTCCCGTCTTTACGCTCACCAGTCACTCTCCCTGCTTTCCCTCAACTCCCTCTTTGCCACCTTTTCCCACGCTTGTCTCTTTCCCTTTTCCCCCTCTCCTGTCTCTTCCCCACGCTTTTTCCTTCAGTCCCCGAATTTCCCACTTGAGCTCGCCTTCCTCTACTCCCTACAGTCCCTCAAAGCTCTCTTTCCCTCTCCTTCCCCTTGCCTCTCTCTTTTCCCTAGTTCCGTGACCTCTCCCGTCTTTACGCTCACCAGTCACTTTCCCTGCTTTCCCTCAACTCCCTCTTTGTCAACTTTTCCCACGCTTGTCTCTTTTCCTTTTCAACCTCGCCTGTCTCTGCCCCCCTCTTTTTCCTTCAGTCCCCAAATTTCCCACTTCCGCTCGTTTTCCTCTACTCCCTCCCATCTCTCAGAACTCTCTTTCCCTCTCTTTCCCCTTGCCTCTCTCTTTTCCCAAGTTCCGTGAACTCTCCCGTCTTTACGCTCACCAGTCACTTTCCCTGCTTTCCCTCAACTCCCTCTTTGCCACCTTTTCCCACGCTTGTCTCTTTCCCTTTTTCCCCTCTCCTGTCTCTTCCCCCCTCTTTTTCCTTCAGTCCCCGAATTTCCCACTTGAGCTCGCCTTCCTCTACTCCCTACAGTCCCTCAAAGCTCTCTTTCCCTCTCCTTCCCCTTGCCTCTCTCTTTTCCCTAGTTCCGTGACCTCTCCCGTCTTTACGCTCACCAGTCACTTTCCCTGCTTTCCCTCAACTCCCTCTTTGCCACCTTTTCCCACGCTTGTCTCTTTTCCTTTTCAACCTCGCCTGTCTCTTCTCCCCTCTTTTTCCTTCAGTCCCCAAATTTCCCACTTCCGCTCGCCTTCCTTTACTCCCTCCCATCCTTCAAATCTCTTTCCCCTTGCCTCTCTCTTTTCCCTAGTTCCATGAACTCTCCCCTCTTTATGCTCACCAGTCACTCTCCCTGCTTTCCCTCAACTCCCTCTTTGTCAACTTTTCCCACGCTTGTCTCTTTTCCTTTTCAACCTCGCCTGTCTCTGCCCCCTCTTTTTCCTTCAGTCCCCAAATTTCCCACTTGCGCTCGTTTTCCTCTACTCCCTCCCATCTCTCAAAACTCTCTTTCCCTCTCTTTCCCCTTGCCTCTCTCTTTTCCCGAGTTCCGTGAACTCTCCCGTCTTTACGCTCACCAGTCACTTTCCCTGCTTTCCCTCAACTCCCTCTTTGCCACCTTTTCCCACGCTTGTCTCTTTTCCTTTTCAACCTCGCCTGTCTCTTCTCCCCTCTTTTCCTTCAGTCCCCAAATTTCCCACTTCCGCTCGCCTTCCTTTACTCCCTCCCATCCCTCAAATCTCTTTCCCTCTCTTTACCCTTGCCTCTCTCTTTTCCCGAGTTCCATGAACTCTCCCCTCTTTATGCTCACCAGTCACTTTCCCTGCTTTCCCTCAAATCCCTCTTTGCCACCTTTTCCCACGCTTGTCTCTTTTCCTTTTCAACCTCGCCTGTCTCTGCCCCCCTCTTTTTCCTTCAGTCCCCAAATTTTCCACTTCCGCTCGTTTTCCTCTACTCCCTCCCATCTCTCAAAACTCTCTTTCCCTCTCTTTCCCCTTGCCTCTCTCTTTTCCCGAGTTCCGTGAACTCTCCCGTCTTTACGCTCACCAGTCACTTTCCCTGCTTTCCCTCAACTCCCTCTTTGCCACCTTTCCCCACGCTTGTCTCTTTTCCTTTTCAACCTCGCCTGTCTCTTCTCCCCTCTTTTTCCTTCAGTCCCCAAATTTCCCACTTCCGCTCGCCTTCCTTTACTCCCTCCCATCCTTCAAATCTCTTTCCCATTGCCTCTCTCTTTTCCCTAGTTCCATGAACTCTCCCCTCTTTATGCTCACCAGTCACTCTCCCTGCTTTCCCTCAACTCCCTCTTTGCCACCTTTTCCCACGCTTGTCTCTTTCCCTTTTCCCCCTCTCCTGTCTCTTCCCCCCTCTTTTTCCTTCAGTCCCCGAATTTCCCACTTGAGCTCGCCTTCCTCTACTCCCTACATTCCCTCAAAGCTCTCTTTCCCTCTCCTTCCCCTTGCCTCTCTCTTTTCCCTAGTTCCGTGACCTCTCCCGTCTTTACGCTCACCAGTCACTTTCCCTGCTTTCCCTCAACTCCCTCTTTGCCACCTTTTCCCACGCTTGTCTCTTTTCCTTTTCAACCTCGCCTGTCTCTTCTCCCCTCTTTTTCCTTCAGTCCCCAAATTTCCCACTTCCGCTCGCCTTCCTTTACTCCCTCCCATCCCTCAAATCTCTTTCCCTCTCTTTCCCCTTGCCTCTCTCTTTTCCCGAGTTCCGTGAACTCTCCCCTCTTTATGCTCACCAGTCACTTTCCCTGCTTTCCCTCAAATCCCTCTTTGCCACCTTTTCCCACGCTTGTCTCTTTTCCTTTTCAACCTCGCCTGTCTCTTCTCCCCTCTTTTTCCTTCAGTCCCCAAATTTCCCACTTCCGCTCGCCTTCCTTTACTCCCTCCCATCCCTCAAATCTCTTTCCCTCTCTTTCCCCTTGCCTCTCTCTTTTCCCTAGTTCCATGAACTCTCCCGTCTTTACGCTCACCAGTCACTTTCCCTTCTTTCCCTCAACTCCCTCTTTGCCACCTTTTCCCACGCTTGTCTCTTTCCCTTTTTCCCCTCGCCTGTCTCTTCCCCCCTATTTTTCCTTCAGTCCCCAAATTTCCCATTTCCGCTCGTTTTCCTCTACTCCCTCCAATCCCTCAAATCTCTCTTTCCGTCACTTTCCCCTTGCCTCTCTCTTTTCCCTAGTTCCGTGAACTCTTCCCTTTTTACGCTCATCAGTCACTCTCCCTGCTTTCCCTCAACTCCCTCTTTGTCACCTTTTCCCACGTTTTTCTCTTTCCCTTTTTCCCCTCTCATGTCTCTTCCCCCCTCTTTTTCCTTCAGCCCCCAAATTTCCCACTTACGCTCGATTTCCTCTACTCCCTACAGTCCCTCAAAGCTCTCTTTCCCTCTCCTTCCCCTTGCCTCTCTCTTTTCCCTAGTTCCGTGACCTCTCCCCTCTTTACGCTCACCAGTCACTTTCCCTGCTTTCCCTCAACTCCCTCTTTGTCACCTTTTCCCACGCTTGTCTCTTTTCCTTTTCAACCTCGCCTGTCTCTTCTCCCCTCTTTTTCCTTCAGTCCCCAAATTTCCCACTTCCGCTCGCCTTCGTCTACTCCCTCCCATCCCTCAAATCTCTCTTCCCCTATTTTTCCCCTTGCCTCTCTCTTTTCCCGAGTTCCGTGAACTCTCCCGTCTTTACGCTCACCAGTCACTTTCCCTTCTTTTCCTCAACTCCCTCTTTGCCACCTTTTCCCACGCTTGTCTCTTTCCCTTTTCCCCCTCGCCTGTCTCTTCCCCCCTCTTTTTCCTTCAGTCCCCAAATTTCCCACTTCCGCTCGTTTTCCTCTACTCCCTCCAATCCCTCAAATCTCTCTTTCCGTCACTTTCCCCTTGCCTCTCTCTTTTCCCTAGTTCCGTGAACTCTACCCTTTTTACGCTCATCAGTCACTCTCCCTGCTTTCCCTCAACTCCCTCTTTGTCACCTTTTCCCACGTTTTTCTCTTTCCCTTTTTCCCCTCTCATGTCTCTTCCCCCCTCTTTTTCCTTCAGCCCCCAAATTTCCCACTTACGCTCGATTTCCTCTACTCCCTACAGTCCCTCAAAGCTCTCTTTCCCTCTCCTTCCCCTTGCCTCTCTCTTTTCCCTAGTTCCGTGAACTCTCCCCTCTTTACGCTCACCAGTCACTTTCCCTGCTTTCCCTCAACTCCCTCTTTGTCAACTTTTCCCACGCTTGTCTCTTTTCCTTTTCAACCTCGCCTGTCTCTTCTCCCCTCTTTTTCCTTCAGTCCCCAAATTTCCCACTTCCGCTCGCCTTCGTCTACTCCCTCCCATCCCTCAAATCTCTCTTCCCCTATTTTTCCCCTTGCCTCTCTCTTTTCCCGAGTTCCGTGAACTCTCCCGTCTTTACGCTCACCAGTCACTTTCCCTTCTTTCCCTCAACTCCCTCTTTGCCACCTTTTCCCACGCTTGTCTCTTTCCCTTTTCCCCCTCGCCTGTCTCTTCCCCCCTCTTTTTCCTTCAGTCCCCAAATTTCTCACTTCCGCTCGTTTTCCTCTACTCCCTCCCATCTCTCAAAACTCTCTTTCCCTCTCTTTCCCCTTGCCTCTCTCTTTTCCCTAGTTCCGTGAACTCTTCCCTTTTTACGCTCATCAGTCACTCTCCCTGCTTTCCCTCAACTCCCTCTTTGTCACCTTTTCCCACGTTTTTCTCTTTCCCTTTTTCCCCTCTCATGTCTCTTCCCCCCTCTTTTTCCTTCAGCCCCCAAATTTCCCACTTACGCTCGATTTCCTCTACTCCCTACAGTCCCTCAAAGCTCTCTTTCCCTCTCCTTCCCCTTGCCTCTCTCTTTTCCCTAGTTCCGTGACCTCTCCCCTCTTTACGCTCACCAGTCACTTTCCCTGCTTTCCCTCAACTCCCTCTTTGTCAACTTTTCCCACGCTTGTCTGTTTTCCTTTTCAACCTCGCCTGTCTCTTCTCCCCTCTTTTTCCTTCAGTCCCCAAATTTCCCACTTCCGCTCGCCTTCGTCTACTCCCTCCCATCCCTCAAATCTCTCTTCCCCTATTTTTCCCCTTGCCTCTCTCTTTTCCCGAGTTCCGTGAACTCTCCCGTCTTTACGCTCACCAGTCACTTTCCCTTCTTTTCCTCAACTCCCTCTTTGCCACCTTTTCCCACGCTTGTCTCTTTCCCTTTTCCCCCTCGCCTGTCTCTGCCCCCCTCTTTTTCCTTCAGTCCCCAAATTTCCCACTTCCGCTCGTTTTCCTCTACTCCCTCCAATCCCTCAAATCTCTCTTTCCGTCACTTTCCCCTTGCCTCTCTCTTTTCCCTAGTTCCGTGAACTCTTCCCTTTTTACGCTCATCAGTCACTCTCCCTGCTTTCCCTCAACTCCCTCTTTGTCACCTTTTCCCACGTTTTTCTCTTTCCCTTTTTCCCCTCTCATGTCTCTTCCCCCCTCTTTTTCCTTCAGCCCCCAAATTTCCCACTTACGCTCGATTTCCTCTACTCCCTACAGTCCCTCAAAGCTCTCTTTCCCTCTCCTTCCCCTTGCCTCTCTCTTTTCCCTAGTTCCGTGAACTCTCCCCTCTTTACGCTCACCAGTCACTTTCCCTGCTTTCCCTCAACTCCCTCTTTGTCAACTTTTCCCACGCTTGTCTCTTTTCCTTTTCAACCTCGCCTGTCTCTTCCCCCCTCTTTTTCCTTCAGTCCCCAAATTTCCCACTTCCGCTCGCCTTCGTCTACTCCCTCCCATCCCTCAAATCTCTCTTCCCCTATTTTTCCCCTTGCCTCTCTCTTTTCCCGAGTTCCGTGAACTCTCCCGTCTTTACGCTCACCAGTCACTTTCCCTTCTTTTCCTCAACTCCCTCTTTGCCACCTTTTCCCACGCTTGTCTCTTTCCCTTTTCCCCCTCGCCTGTCTCTTCCCCCCTCTTTTTCCTTCAGTCCCCAAATTTCTCACTTCCGCTCGTTTTCCTCTACTCCCTCCAATCCCTCAAATCTCTCTTTCCGTCACTTTCCCCTTGCCTCTCTCTTTTCCCTAGTTCCGTGAACTCTTCCCTTTTTACGCTCATCAGTCACTCTCCCTGCTTTCCCTCAACTCCCTCTTTGTCACCTTTTCCCACGTTTTTCTCTTTCCCTTTTTCCCCTCTCATGTCTCTTCCCCCCTCTTTTTCCTTCAGCCCCCAAATTTCCCACTTACGCTCGATTTCCTCTACTCCCTACAGTCCCTCAAAGCTCTCTTTCCCTCTCCTTCCCCTTGCCTCTCTCTTTTCCCTAGTTCCGTGACCTCTCCCCTCTTTACGCTCACCAGTCACTTTCCCTGCTTTCCCTCAACTCCCTCTTTGTCAACTTTTCCCACGCTTGTCTCTTTTCCTTTTCAACCTCGCCTGTCTCTTCTCCCCTCTTTTTCCTTCAGTCCCCAAATTTCCCACTTCCGCTCGCCTTCGTCTACTCCCTCCCATCCCTCAAATCTCTCTTCCCCTATTTTTCCCCTTGCCTCTCTCTTTTCCCGAGTTCCGTGAACTCTCCCGTCTTTACGCTCACCAGTCACTTTCCCTTCTTTCCCTCAACTCCCTCTTTGCCACCTTTTCCCACGCTTGTCTCTTTCCCTTTTCCCCCTCTCCTGTCTCTTCCCCCCTCTTTTTCCTTCAGTCCCCAAATTTCTCACTTCCGCTCGTTTTCCTCTACTCCCTCCCATCTCTCAAAACTCTCTTTCCCTCTCTTTCCCCTTGCCTCTCTCTTTTCCCGAGTTCCGTGAACTCTCCCGTCTTTACGCTCACCAGTCACTTTCCCTGCTTTCCCTCAACTCCCTCTTTGCCACCTTTTCCCACGCTTGTCTCTTTTTCTTTTCAACCTCGCCTGTCTCTTCTCCCCTCTTTTTCCTTCAGTCCCCAAATTTCCCACTTCCGCTCGCCTTCCTTTACTCCCTCCCATCCCTCAAATCTCTTTCCCTCTCTTTCCCCTTGCCTCTCTCTTTTCCCTAGTTCCATGAACTCTCCCCTCTTTATGCTCACCAGTCACTCTCCCTGCTTTCCCTCAACTCCCTCTTTGCCACCTTTTCCCACGCTTGTCTCTTTCCCTTTTTCCCCTCTCCTGTCTCTTCTCCCCTCTTTTTCCTTCACTCCCCAAATTTCCCACTTCCGCTTGTATTCCTCTACTCCCTCCAATCCCTCAAATCTCTTTCCCCGTCTTTCCCGTTTCCTCTCTTTTCTCTACTTCCGTGAACTCTCCCGTCTTTACGCTCACCAGTCACTCTCCCTGCTTTCCCTCAACTCCCTCTTTGCCACCTTTTCCCACGCTTGTCTCTTTCCCTTTTCCCCCTCTCCTGTCTCTTCCCCACGCTTTTTCCTTCAGTCCCCGAATTTCCCACTTGAGCTCGCCTTCCTCTACTCCCTACAGTCCCTCAAAGCTCTCTTTCCCTCTCCTTCCCCTTGCCTCTCTCTTTTCCCTAGTTCCGTGACCTCTCCCGTCTTTACGCTCACCAGTCACTTTCCCTGCTTTCCCTCAACTCCCTCTTTGTCAACTTTTCCCACGCTTGTCTCTTTTCCTTTTCAACCTCGCCTGTCTCTGCCCCCCTCTTTTTCCTTCAGTCCCCAAATTTCCCACTTCCGCTCGTTTTCCTCTACTCCCTCCCATCTCTCAGAACTCTCTTTCCCTCTCTTTCCCCTTGCCTCTCTCTTTTCCCAAGTTCCGTGAACTCTCCCGTCTTTACGCTCACCAGTCACTTTCCCTGCTTTCCCTCAACTCCCTCTTTGCCACCTTTTCCCACGCTTGTCTCTTTCCCTTTTTCCCCTCTCCTGTCTCTTCCCCCCTCTTTTTCCTTCAGTCCCCGAATTTCCCACTTGAGCTCGCCTTCCTCTACTCCCTACAGTCCCTCAAAGCTCTCTTTCCCTCTCCTTCCCCTTGCCTCTCTCTTTTCCCTAGTTCCGTGACCTCTCCCGTCTTTACGCTCACCAGTCACTTTCCCTGCTTTCCCTCAACTCCCTCTTTGCCACCTTTTCCCACGCTTGTCTCTTTTCCTTTTCAACCTCGCCTGTCTCTTCTCCCCTCTTTTTCCTTCAGTCCCCAAATTTCCCACTTCCGCTCGCCTTCCTTTACTCCCTCCCATCCTTCAAATCTCTTTCCCCTTGCCTCTCTCTTTTCCCTAGTTCCATGAACTCTCCCCTCTTTATGCTCACCAGTCACTCTCCCTGCTTTCCCTCAACTCCCTCTTTGCCACCTTTTCCCACGCTTGTCTCTTTCCCTTTTCCCCCTCTCCTGTCTCTTCCCCCCTCTTTTTCCTTCAGTCCCCGAATTTCCCACTTGAGCTCGCCTTCCTCTACTCCCTACATTCCCTCAAAGCTCTCTTTCCCTCTCCTTCCCCTTGCCTCTCTCTTTTCCCTAGTTCCGTGACCTCTCCCGTCTTTACGCTCACCAGTCACTTTCCCTGCTTTCCCTCAACTCCCTCTTTGTCAACTTTTCCCACGCTTGTCTCTTTTCCTTTTCAACCTCGCCTGTCTCTGCCCCCCTCTTTTTCCTTCAGTCCCCAAATTTCCCACTTCCGCTCGTTTTCCTCTACTCCCTCCCATCTCTCAAAACTCTCTTTCCCTCTCTTTCCCCTTGCCTCTCTCTTTTCCCGAGTTCCGTGAACTCTCCCGTCTTTACGCTCACCAGTCACTTTCCCTGCTTTCCCTCAACTCCCTCTTTGCCACCTTTTCCCACGCTTGTCTCTTTTCCTTTTCAACCTCGCCTGTCTCTTCTCCCCTCTTTTTCCTTCAGTCCCCAAATTTCCCACTTCCGCTCGCCTTCCTTTACTCCCTCCCATCCCTCAAATCTCTTTCCCTCTCTTTACCCTTGCCTCTCTCTTTTCCCGAGTTCCATGAACTCTCCCCTCTTTATGCTCACCAGTCACTTTCCCTGCTTTCCCTCAACTCCCTCTTTGCCACCTTTTCCCACGCTTGTCTCTTTTCCTTTTCAACCTCGCCTGTCTCTGCCCCCCTCTTTTTCCTTCAGTCCCCAAATTTCCCACTTCCGCTCGTTTTCCTCTACTCCCTCCCATCTCTCAAAACTCTCTTTCCCTCTCTTTCCCCTTGCCTCTCTCTTTTCCCGAGTTCCGTGAACTCTCCCGTCTTTACGCTCACCAGTCACTTTCCCTGCTTTCCCTCAACTCCCTCTTTGCCACCTTTCCCCACGCTTGTCTCTTTTCCTTTTCAACCTCGCCTGTCTCTGCCCCCCTCTTTTTCCTTCAGTCCCCAAATTTCCCACTTCCGCTCGTTTTCCTCTACTCCCTCCCATCTCTCAAGACTCTCTTTCCCTCTCTTTCCCCTTGCCTCTCTCTTTTCCCGAGTTCCGTGAACTCTCCCGTCTTTACGCTCACCAGTCACTTTCCCTGCTTTCCCTCAACTCCCTCTTTGCCACCTTTTCCCACGCTTGTCTCTTTTCCTTTTCAACCTCGCCTGTCTCTTCTCCCCTCTTTTTCCTTCAGTCCCCAAATTTCCCACTTCCGCTCGCCTTCCTTTACTCCCTCCCATCCTTCAAATCTCTTTCCCATTGCCTCTCTCTTTTCCCTAGTTCCATGAACTCTCCCCTCTTTATGCTCACCAGTCACTCTCCCTGCTTTCCCTCAACTCCCTCTTTGCCACCTTTTCCCACGCTTGTCTCTTTCCCTTTTCCCCCTCTCCTGTCTCTTCCCCCCTCTTTTTCCTTCAGTCCCCGAATTTCCCACTTGAGCTCGCCTTCCTCTACTCCCTACATTCCCTCAAAGCTCTCTTTCCCTCTCCTTCCCCTTGCCTCTCTCTTTTCCCTAGTTCCGTGACCTCTCCCGTCTTTACGCTCACCAGTCACTTTCCCTGCTTTCCCTCAACTCCCTCTTTGTCAACTTTTCCCACGCTTGTCTCTTTTCCTTTTCAACCTCGCCTGTCTCTGCCCCCCTCTTTTTCCTTCAGTCCCCAAATTTCCCACTTCCGCTCGTTTTCCTCTACTCCCTCCCATCTCTCAGAACTCTCTTTCCCTCTCTTTCCCCTTGCCTCTCTCTTTTCCCAAGTTCCGTGAACTCTCCCGTCTTTACGCTCACCAGTCACTTTCCCTGCTTTCCCTCAACTCCCTCTTTGCCACCTTTTCCCACGCTTGTCTCTTTTCCTTTTCAACCTCGCCTGTCTCTTCTCCCCTCTTTTTCCTTCAGTCCCCAAATTTCCCACTTCCGCTCGCCTTCCTTTACTCCCTCCCATCCCTCAAATCTCTTTCCCTCTCTTTCCCCTTGCCTCTCTCTTTTCCCGAGTTCCGTGAACTCTCCCCTCTTTATGCTCACCAGTCACTTTCCCTGCTTTCCCTCAAATCCCTCTTTGCCACCTTTTCCCACGCTTGTCTCTTTTCCTTTTCAACCTCGCCTGTCTCTTCTCCCCTCTTTTTCCTTCAGTCCCCAAATTTCCCACTTCCGCTCGCCTTCCTTTACTCCCTCCCATCCCTCAAATCTCTTTCCCTCTCTTTCCCCTTGCCTCTCTCTTTTCCCTAGTTCCATGAACTCTCCCGTCTTTACGCTCACCAGTCACTTTCCCTTCTTTCCCTCAACTCCCTCTTTGCCACCTTTTCCCACGCTTGTCTCTTTCCCTTTTTCCCCTCGCCTGTCTCTTCCCTCCTATTTTTCATTCAGTCCCCAAATTTCCCATTTCCGCTCGTTTTCCTCTACTCCCTCCAATCCCTCAAATCTCTCTTTCCGTCACTTTCCCCTTGCCTCTCTCTTTTCCCTAGTTCCGTGAACTCTTCCCTTTTTACGCTCATCAGTCACTCTCCCTGCTTTCCCTCAACTCCCTCTTTGTCACCTTTTCCCACGTTTTTCTCTTTCCCTTTTTCCCCTCTCATGTCTCTTCCCCCCTCTTTTTCCTTCAGCCCCCAAATTTCCCACTTCCGCTCGATTTCCTCTACTCCCTACAGTCCCTCAAAGCTCTCTTTCCCTCTCCTTCCCCTTGCCTCTCTCTTTTCCCTAGTTCCGTGACCTCTCCCCTCTTTACGCTCACCAGTCACTTTCCCTGCTTTCCCTCAACTCCCTCTTTGTCAACTTTTCCCACGCTTGTCTCTTTTCCTTTTCAACCTCGCCTGTCTCTTCTCCCCTCTTTTTCCTTCAGTCCCCAAATTTCCCACTTCCGCTCGCCTTCGTCTACTCCCTCCCATCCCTCAAATCTCTCTTCCCCTATTTTTCCCCTTGCCTCTCTCTTTTCCCGAGTTCCGTGAACTCTCCCGTCTTTACGCTCACCAGTCACTTTCCCTTCTTTCCCTCAACTCCCTCTTTGCCACCTTTTCCCACGCTTGTCTCTTTCCCTTTTCAACCTCGCCTGTCTCTTCTCCCCTCTTTTTCCTTCAGTCCCCAAATTTCCCACTTCCGCTCGCCTTCCTTTACTCCCTCCCATCCCTCAAATCTCTTTCCCTCTCTTTCCCCTTGCCTCTCTCTTTTCCCTAGTTCCATGAACTCTCCCGTCTTTACGCTCACCAGTCACTTTCCCTTCTTTCCCTCAACTCCCTCTTTGCCACCTTTTCCCACGCTTGTCTCTTTCCCTTTTTCCCCTCGCCTGTCTCTTCCCCCCTATTTTTCCTTCAGTCCCCAAATTTCCCATTTCCGCTCGTTTTCCTCTACTCCCTCCAATCCCTCAAATCTCTCTTTCCGTCACTTTCCCCTTGCCTCTCTCTTTTCCCTAGTTCCGTGAACTCTTCCCTTTTTACGCTCATCAGTCACTCTCCCTGCTTTCCCTCAACTCCCTCTTTGTCACCTTTTCCCACGTTTTTCTCTTTCCCTTTTTCCTCTCGCCTGTCTCTTCCCCCCTCTTTTTCCTTCAGCCCCCAAATTTCCCACTTACGCTCGATTTCCTCTACTCCCTACAGTCCCTCAAAGCTCTCTTTCCCTCTCCTTCCCCTTGCCTCTCTCTTTTCCCTAGTTCCGTGACCTCTCCCCTCTTTACGCTCACCAGTCACTTTCCCTGCTTTCCCTCAACTCCCTCTTTGCCACCTTTTCCCACGCTTGTCTCTTTTCCTTTTCAACCTCGCCTGTCTCTTCTCCCCTCTTTTTCCTTCAGTCCCCAAATTTCCCACTTCCGCTCGCCTTCGTCTACTCCCTCCCATCCCTCAAATCTCTCTTCCCCTATTTTTCCCCTTGCCTCTCTCTTTTCCCGAGTTCCGTGAACTCTCCCGTCTTTACGCTCACCAGTCACTTTCCCTTCTTTCCCTCAACTCCCTCTTTGCCACCTTTTCCCACGCTTGTCTCTTTCCCTTTTCCCCCTCGCCTGTCTCTTCCCCCCTCTTTTTCCTTCAGTCCCCAAATTTCTCACTTCCGCTCGTTTTCCTCTACTCCCTCCCATCTCTCAAAACTCTCTTTCCCTCTCTTTCCCCTTGCCTCTCTCTTTTCCCGAGTTCCGTGAACTCTCCCGTCTTTACGCTCACCAGTCACTTTCCCTGCTTTCCCTCAACTCCCTCTTTGCCACCTTTTCCCACGCTTGTCTCTTTTCCTTTTCAACCTCGCCTGTCTCTTCTCCCCTCTTTTTCCTTCAGTCCCCAAATTTCCCACTTCCGCTCGCCTTCCTTTACTCCCTCCCATCCCTCAAATCTCTTTCCCTCTCTTTCCCCTTGCCTCTCTCTTTTCCCTAGTTCCATGAACTCTCCCCTCTTTATGCTCACCAGTCACTCTCCCTGCTTTCCCTCAACTCCCTCTTTGCCACCTTTTCCCACGCTTGTCTCTTTCCCTTTTTCCCCTCTCCTGTCTCTTCTCCCCTCTTTTTCCTTCACTCCCCAAATTTCCCACTTCCGCTTGTATTCCTCTACTCCCTCCAATCCCTCAAATCTCTTTCCCCGTCTTTCCCGTTTCCTCTCTTTTCTCTACTTCCGTGAACTCTCCCGTCTTTACGCTCACCAGTCACTTTCCCTGCTTTCCCTCAACTCCCTCTTTGCCACCTTTTCCCACGCTTGTCTCTTTCCCTTTTCCCCCTCTCCTGTCTCTTCCCCACGCTTTTTCCTTCAGTCCCCGAATTTCCCACTTGAGCTCGCCTTCCTCTACTCCCTACAGTCCCTCAAAGCTCTCTTTCCCTCTCCTTCCCCTTGCCTCTCTCTTTTCCCTAGTTCCGTGACCTCTCCCGTCTTTACGCTCACCAGTCACTTTCCCTGCTTTCCCTCAACTCCCTCTTTGTCAACTTTTCCCACGCTTGTCTCTTTTCCTTTTCAACCTCGCCTGTCTCTGCCCCCCTCTTTTTCCTTCAGTCCCCAAATTTCCCACTTCCGCTCGTTTTCCTCTACTCCCTCCCATCTCTCAGAACTCTCTTTCCCTCTCTTTCCCCTTGCCTCTCTCTTTTCCCAAGTTCCGTGAACTCTCCCGTCTTTACGCTCACCAGTCACTTTCCCTGCTTTCCCTCAACTCCCTCTTTGCCACCTTTTCCCACGCTTGTCTCTTTCCCTTTTTCCCCTCTCCTGTCTCTTCCCCCCTCTTTTTCCTTCAGTCCCCAAATTTCCCACTTGAGCTCGCCTTCCTCTACTCCCTACAGTCCCTCAAAGCTCTCTTTCCCTCTCCTTCCCCTTGCCTCTCTCTTTTCCCTAGTTCCGTGACCTCTCCCGTCTTTACGCTCACCAGTCACTCTCCCTGCTTTCCCTCAACTCCCTCTTTGCCACCTTTTCCCACGCTTGTCTCTTTTCCTTTTCAACCTCGCCTGTCTCTTCTCCCCTCTTTTTCCTTCAGTCCCCAAATTTCCCACTTCCGCTCGCCTTCCTTTACTCCCTCCCATCCTTCAAATCTCTTTCCCCTTGCCTCTCTCTTTTCCCTAGTTCCATGAACTCTCCCCTCTTTACGCTCACCAGTCACTCTCCCTGCTTTCCCTCAACTCCCTCTTTGCCACCTTTTCCCACGCTTGTCTCTTTCCCTTTTCCCCCTCTCCTGTCTCTTCCCCCCTCTTTTTCCTTCAGTCCCCGAATTTCCCACTTGAGCTCGCCTTCCTCTACTCCCTACATTCCCTCAAAGCTCTCTTTCCCTCTCCTTCCCCTTGCCTCTCTCTTTTCCCTAGTTCCGTGACCTCTCCCGTCTTTACGCTCACCAGTCACTTTCCCTGCTTTCCCTCAACTCCCTCTTTGTCAACTTTTCCCACGCTTGTCTCTTTTCCTTTTCAACCTCGCCTGTCTCTGCCCCCCTCTTTTTCCTTCAGTCCCCAAATTTCCCACTTCCGCTCGTTTTCCTCTACTCCCTCCCATCTCTCAAAACTCTCTTTCCCTCTCTTTCCCCTTGCCTCTCTCTTTTCCCGAGTTCCGTGAACTCTCCCGTCTTTACGCTCACCAGTCACTTTCCCTGCTTTCCCTCAACTCCCTCTTTGCCACCTTTTCCCACGCTTGTCTCTTTTCCTTTTCAACCTCGCCTGTCTCTTCTCCCCTCTTTTTCCTTCAGTCCCCAAATTTCCCACTTCCGCTCGCCTTCCTTTACTCCCTCCCATCCCTCAAATCTCTTTCCCTCTCTTTACCCTTGCCTCTCTCTTTTCCCGAGTTCCATGAACTCTCCCCTCTTTATGCTCACCAGTCACTTTCCCTGCTTTCCCTCAAATCCCTCTTTGCCACCTTTTCCCACGCTTGTCTCTTTTCCTTTTCAACCTCGCCTGTCTCTGCCCCCCTCTTTTTCCTTCAGTCCCCAAATTTCCCACTTCCGCTCGTATTCCTCTACTCCCTCCCATCTCTCAAAACTCTCTTTCCCTCTCTTTCCCCTTGCCTCTCTCTTTTCCCGAGTTCCGTGAACTCTCCCGTCTTTACGCTCACCAGTCACTTTCCCTGCTTTCCCTCAACTCCCTCTTTGCCACCTTTCCCCACGCTTGTCTCTTTTCCTTTTCAACCTCGCCTGTCTCTGCCCCCCTCTTTTTCCTTCAGTCCCCAAATTTCCCACTTCCGCTCGTTTTCCTCTACTCCCTCCCATCTCTCAAGACTCTCTTTCCCTCTCTTTCCCCTTGCCTCTCTCTTTTCCCGAGTTCCGTGAACTCTCCCGTCTTTACGCTCACCAGTCACTTTCCCTGCTTTCCCTCAACTCCCTCTTTGCCACCTTTTCCCACGCTTGTCTCTTTTCCTTTTCAACCTCGCCTGTCTCTTCTCCCCTCTTTTTCCTTCAGTCCCCAAATTTCCCACTTCCGCTCGCCTTCCTTTACTCCCTCCCATCCTTCAAATCTCTTTCCCATTGCCTCTCTCTTTTCCCTAGTTCCATGAACTCTCCCCTCTTTATGCTCACCAGTCACTCTCCCTGCTTTCCCTCAACTCCCTCTTTGCCACCTTTTCCCACGCTTGTCTCTTTCCCTTTTCCCCCTCTCCTGTCTCTTCCCCCCTCTTTTTCCTTCAGTCCCCGAATTTCCCACTTGAGCTCGCCTTCCTCTACTCCCTACATTCCCTCAAAGCTCTCTTTCCCTCTCCTTCCCCTTGCCTCTCTCTTTTCCCTAGTTCCGTGACCTCTCCCGTCTTTACGCTCACCAGTCACTTTCCCTGCTTTCCCTCAACTCCCTCTTTGTCAACTTTTCCCACGCTTGTCTCTTTTCCTTTTCAACCTCGCCTGTCTCTGCCCCCCTCTTTTTCCTTCAGTCCCCAAATTTCCCACTTCCGCTCGTTTTCCTCTACTCCCTCCCATCTCTCAGAACTCTCTTTCCCTCTCTTTCCCCTTGCCTCTCTCTTTTCCCAAGTTCCGTGAACTCTCCCGTCTTTACGCTCACCAGTCACTTTCCCTGCTTTCCCTCAACTCCCTCTTTGCCACCTTTTCCCACGCTTGTCTCTTTTCCTTTTCAACCTCGCCTGTCTCTTCTCCCCTCTTTTTCCTTCAGTCCCCAAATTTCCCACTTCCGCTCGCCTTCCTTTACTCCCTCCCATCCCTCAAATCTCTTTCCCTCTCTTTCCCCTTGCCTCTCTCTTTTCCCGAGTTCCGTGAACTCTCCCCTCTTTATGCTCACCAGTCACTTTCCCTGCTTTCCCTCAAATCCCTCTTTGCCACCTTTTCCCACGCTTGTCTCTTTTCCTTTTCAACCTCGCCTGTCTCTTCTCCCCTCTTTTTCCTTCAGTCCCCAAATTTCCCACTTCCGCTCGCCTTCCTTTACTCCCTCCCATCCCTCAAATCTCTTTCCCTCTCTTTCCCCTTGCCTCTCTCTTTTCCCTAGTTCCATGAACTCTCCCGTCTTTACGCTCACCAGTCACTTTCCCTTCTTTCCCTCAACTCCCTCTTTGCCACCTTTTCCCACGCTTGTCTCTTTCCCTTTTTCCCCTCGCCTGTCTCTTCCCTCCTATTTTTCATTCAGTCCCCAAATTTCCCATTTCCGCTCGTTTTCCTCTACTCCCTCCAATCCCTCAAATCTCTCTTTCCGTCACTTTCCCCTTGCCTCTCTCTTTTCCCTAGTTCCGTGAACTCTTCCCTTTTTACGCTCATCAGTCACTCTCCCTGCTTTCCCTCAACTCCCTCTTTGTCACCTTTTCCCACGTTTTTCTCTTTCCCTTTTTCCCCTCTCATGTCTCTTCCCCCCTCTTTTTCCTTCAGCCCCCAAATTTCCCACTTACGCTCGATTTCCTCTACTCCCTACAGTCCCTCAAAGCTCTCTTTCCCTCTCCTTCCCCTTGCCTCTCTCTTTTCCCTAGTTCCGTGACCTCTCCCCTCTTTACGCTCACCAGTCACTTTCCCTGCTTTCCCTCAACTCCCTCTTTGTCAACTTTTCCCACGCTTGTCTCTTTTCCTTTTCAACCTCGCCTGTCTCTTCTCCCCTCTTTTTCCTTCAGTCCCCAAATTTCCCACTTCCGCTCGCCTTCGTCTACTCCCTCCCATCCCTCAAATCTCTCTTCCCCTATTTTTCCCCTTGCCTCTCTCTTTTCCCGAGTTCCGTGAACTCTCCCGTCTTTACGCTCACCAGTCACTTTCCCTTCTTTCCCTCAACTCCCTCTTTGCCACCTTTTCCCACGCTTGTCTCTTTCCCTTTTCAACCTCGCCTGTCTCTTCTCCCCTCTTTTTCCTTCAGTCCCCAAATTTCCCACTTCCGCTCGCCTTCCTTTACTCCCTCCCATCCCTCAAATCTCTTTCCCTCTCTTTCCCCTTGCCTCTCTCTTTTCCCTAGTTCCATGAACTCTCCCGTCTTTACGCTCACCAGTCACTTTCCCTTCTTTCCCTCAACTCCCTCTTTGCCACCTTTTCCCACGCTTGTCTCTTTCCCTTTTTCCCCTCGCCTGTCTCTTCCCCCCTATTTTTCCTTCAGTCCCCAAATTTCCCATTTCCGCTCGTTTTCCTCTACTCCCTCCAATCCCTCAAATCTCTCTTTCCGTCACTTTCCCCTTGCCTCTCTCTTTTCCCTAGTTCCGTGAACTCTTCCCTTTTTACGCTCATCAGTCACTCTCCCTGCTTTCCCTCAACTCCCTCTTTGCCACCTTTTCCCACGTTTTTCTCTTTCCCTTTTTCCTCTCGCCTGTCTCTTCCCCCCTCTTTTTCCTTCAGCCCCCAAATTTCCCACTTACGCTCGATTTCCTCTACTCCCTACAGTCCCTCAAAGCTCTCTTTCCCTCTCCTTCCCCTTGCCTCTCTCTTTTCCCTAGTTCCGTGACCTCTCCCCTCTTTACGCTCACCAGTCACTTTCCCTGCTTTCCCTCAACTCCCTCTTTGCCACCTTTTCCCACGCTTGTCTCTTTTCCTTTTCAACCTCGCCTGTCTCTTCTCCCCTCTTTTTCCTTCAGTCCCCAAATTTCCCACTTCCGCTCGCCTTCCTTTACTCCCTCCCATCCCTCAAATCTCTTTCCCTCTCTTTCCCCTTGCCTCTCTCTTTTCCCTAGTTCCATGAACTCTCCCCTCTTTATGCTCACCAGTCACTCTCCCTGCTTTCCCTCAACTCCCTCTTTGCCACCTTTTCCCACGCTTGTCTCTTTCCCTTTTTCCCCTCTCCTGTCTCTTCTCCCCTCTTTTTCCTTCACTCCCCAAATTTCCCACTTCCGCTTGTATTCCTCTACTCCCTCCAATCCCTCAAATCTCTTTCCCCGTCTTTCCCGTTTCCTCTCTTTTCTCTAGTTCCGTGAACTCTCCCGTCTTTACGCTCACCAGTCACTCTCCCTGCTTTCCCTCAACTCCCTCTTTGCCACCTTTTCCCACGCTTGTCTCTTTCCCTTTTCCCCCTCTCCTGTCTCTTCCCCACGCTTTTTCCTTCAGTCCCCGAATTTCCCACTTGAGCTCGCCTTCCTCTACTCCCTACAGTCCCTCAAAGCTCTCTTTCCCTCTCCTTCCCCTTGCCTCTCTCTTTTCCCTAGTTCCGTGACCTCTCCCATCTTTACGCTCACCAGTCACATTCCCTGCTTTCCCTCAACTCCCTCTTTGTCAACTTTTCCCACGCTTGTCTCTTTTCCTTTTCAACCTCGCCTGTCTCTTCCCCCCTCTTTTTCCTTCAGTCCCCAAATTTCCCACTTACGCTCGATTTCCTCTACTCCCTACAGTCCCTCAACGCTCTCTTTCCCCTTGCCTCTCTCTTTTCCCTAGTTCCGTGACCTCTCCCCTCTTTACGCTCACCAGTCACTTTCCCTGCTTTCCCTCAACTCCCTCTTTGCCACCTTTTCCCACGCTTCTCTTTCCCTTTTTCCCCTCGCCAGTCTCTTCTCCCCTCTTTTTCCTTCAGTCACTAAATTTCACACTTCCGCTCGCCTTCGTCTACTCCCTCCCATCCCTCAAATCTCTCTTCCCCTATTTTTCCCCTTGCCTCTCTCTTTTCCCGAGTTCCGTGAACTCTCCCGTCTTCACGCTCACCAGTCACTTTCCCTGCTTTCCCTCAACTCCCTCTTTGCCACCTTTCCCCACGCTTGTCTCTTTTCCTTTTCAACCTCGCCTGTCTCTGCTCCCCTCTTTTTCCTTCAGTCCCCAAATTTCCCACTTCCGCTCGTTTTCCTCTACTCCCTCCCATCTCTCAAAACTCTCTTTCCCTCTCTTTCCCCTTGCCTCTCTCTTTTCCCGAGTTCCGTGAACTCTCCCGTCTTTACGCTCACCAGTCACTTTCCCTGCTTTCCCTCAACTCCCTCTTTGCCACCTTTTCCCACGCTTGTCTCTTTTCCTTTTCAACCTCTCCTGTCTCTTCTCCCCTCTTTTTCCTTCAGTCCCCAAATTTCCCACTTCCGCTCGCCTTCCTTTACTCCCTCCCATCCTTCAAATCTCTTTCCCCTTGCCTCTCTCTTTTCCCTAGTTCCATGAACTCTCCCCTCTTTATGCTCACCAGTCACTCTCCCTGCTTTCCCTCAACTCCCTCTTTGCCACCTTTTCCCACGCTTGTCTCTTTCCCTTTTCCCCCTCTCCTGTCTCTTCCCCCCTCTTTTTCCTTCAGTCCCCGAATTTCCCACTTGAGCTCGCCTTCCTCTACTCCCTACATTCCCTCAAAGCTCTCTTTCCCTCTCCTTCCCCTTGCCTCTCTCTTCTCCCTAGTTCCGTGACCTCTCCCGTCTTTACGCTCACCAGTCACTTTCCCTGCTTTCCCTCAACTCCCTCTTTGTCAACTTTTCCCACGCTTGTCTCTTTTCCTTTTCAACCCCGCCTGTCTCTGCCCCCCTCTTTTTCCTTCAGTCCCCAAATTTCCCACTTCCGCTCGTTTTCCTCTACTCCCTCCCATCTCTCAAAACTCTCTTTCCCTCTCTTTCCCCTTGCCTCTCTCTTTTCCCTAGTTCCATGAACTCTCCCCTCTTTATGCTCACCAGTCACTTTCCCTGCTTTCCCTCAAATCCCTCTTTGCCACCTTTTCCCACGCTTGTCTCTTTCCCTTTTTCCCCTCGCCTGTCTCTTCCCCCCTATTTTTCCTTCAGTCCCCAAATTTCCCATTTCCGCTCGATTTCCTCTACTCCCTCCAATCCCTCAAATCTCTCTTTCCGTCACTTTCCCCTTGCCTCTCTCTTTTCCCTAGTTCCGTGAACTCTTCCCTTTTTACGCTCATCAGTCACTCTCCCTGCTTTCCCTCAACTCCCTCTTTGTCACCTTTCCCCACGTTTTTCTCTTTCCCTTTTTCCCCTCTCATGTCTCTTCCCCCCTCTTTTTCCTTCAGCCCCCAAATTTCCCACTTACGCTCGATTTCCTCTACTCCCTACAGTCCCTCAAAGCTCTCTTTCCCTCTCCTTCCCCTTGCCTCTCTCTTTTCCCTAGTTCCGTGACCTCTCCCCTCTTTACGCTCACCAGTCACTTTCCCTGCTTTCCCTCAACTCCCTCTTTGTCAACTTTTCCCACGCTTGTCTCTTTTCCTTTTCAACCTCGCCTGTCTCTTCCCCCCTCTTTTTCCTTCAGTCCCCAAATTTCCCACTTACGCTCGATTTCCTCTACTCCCTACAGTCCCTCAACGCTCTCTTTCCCCTTGCCTCTCTCTTTTCCCTAGTTCCGTGACCTCTCCCCTCTTTACGCTCACCAGTCACTTTCCCTTCTTTCCCTCAACTCCCTCTTTGCCACCTTTTCCCACGCTTCTCTTTCCCTTTTTCCCCTCGCCAGTCTCTTCTCCCCTCTTTTTCCTTCAGTCACTAAATTTCACACTTCCGCTCGCCTTCGTCTACTCCCTCCCATCCCTCAAATCTCTCTTCCCCTATTTTTCCCCTTGCCTCTCTCTTTTCCCGAGTTCCGTGAACTCTCCCGTCTTTACGCTCACCAGTCACTCTCCCTGCTTTCCCTCAACTCCCTCTTTGTCAACTTTTCCCACGCTTGTCTCTTTTCCTTTTCAACCTCGCCTGTCTCTTCCCCCCTCTTTTTCCTTCAGTCCCCAAATTTCCCACTTCCGCTCGTTTTCCTCTACTCCCTGCCATCTCTCAAAACTCTCTTTCCCTCTCTTTCCCCTTGCCTCTCTCTTTTTCCGAGTTCTGTGAACTCTCCCGTCTTTACGCTCACCAGTCACTTTCCCTGCTTTCCCTCAACTCCCTCTTTGCCACCTTTCCCCACGCTTGTCTCTTTTCCTTTTCAACCTCGCCTGTCTCTGCCCCCCTCTTTTTCCTTCAGTCCCCAAATTTCCCACTTCCGCTCGTTTTCCTCTACTCCCTCCCATCTCTCAAAACTCTCTTTCCCTCTCTTTCCCCTTGCCTCTCTCTTTTCCCGAGTTCCGTGAACTCTCCCGTCTTTACGCTCACCAGTCACTTTCCCTGCTTTCCCTCAACTCCCACTTTGCCACCTTTTCCCACGCTTGTCTCTTTTCCTTTTCAACCTCGCCTGTCTCTTCTCCCCTCTTTTTCCTTCAGTCCCCAAATTTCCCACTTCCGCTCGCCTTCCTTTACTCCCTCCCATCCTTCAAATCTCTTTCCCCTTGCCTCTCTCTTTTCCCTAGTTCCATGAACTCTCCCCTCTTTATGCTCACCAGTCACTCTCCCTGCTTTCCCTCAACTCCCTCTTTGCCACCTTTTCCCACGCTTGTCTCTTTCCCTTTTCCCCCTCTCCTGTCTCTTCCCCCCTCTTTTTCCTTCAGTCCCCGAATTTCCCACTTGAGCTCGCCTTCCTCTACTCCCTACATTCCCTCAAAGCTCTCTTTCCCTCTCCTTCCCCTTGCCTCTCTCTTTTCCCTAGTTCCGTGACCTCTCCCCTCTTTACGCTCACCAGTCACTTTCCCTGCTTTCCCTCAACTCCCTCTTTGTCAACTTTTCCCACGCTTGTCTCTTTTGCTTTTCAACCTCGCCTGTCTCTTCTCCCCTCTTTTTCCTTCAGTCCCCAAATTTCCCACTTCCGCTCGCCTTCGTCTACTCCCTCCCATCCCTCAAATCTCTCTTCCCCTATATTTCCCCTTGCCTCTCTCTTTTCCCGAGTTCCGTGAACTCTCCCGTCTTTACGCTCACCAGTCACTTTCCCTGCTTTCCCTCAACTCCCTCTTTGCCACCTTTTCCCACGCTTGTCTCTTTCCCTTTCCCCCCTCGCCTGTCTCTTCCCCCCTCTTTTTCCTTCAGTCCCCAAATTTCCCACTTCCGCTCGTTTTCCTCTACTCCCTCCCATCTCTCAAAACTCTCTTTCCCTCTCTTTCCCCTTGCCTCTCTCTTTTCCCGAGTTCCGTGAACTCTCCCGTCTTTACGCTCACCAGTCACTTTCCCTGCTTTCCCTCAACTCCCTCTTTGCCACCTTTTCCCACGCTTGTCTCTTTTCCTTTTCAACCTCGCCTGTCTCTTCTCCCCTCTTTTTCCTTCAGTCCCCAAATTTCCCACTTCCGCTCGCCTTCCTTTACTCCCTCCCATCCCTCAAATCTCTTTCCCTCTCTTTCCCCTTGCCTCTCTCTTTTCCCTAGTTCCATGAACTCTCCCCTCTTTATGCTCACCAGTCACTCTCCCTGCTTTCCCTCAACTCCCTCTTTGCCACCTTTTCCCACGCTTGTCTCTTTCCCTTTTTCCCCTCTCCTGTCTCTTCTCCCCTCTTTTTCCTTCACTCCCCAAATTTCCCACTTCCGCTTGTATTCCTCTACTCCCTCCAATCCCTCAAATCTCTTTCCCCGTCTTTCCCGTTTCCTCTCTTTTCTCTACTTCCGTGAACTCTCCCGTCTTTACGCTCACCAGTCACTCTCCCTGCTTTCCCTCAACTCCCTCTTTGCCACCTTTTCCCACGCTTGTCTCTTTCCCTTTTCCCCCTCTCCTGTCTCTTCCCCACGCTTTTACCTTCAGTCCCCGAATTTCCCACTTGAGCTCGCCTTCCTCTACTCCCTACAGTCCCTCAAAGCTCTCTTTCCCTCTCCTTCCCCTTGCCTCTCTCTTTTCCCTAGTTCCGTGACCTCTCCCGTCTTTACGCTCACCAGTCACTTTCCCTGCTTTCCCTCAACTCCCTCTTTGTCAACTTTTCCCACGCTTCTCTTTCCCTTTTTCCCCTCGCCAGTCTCTTCTCCCCTCTTTTTCCTTCAGTCACTAAATTTCACACTTCCGCTCGCCTTCGTCTACTCCCTCCCATCCCTCAAATCTCTCTTCCCCTATTTTTCCCCTTGCCTCTCTCTTTTCCCGAGTTCCGTGAACTCTCCCGTCTTCACGCTCACCAGTCACTTTCCCTGCTTTCCCTCAACTCCCTCTTTGCCACCTTTTCCCACGCTTGTCTCTTTTCCTTTTCAACCTCGCCTGTCTCTTCTCCCCTCTTTTTCCTTCAGTCCCCAAATTTCCCACTTCCGCTCGCCTTCCTTTACTCCCTCCCATCCTTCAAATCTCTTTCCCCTTGCCTCTCTCTTTTCCCTAGTTCCATGAACTCTCCCCTCTTTATGCTCACCAGTCACTCTCCCTGCTTTCCCTCAACTCCCTCTTTGCCACCTTTTCCCACGCTTGTCTCTTTCCCTTTTTCCCCTCTCCTGTCTCTTCTCCCCTCTTTTTCCTTCACTCCCCAAATTTCCCACTTCCGCTTGTATTCCTCTACTCCCTCCAATCCCTCAAATCTCTTTCCCCGTCTTTCCCGTTTCCTCTCTTTTCTCTACTTCCGTGAACTCTCCCGTCTTTACGCTCACCAGTCACTCTCCCTGCTTTCCCTCAACTCCCTCTTTGCCACCTTTTCCCACGCTTGTCTCTTTCCCTTTTCCCCCTCTCCTGTCTCTTCCCCACGCTTTTACCTTCAGTCCCCGAATTTCCCACTTGAGCTCGCCTTCCTCTACTCCCTACAGTCCCTCAAAGCTCTCTTTCCCTCTCCTTCCCCTTGCCTCTCTCTTTTCCCTAGTTCCGTGACCTCTCCCGTCTTTACGCTCACCAGTCACTTTCCCTGCTTTCCCTCAACTCCCTCTTTGTCAACTTTTCCCACGCTTCTCTTTCCCTTTTTCCCCTCGCCAGTCTCTTCTCCCCTCTTTTTCCTTCAGTCACTAAATTTCACACTTCCGCTCGCCTTCGTCTACTCCCTCCCATCCCTCAAATCTCTCTTCCCCTATTTTTCCCCTTGCCTCTCTCTTTTCCCGAGTTCCGTGAACTCTCCCGTCTTCACGCTCACCAGTCACTTTCCCTGCTTTCCCTCAACTCCCTCTTTGCCACCTTTCCCCACGCTTGTCTCTTTTCCTTTTCAACCTCGCCTGTCTCTGCTCCCCTCTTTTTCCTTCAGTCCCCAAATTTCCCACTTCCGCTCGTTTTCCTCTACTCCCTCCCATCTCTCAAAACTCTCTTTCCCTCTCTTTCCCCTTGCCTCTCTCTTTTCCCGAGTTCCGTGAACTCTCCCGTCTTTACGCTCACCAGTCACTTTCCCTGCTTTCCCTCAACTCCCTCTTTGCCACCTTTTCCCACGCTTGTCTCTTTTCCTTTTCAACCTCTCCTGTCTCTTCTCCCCTCTTTTTCCTTCAGTCCCCAAATTTCCCACTTCCGCTCGCCTTCCTTTACTCCCTCCCATCCTTCAAATCTCTTTCCCCTTGCCTCTCTGTTTTCCCTAGTTCCATGAACTCTCCCCTCTTTATGCTCACCAGTCACTCTCCCTGCTTTCCCTCAACTCCCTCTTTGCCACCTTTTCCCACGCTTGTCTCTTTCCCTTTTCCCCCTCTCCTGTCTCTTCCCCCCTCTTTTTCCTTCAGTCCCCGAATTTCCCACTTGAGCTCGCCTTCCTCTGCTCCCTACATTCCCTCAAAGCTCTCTTTCCCTCTCCTTCCCCTTGCCTCTCTCTTTTCCCTAGTTCCGTGACCTCTCCCGTCTTTACGCTCACCAGTCACTTTCCCTGCTTTCCCTCAACTCCCTCTTTGTCAACTTTTCCCACGCTTGTCTCTTTTCCTTTTCAACCTCGCCTGTCTCTGCCCCCCTCTTTTTCCTTCAGTCCCCAAATTTCCCACTTCCGCTCGTTTTCCTCTACTCCCTCCCATCTCTCAAAACTCTCTTTCCCTGTCTTTCCCCTTGCCTCTCTCTTTTCCCTAGTTCCATGAACTCTCCCCTCTTTATGCTCACCAGTCACTTTCCCTGCTTTCCCTCAAATCCCTCTTTGCCACCTTTTCCCACGCTTGTCTCTTTCCCTTTTTCCCCTCGCCTGTCTCTTCCCCCCTATTTTTCCTTCAGTCCCCAAATTTCCCATTTCCGCTCGATTTCCTCTACTCCCTCCAATCCCTCAAATCTCTCTTTCCGTCACTTTCCCCTTGCCTCTCTCTTTTCCCTAGTTCCGTGAACTCTTCCCTTTTTACGCTCATCAGTCACTCTCCCTGCTTTCCCTCAACTCCCTCTTTGTCACCTTTTCCCACGTTTTTCTCTTTCCCTTTTTCCCCTCTCATGTCTCTTCCCCCCTCTTTTTCCTTCAGCCCCCAAATTTCCCACTTACGCTCGATTTCCTCTACTCCCTACAGTCCCTCAAAGCTCTCTTTCCCTCTCCTTCCCCTTGCCTCTCTCTTTTCCCTAGTTCCGTGACCTCTCCCCTCTTTACGCTCACCAGTCACTTTCCCTGCTTTCCCTCAACTCCCTCTTTGTCAACTTTTCCCACGCTTGTCTCTTTTCCTTTTCAACCTCGCCTGTCTCTTCTCCCCTCTTTTTCCTTCAGTCCCCAAATTTCCCACTTCCGCTCGCCTTCCTCTACTCCCTCCCATCTCTCAAAACTCTCTTTCCCTCTCTTTCCCCTTGCCTCTCTCTTTTCCCTAGTTCCATGAACTCTCCCGTCTTTACGCTCACCAGTCACTTTCCCTGCTTTCCCTCAACTCCCTCTTTGCCACCTTTTCCCACGCTTGTCTCTTTTCCTTTTCAACCTCGCCTGTCTCTTCTCCCCTCTTTTTCCTTCAGTCCCCAAATTTCCCACTTCCGCTCGCCTTCCTTTACTCCCTCCCATCCTTCAAATCTCTTTCCCCTTGCCTCTCTCTTTTCCCTAGTTCCATGAACTCTCCCCTCTTTATGCTCACCAGTCACTCTCCCTGCTTTCCCTCAACTCCCTCTTTGCCACCTTTTCCCACGCTTGTCTCTTTCCCTTTTCCCCCTCTCCTGTCTCTTCCCCCCTCTTTTTCCTTCAGTCCCCGAATTTCCCACTTGAGCTCGCCTTCCTCTGCTCCCTACATTCCCTCAAAGCTCTCTTTCCCTCTCCTTCCCCTTGCCTCTCTCTTTTCCCTAGTTCCGTGACCTCTCCCGTCTTTACGCTCACCAGTCACTTTCCCTGCTTTCCCTCAACTCCCTCTTTGTCAACTTTTCCCACGCTTGTCTCTTTTCCTTTTCAACCCCGCCTGTCTCTGCCCCCCTCTTTTTCCTTCAGTCCCCAAATTTCCCACTTCCGCTCGTTTTCCTCTACTCCCTCCCATCTCTCAATACTCTCTTTCCCTCTCTTTCCCCTTGCCTCTCTCTTTTCCCTAGTTCCATGAACTCTCCCCTCTTTATGCTCACCAGTCACTTTCCCTGCTTTCCCTCAAATCCCTCTTTGCCACCTTTTCCCACGCTTGTCTCTTTCCCTTTTTCCCCTCGCCTGTCTCTTCCCCCCTATTTTTCCTTCAGTCCCCAAATTTCCCATTTCCGCTCGATTTCCTCTACTCCCTCCAATCCCTCAAATCTCTCTTTCCGTCACTTTCCCCTTGCCTCTCTCTTTTCCCTAGTTCCGTGAACTCTTCCCTTTTTACGCTCATCAGTCACTCTCCCTGCTTTCCCTCAACTCCCTCTTTGTCACCTTTCCCCACGTTTTTCTCTTTCCCTTTTTCCCCTCTCATGTCTCTTCCCCCCTCTTTTTCCTTCAGCCCCCAAATTTCCCACTTATGCTCGATTTCCTCTACTCCCTACAGTCCCTCAAAGCTCTCTTTCCCTCTCCTTCCCCTTGCCTCTCTCTTTTCCCTAGTTCCATGTCCTCTCCCCTCTTTACGCTCACCAGTCACTTTCCCTGCTTTCCCTCAACTCCCTCTTTGTCAACTTTTCCCACGCTTGTCTCTTTTCCTTTTCAACCTCGCCTGTCTCTTCTCCCCTCTTTTTCCTTCAGTCCCCAAATTTCCCACTTCCGCTCGCCTTCGTCTACTCCCTCCCATCTCTCAAAACTCTCTTTCCCTCTCTTTCCCCTTGCCTCTCTCTTTTCCCTAGTTCCATGAACTCTCCCCTCTTTACGCTCACCAGTCACATTCCCTGCTTTCCCTCAACTCCCTCTTTGTCAACTTTTCCCACGCTTGTCTCTTTTCCTTTTCAACCTCGCCTGTCTCTTCCCCCCTCTTTTTCCTTCAGTCTCCAAATTTCCCACTTACGCTCGATTTCCTCTACTCCCTACAGTCCCTCAACGCTCTCTTTCCCCTTGCCTCTCTCTTTTCCCTAGTTCCGTGACCTCTCCCCTCTTTACGCTCACCAGTCACTTTCCCTTCTTTCCCTCAACTCCCTCTTTGCCACCTTTTCCCACGCTTCTCTTTCCCTTTTTCCCCTCGCCAGTCTCTTCTCCCCTCTTTTTCCTTCAGTCACTAAATTTCACACTTCCGCTCGCCTTCGTCTACTCCCTCCCATCCCTCAAATCTCTCTTCCCCTATTTTTCCCCTTGCCTCTCTCTTTTCCCTAGTTCCGTGAACTCTCCCGTCTTTACGCTCACCAGTCACTCTCCCTGCTTTCCCTCAACTCCCTCTTTGTCAACTTTTCCCACGCTTGTCTCTTTTCCTTTTCAACCTCGCCTGTCTCTTCCCCCCTCTTTTTCCTTCAGTCCCCAAATTTCCCACTTCCGCTCGTTTTCCTCTACTCCCTCCCATCTCTCAAAACTCTCTTTCCCTCTCTTTCCCCTTGCCTCTCTCTTTTTCCGAGTTCCGTGAACTCTCCCGTCTTTACGCTCACCAGTCACTTTCCCTGCTTTCCCTCAACTCCCTCTTTGCCACCTTTCCCCACGCTTGTCTCTTTTCCTTTTCAACCTCGCCTGTCTCTGCCCCCCTCTTTTTCCTTCAGTCCCCAAATTTCCCACTTCCGCTCGTTTTCCTCTACTCCCTCCCATCTCTCAAAACTCTCTTTCCCTCTCTTTCCCCTTGCCTCTCTCTTTTCCCGAGTTCCGTGAACTCTCCCGTCTTTACGCTCACCAGTCACTTTCCCTGCTTTCCCTCAACTCCCACTTTGCCACCTTTTCCCACGCTTGTCTCTTTTCCTTTTCAACCTCGCCTGTCTCTTCTCCCCTCTTTTTCCTTCAGTCCCCAAATTTCCCACTTCCGCTCGCCTTCCTTTACTCCCTCCCATCCTTCAAATCTCTTTCCCCTTGCCTCTCTCTTTTCCCTAGTTCCATGAACTCTCCCCTCTTTATGCTCACCAGTCACTCTCCCTGCTTTCCCTCAACTCCCTCTTTGCCACCTTTTCCCACGCTTGTCTCTTTCCCTTTTCCCCCTCTCCTGTCTCTTCCCCCCTCTTTTTCCTTCAGTCCCCGAATTTCCCACTTGAGCTCGCCTTCCTCTACTCCCTACATTCCCTCAAAGCTCTCTTTCCCTCTCCTTCCCCTTGCCTCTCTCTTTTCCCTAGTTCCATGAACTCTCCCCTCTTTACGCTCACCAGTCACTTTCCCTGCTTTCCCTCAACTCCCTCTTTGTCAACTTTTCCCACGCTTGTCTCTTTTCCTTTTCAACCTCGCCTGTCTCTGCCCCCCTCTTTTTCCTTCAGCCCCCAAATTTCCCACTTACGCTCGATTTCCTCTACTCCCTACAGTCCCTCAAAGCTCTCTTTCCCTCTCCTTCCCCTTGCCTCTCTCTTTTCCCTAGTTCCGTGACCTCTCCCCTCTTTACGCTCACCAGTCACTTTCCCTGCTTTCCCTCAACTCCCTCTTTGTCAACTTTTCCCACGCTTGTCTCTTTTGCTTTTCAACCTCGCCTGTCTCTTCTCCCCTCTTTTTCCTTCAGTCCCCAAATTTCCCACTTCCGCTCGCCTTCGTCTACTCCCTCCCATCCCTCAAATCTCTCTTCCCCTATTTTTCCCCTTGCCTCTCTCTTTTCCCGAGTTCCGTGAACTCTCCCGTCTTTACGCTCACCAGTCACTTTCCCTGCTTTCCCTCAACTCCCTCTTTGCCACCTTTTCCCACGCTTGTCTCTTTCCCTTTCCCCCCTCGCCTGTCTCTTCCCCCCTCTTTTTCCTTCAGTCCCCAAATTTCCCACTTCCGCTCGTTTTCCTCTACTCCCTCCCATCTCTCAAAACTCTCTTTCCCTCTCTTTCCCCTTGCCTCTCTCTTTTCCCGAGTTCCGTGAACTCTCCCGTCTTTACGCTCACCAGTCACTTTCCCTGCTTTCCCTCAACTCCCTCTTTGCCACCTTTTCCCACGCTTGTCTCTTTTCCTTTTCAACCTCGCCTGTCTCTTCTCCCCTCTTTTTCCTTCAGTCCCCAAATTTCCCACTTCCGCTCGCCTTCCTTTACTCCCTCCCATCCCTCAAATCTCTTTCCCTCTCTTTCCCCTTGCCTCTCTCTTTTCCCTAGTTCCATGAACTCTCCCCTCTTTATGCTCACCAGTCACTCTCCCTGCTTTCCCTCAACTCCCTCTTTGCCACCTTTTCCCACGCTTGTCTCTTTCCCTTTTTCCCCTCTCCTGTCTCTTCTCCCCTCTTTTTCCTTCACTCCCCAAATTTCCCACTTCCGCTTGTATTCCTCTACTCCCTCCAATCCCTCAAATCTCTTTCCCCGTCTTTCCCGTTTCCTCTTTTCCCTAGTTCCGTGACCTCTCCCGTCTTTACGCTCACCAGTCACTTTCCCTGCTTTCCCTCAACTCCCTCTTTGTCAACTTTTCCCACGCTTGTCTCTTTTCCTTTTCAACCTCGCCTGTCTCTGCCCCCCTCTTTTTCCTTCAGTCCCCAAATTTCCCACTTCCGCTCGTTTTCGTCTACTCCCTCCCATCTCTCAAAACTCTCTTTCCCTCTCTTTCCCCTTGCCCCTCTCTTTTCCCGAGTTCCGTGAACTCTCCCGTCTTTACGCTCACCAGTCACTTTCCCTTCTTTCCCTCAACTCCCTCTTTGCCACCTTTTCCCACGCTTCTCTTTCCCTTTTTCCCCTCGCCAGTCTCTTCTCCCCTCTTTTTCCTTCAGTCACTAAATTTCACACTTCCGCTCGCCTTCGTCTACTCCCTCCCATCTCTCAAAACTCTCTTTCCCTCTCTTTCCCCTTGCCTCTCTCTTTTCCCGAGTTCCGTGAACTCTCCCGTCTTTACGCTCACCAGTCACTTTCCCTGCTTTCCCTCAACTCCCACTTTGCCACCTTTTCCCACGCTTGTCTCTTTTCCTTTTCAACCTCGCCTGTCTCTTCTCCCCTCTTTTTCCTTCAGTCCCCAAATTTCCCACTTCCGCTCGCCTTCCTTTACTCCCTCCCATCCTTCAAATCTCTTTCCCCTTGCCTCTCTCTTTTCCCTAGTTCCATGAACTCTCCCCTCTTTATGCTCACCAGTCACTCTCCCTGCTTTCCCTCAACTCCCTCTTTGCCACCTTTTCCCACGCTTGTCTCTTTCCCTTTTCCCCCTCTCCTGTCTCTTCCCCCCTCTTTTTCCTTCAGTCCCCGAATTTCCCACTTGAGCTCGCCTTCCTCTACTCCCTACATTCCCTCAAAGCTCTCTTTCCCTCTCTTTCCCCTTGCCTCTCTCTTTTCCCTAGTTCCATGAACTCTCCCGTCTTTACGCTCACCAGTCACTTTCCCTGCTTTCCCTCAACTCCCTCTTTGTCAACTTTTCCCACGCTTGTCTCTTTTCCTTTTCAACCTCGCCTGTCTCTGCCCCCCTCTTTTTCCTTCAGCCCCCAAATTTCCCACTTACGCTCGATTTCCTCTACTCCCTACAGTCCCTCAAAGCTCTCTTTCCCTCTCCTTCCCCTTGCCTCTCTCTTTTCCCTAGTTCCGTGACCTCTCCCCTCTTTACGCTCACCAGTCACTTTCCCTGCTTTCCCTCAACTCCCTCTTTGTCAACTTTTCCCACGCTTGTCTCTTTTGCTTTTCAACCTCGCCTGTCTCTTCTCCCCTCTTTTTCCTTCAGTCCCCAAATTTCCCACTTCCGCTCGCCTTCGTCTACTCCCTCCCATCCCTCAAATCTCTCTTCCCCTATTTTTCCCCTTGCCTCTCTCTTTTCCCGAGTTCCGTGAACTCTCCCGTCTTTACGCTCACCAGTCACTTTCCCTGCTTTCCCTCAACTCCCTCTTTGCCACCTTTTCCCACGCTTGTCTCTTTCCCTTTCCCCCCTCGCCTGTCTCTTCCCCCCTCTTTTTCCTTCAGTCCCCAAATTTCCCACTTCCGCTCGTTTTCCTCTACTCCCTCCCATCTCTCAAAACTCTCTTTCCCTCTCTTTCCCCTTGCCTCTCTCTTTTCCCGAGTTCCGTGAACTCTCCCGTCTTTACGCTCACCAGTCACTTTCCCTGCTTTCCCTCAACTCCCTCTTTGCCACCTTTTCCCACGCTTGTCTCTTTTCCTTTTCAACCTCGCCTGTCTCTTCTCCCCTCTTTTTCCTTCAGTCCCCAAATTTCCCACTTCCGCTCGCCTTCCTTTACTCCCTCCCATCCCTCAAATCTCTTTCCCTCTCTTTCCCCTTGCCTCTCTCTTTTCCCTAGTTCCATGAACTCTCCCCTCTTTATGCTCACCAGTCACTCTCCCTGCTTTCCCTCAACTCCCTCTTTGCCACCTTTTCCCACGCTTGTCTCTTTCCCTTTTTCCCCTCTCCTGTCTCTTCTCCCCTCTTTTTCCTTCACTCCCCAAATTTCCCACTTCCGCTTGTATTCCTCTACTCCCTCCAATCCCTCAAATCTCTTTCCCCGTCTTTCCCGTTTCCTCTCTTTTCCCTAGTTCCGTGAACTCTCCCGTCTTTACGCTCACCAGTCACTTTCCCTGCTTTCCCTCAACTCCCTCTTTGTCACCTTTTCCCACGCTTGTCTCTTTTCCTTTTCAACCTCGCCTGTCTCTGCCCCCCTCTTTTTCCTTCAGTCCCCAAATTTCCCACTTCCGCTCGTTTTCGTCTACTCCCTCCCATCTCTCAAAACTCTCTTTCCCTCTCTTTCCCCTTGCCCCTCTCTTTTCCCGAGTTCCGTGAACTCTCCCGTCTTTACGCTCACCAGTCACTTTCCCTTCTTTCCCTCAACTCCCTCTTTGCCACCTTTTCCCACGCTTCTCTTTCCCTTTTTCCCCTCGCCAGTCTCTTCTCCCCTCTTTTTCCTTCAGTCACTAAATTTCACACTTCCGCTCGCCTTCGTCTACTCCCTCCCATCCCTCAAATCTCTCTTCCCCTCTCTTTCCCCTTGCCTCTCTCTTTTCCCGAGTTCCGTGAACTCTCCCGTCTTTACGCTCACCAGTCACTCTCCCTGCTTTCCCTCAACTCCCTCTTTGTCAACTTTTCCCACGCTTGTCTCTTTTCCTTTTCAACCTCGCCTGTCTCTTCCCCCCTCTTTTTCCTTCAGTCCCCAAATTTCCCACTTCCGCTCGTTTTCCTCTACTCCCTCCCATCTCTCAAAACTCTCTTTCCCTCTCTTTCCCCTTGCCTCTCTCTTTTTCCGAGTTCCGTGAACTCTCCCGTCTTTACGCTCACCAGTCACTTTCCCTGCTTTCCCTCAACTCCCTCTTTGCCACCTTTCCCCACGCTTGTCTCTTTTCCTTTTCAACCTCGCCTGTCTCTGCCCCCCTCTTTTTCCTTCAGTCCCCAAATTTCCCACTTCCGCTCGTTTTCCTCTACTCCCTCCCATCTCTCAAAACTCTCTTTCCCTCTCTTTCCCCTTGCCTCTCTCTTTTCCCGAGTTCCGTGAACTCTCCCGTCTTTACGCTCACCAGTCACTTTCCCTGCTTTCCCTCAACTCCCACTTTGCCACCTTTTCCCACGCTTGTCTCTTTTCCTTTTCAACCTCGCCTGTCTCTTCTCCCCTCTTTTTCCTTCAGTCCCCAAATTTCCCACTTCCGCTCGCCTTCCTTTACTCCCTCCCATCCTTCAAATCTCTTTCCCCTTGCCTCTCTCTTTTCCCTAGTTCCATGAACTCTCCCCTCTTTATGCTCACCAGTCACTCTCCCTGCTTTCCCTCAACTCCCTCTTTGCCACCTTTTCCCACGCTTGTCTCTTTCCCTTTTCCCCCTCTCCTGTCTCTTCCCCCCTCTTTTTCCTTCAGTCCCCGAATTTCCCACTTGAGCTCGCCTTCCTCTACTCCCTACATTCCCTCAAAGCTCTCTTTCCCTCTCCTTCCCCTTGCCTCTCTCTTTTCCCTAGTTCCGTGACCTCTCCCGTCTTTACGCTCACCAGTCACTTTCCCTGCTTTCCCTCAACTCCCTCTTTGTCAACTTTTCCCACGCTTGTCTCTTCCTTTTCAACCTCGCCTGTCTCTGCCCCCCTCTTTTTCCTTCAGTCCCCAAATTTCCCACTTCCGCTCGTTTTCCTCTACTCCCTCCCATCTCTCAAAACTCTCTTTCCCTCTCTTTCCCCTTGCCCCTCTCTTTTCCCGAGTTCCGTGAACTCTCCCGTCTTTACGCTCACCAGTCACTTTCCCTGCTTTCCCTCAACTCCCTCTTTGCCACCTTTTCCCACGCTTGTCTCTTTTCCTTTTCAACCTCGCCTGTCTCTTTTCCCCTCTTTTTCCTTCAGTCCCCAAATTTCCCACTTCCGCTCGCCTTCCTTTACTCCCTCCCATCCCTCAAATCTCTTTCCCTCTCTTTCCCCTTGCCTCTCTCTTTTCCGTAGTTCCATGAACTCTCCCGTCTTTACGCTCACCAGTCACTTTCCCTTCTTTCCCTCAACTCCCTCTTTGCCACCTTTTCCCACGCTTGTCTCTTTCCCTTTTTCCCCTCTCCTGTCTCTTCTCCCCTCTTTTTCCTTCACTCCCCAAATTTCCCACTTCCGCTTGTATTCCTCTACTCCCTCCAATCCCTCAAATCTCTTTCCCCGTCTTTCCCGTTTCCTCTCTTTTCTCTACTTCCGTGAACTCTCCCGTCTTTACGCTCACCAGTCACTCTCCCTGCTTTCCCTCAACTCCCTCTTTGCCACCTTTTCCCACGCTTGTCTCTTTCCCTTTTCCCCCTCTCCTGTCTCTTCCCCACGCTTTTACCTTCAGTCCCCGAATTTCCCACTTGAGCTCGCCTTCCTCTACTCCCTACAGTCCCTCAAAGCTCTCTTTCCCTCTCCTTCCCCTTGCCTCTCTCTTTTCCCTAGTTCCGTGACCTCTCCCGTCTTTACGCTCACCAGTCACATTCCCTGCTTTCCCTCAACTCCCTCTTTGTCAACTTTTCCCACGCTTGTCTCTTTTCCTTTTCAACCTCGCCTCTCTTCCCCCCTCTTTTTCCTTCAGTCCCCAAATTTCCCACTTACGCTCGATTTCCTCTACTCCCTACAGTCCCTCAACGCTCTCTTTCCCCTTGCCTCTCTCTTTTCCCTAGTTCCGTGACCTCTCCCCTCTTTACGCTCACCAGTCACTTTCCCTTCTTTCCCTCAACTCCCTCTTTGCCACCTTTTCCCACGCTTCTCTTTCCCTTTTTCCCCTCGCCAGTCTCTTCTCCCCTCTTTTTCCTTCAGTCACTAAATTTCACACTTCCGCTCGCCTTCGTCTACTCCCTCCCATCCCTCAAATCTCTCTTCCCCTATTTTTCCCCTTGCCTCTCTCTTTTCCCGAGTTCCGTGAACTCTCCCGTCTTTACGCTCACCAGTCACTTTCCCTGCTTTCCCTCAACTCCCTCTTTGCCACCTTTTCCCACGCTTGTCTCTTTCCCTTTTCCCCCTCGCCTGTCTCTTCCCCCCGCTTTTTCCTTCAGTCCCCGAATTTCCCACTTGAGCTCGCCTTCCTCTACTCCCTACAGTCCCTCAAAGCTCTCTTTCCCTCTCCTTCCCCTTGCCTCTCTCTTTTCCCTAGTTCCGTGACCTCTCCCCTCTTTACGCTCACCAGTCACTTTCCCTGCTTTCCCTCAACTCCCTCTTTGTCAACTTTTCCCACGCTTGTCTCTTTTGCTTTTCAACCTCGCCTGTCTCTTCTCCCCTCTTTTTCCTTCAGTCCCCAAATTTCCCACTTCCGCTCGCCTTCGTCTACTCCCTCCCATCCCTCAAATCTCTCTTCCCCTATTTTTCCCCTTGCCTCTCTCTTTTCCCGAGTTCCGTGAACTCTCCCGTCTTTACGCTCACCAGTCACTTTCCCTGCTTTCCCTCAACTCCCTCTTTGCCACCTTTTCCCACGCTTGTCTCTTTCCCTTTCCCCCCTCGCCTGTCTCTTCCCCCCTCTTTTTCCTTCAGTCCCCAAATTTCCCACTTCCGCTCGTTTTCCTCTACTCCCTCCCATCCCTCAAATCTCTCTTCCCCTATTTTTCCCCTTGCCTCTCTCTTTTCCCTAGTTCCATGAACTCTCCCCTCTTTATGCTCACCAGTCACTCTCCCTGCTTTCCCTCAACTCCCTCTTTGCCACCTTTTCCCACGCTTGTCTCTTTCCCTTTTTCCCCTCTCCTGTCTCTTCTCCCCTCTTTTTCCTTCACTCCCCAAATTTCCCACTTCCGCTTGTATTCCTCTACTCCCTCCAATCCCTCAAATCTCTTTCCCCGTCTTTCCCGTTTCCTCTCTTTTCTCTACTTCCGTGAACTCTCCCGTCTTTACGCTCACCAGTCACTTTCCCTGCTTTCCCTCAACTCCCTCTTTGCCACCTTTCCCCACGCTTGTCTCTTTTCCTTTTCAACCTCGCCTGTCTCTGCCCCCCTCTTTTTCCTTCAGTCCCCAAATTTCCCACTTCCGCTCGTTTTCCTCTACTCCCTCCCATCTCTCAAAACTCTCTTTCCCTCTCTTTCCCCTTGCCTCTCTCTTTTCCCGAGTTCCGTGAACTCTCCCGTCTTTACGCTCACCAGTCACTTTCCCTGCTTTCCCTCAACTCCCACTTTGCCACCTTTTCCCACGCTTGTCTCTTTTCCTTTTCAACCTCGCCTGTCTCTTCTCCCCTCTTTTTCCTTCAGTCCCCAAATTTCCCACTTCCGCTCGCCTTCCTTTACTCCCTCCCATCCTTCAAATCTCTTTCCCCTTGCCTCTCTCTTTTCCCTAGTTCCATGAACTCTCCCCTCTTTATGCTCACCAGTCACTCTCCCTGCTTTCCCTCAACTCCCTCTTTGCCACCTTTTCCCACGCTTGTCTCTTTCCCTTTTCCCCCTCTCCTGTCTCTTCCCCCCTCTTTTTCCTTCAGTCCCCGAATTTCCCACTTGAGCTCGCCTTCCTCTACTCCCTACATTCCCTCAAAGCTCTCTTTCCCTCTCCTTCCCCTTGCCTCTCTCTTTTCCCTAGTTCCGTGACCTCTCCCGTCTTTACGCTCACCAGTCACTTTCCCTGCTTTCCCTCAACTCCCTCTTTGTCAACTTTTCCCACGCTTGTCTCTTTTCCTTTTCAACCTCGCCTGTCTCTGCCCCCCTCTTTTTCCTTCAGTCCCCAAATTTCCCACTTCCGCTCGTTTTCCTCTACTCCCTCCCATCTCTCAAAACTCTCTTTCCCTCTCTTTCCCCTTGCCCCTCTCTTTTCCCGAGTTCCGTGAACTCTCCCGTCTTTACGCTCACCAGTCACTTTCCCTGCTTTCCCTCAACTCCCTCTTTGCCACCTTTTCCCACGCTTGTCTCTTTTCCTTTTCAACCTCGCCTGTCTCTTTTCCCCTCTTTTTCCTTCAGTCCCCAAATTTCCCACTTCCGCTCGCCTTCCTTTACTCCCTCCCATCCCTCAAATCTCTTTCCCTCTCTTTCCCCTTGCCTCTCTCTTTTCCGTAGTTCCATGAACTCTCCCGTCTTTACGCTCACCAGTCACTTTCCCTTCTTTCCCTCAACTCCCTCTTTGCCACCTTTTCCCACGCTTGTCTCTTTCCCTTTTTCCCCTCTCCTGTCTCTTCTCCCCTCTTTTTCCTTCACTCCCCAAATTTCCCACTTCCGCTTGTATTCCTCTACTCCCTCCAATCCCTCAAATCTCTTTCCCCGTCTTTCCCGTTTCCTCTCTTTTCTCTACTTCCGTGAACTCTCCCGTCTTTACGCTCACCAGTCACTCTCCCTGCTTTCCCTCAACTCCCTCTTTGCCACCTTTTCCCACGCTTGTCTCTTTCCCTTTTCCCCCTCTCCTGTCTCTTCCCCACGCTTTTACCTTCAGTCCCCGAATTTCCCACTTGAGCTCGCCTTCCTCTACTCCCTACAGTCCCTCAAAGCTCTCTTTCCCTCTCCTTCCCCTTGCCTCTCTCTTTTCCCTAGTTCCGTGAACTCTCCCGTCTTTACGCTCACCAGTCACATTCCCTGCTTTCCCTCAACTCCCTCTTTGTCAACTTTTCCCACGCTTGTCTCTTTTCCTTTTCAACCTCGCCTCTCTTCCCCCCTCTTTTTCCTTCAGTCCCCAAATTTCCCACTTACGCTCGATTTCCTCTACTCCCTACAGTCCCTCAACGCTCTCTTTCCCCTTGCCTCTCTCTTTTCCCTAGTTCCGTGACCTCTCCCCTCTTTACGCTCACCAGTCACTTTCCCTTCTTTCCCTCAACTCCCTCTTTGCCACCTTTTCCCACGCTTCTCTTTCCCTTTTTCCCCTCGCCAGTCTCTTCTCCCCTCTTTTTCCTTCAGTCACTAAATTTCACACTTCCGCTCGCCTTCGTCTACTCCCTCCCATCCCTCAAATCTCTCTTCCCCTATTTTTCCCCTTGCCTCTCTCTTTTCCCGAGTTCCGTGAACTCTCCCGTCTTTACGCTCACCAGTCACTTTCCCTGCTTTCCCTCAACTCCCTCTTTGCCACCTTTTCCCACGCTTGTCTCTTTCCCTTTTCCCCCTCGCCTGTCTCTTCCCCCCGCTTTTTCCTTCAGTCCCCGAATTTCCCACTTGAGCTCGCCTTCCTCTACTCCCTACAGTCCCTCAAAGCTCTCTTTCCCTCTCCTTCCCCTTGCCTCTCTCTTTTCCCTAGTTCCGTGACCTCTCCCCTCTTTACGCTCACCAGTCACTTTCCCTGCTTTCCCTCAACTCCCTCTTTGTCAACTTTTCCCACGCTTGTCTCTTTTGCTTTTCAACCTCGCCTGTCTCTTCTCCCCTCTTTTTCCTTCAGTCCCCAAATTTCCCACTTCCGCTCGCCTTCGTCTACTCCCTCCCATCCCTCAAATCTCTCTTCCCCTATTTTTCCCCTTGCCTCTCTCTTTTCCCGAGTTCCGTGAACTCTCCCGTCTTTACGCTCACCAGTCACTTTCCCTGCTTTCCCTCAACTCCCTCTTTGCCACCTTTTCCCACGCTTGTCTCTTTCCCTTTCCCCCCTCGCCTGTCTCTTCCCCCCTCTTTTTCCTTCAGTCCCCAAATTTCCCACTTCCGCTCGTTTTCCTCTACTCCCTCCCATCTCTCAAAACTCTCTTTCCCTCTCTTTCCCCTTGCCTCTCTCTTTTCCCGAGTTCCGTGAACTCTCCCGTCTTTACGCTCACCAGTCACTTTCCCTGCTTTCCCTCAACTCCCACTTTGCCACCTTTTCCCACGCTTGTCTCTTTTCCTTTTCAACCTCGCCTGTCTCTTCTCCCCTCTTTTTCCTTCAGTCCCCAAATTTCCCACTTCCGCTCGCCTTCCTTTACTCCCTCCCATCCCTCAAATCTCTTTCCCTCTCTTTCCCCTTGCCTCTCTCTTTTCCCTAGTTCCATGAACTCTCCCCTCTTTATGCTCACCAGTCACTCTCCCTGCTTTCCCTCAACTCCCTCTTTGCCACCTTTTCCCACGCTTGTCTCTTTCCCTTTTTCCCCTCTCCTGTCTCTTCTCCCCTCTTTTTCCTTCACTCCCCAAATTTCCCACTTCCGCTTGTATTCCTCTACTCCCTCCAATCCCTCAAATCTCTTTCCCCGTCTTTCCCGTTTCCTCTCTTTTCTCTACTTCCGTGAACTCTCCCGTCTTTACGCTCACCAGTCACTCTCCCTGCTTTCCCTCAACTCCCTCTTTGCCACCTTTTCCCACGCTTGTCTCTTTCCCTTTTCCCCCTCTCCTGTCTCTTCCCCACGCTTTTACCTTCAGTCCCCGAATTTCCCACTTGAGCTCGCCTTCCTCTACTCCCTACAGTCCCTCAAAGCTCTCTTTCCCTCTCCTTCCCCTTGCCTCTCTCTTTTCCCTAGTTCCGTGACCTCTCCCGTCTTTACGCTCACCAGTCACTTTCCCTGCTTTCCCTCAACTCCCTCTTTGTCAACTTTTCCCACGCTTGTCTCTTTTCCTTTTCAACCTCGCCTCTCTTCCCCCCTCTTTTTCCTTCAGTCCCCAAATTTCCCACTTACGCTCGATTTCCTCTACTCCCTACAGTCCCTCAACGCTCTCTTTCCCCTTGCCTCTCTCTTTTCCCTAGTTCCGTGACCTCTCCCCTCTTTACGCTCACCAGTCACTTTCCCTTCTTTCCCTCAACTCCCTCTTTGCCACCTTTTCCCACGCTTCTCTTTCCCTTTTTCCCCTCGCCAGTCTCTTCTCCCCTCTTTTTCCTTCAGTCACTAAATTTCACACTTCCGCTCGCCTTCGTCTACTCCCTCCCATCCCTCAAATCTCTCTTCCCCTATTTTTCCCCTTGCCTCTCTCTTTTCCCGAGTTCCGTGAACTCTCCCGTCTTTACGCTCACCAGTCACTTTCCCTGCTTTCCCTCAACTCCCTCTTTGCCACCTTTTCCCACGCTTGTCTCTTTCCCTTTTCCCCCTCGCCTGTCTCTTCCCCCCGCTTTTTCCTTCAGTCCCCGAATTTCCCACTTGAGCTCGCCTTCCTCTACTCCCTACAGTCCCTCAAAGCTCTCTTTCCCTCTCCTTCCCCTTGCCTCTCTCTTTTCCCTAGTTCCGTGACCTCTCCCCTCTTTACGCTCACCAGTCACTTTCCCTGCTTTCCCTCAACTCCCTCTTTGTCAACTTTTCCCACGCTTGTCTCTTTTGCTTTTCAACCTCGCCTGTCTCTTCTCCCCTCTTTTTCCTTCAGTCCCCAAATTTCCCACTTCCGCTCGCCTTCGTCTACTCCCTCCCATCCCTCAAATCTCTCTTCCCCTATTTTTCCCCTTGCCTCTCTCTTTTCCCGAGTTCCGTGAACTCTCCCGTCTTTACGCTCACCAGTCACTTTCCCTGCTTTCCCTCAACTCCCTCTTTGCCACCTTTTCCCACGCTTGTCTCTTTCCCTTTCCCCCCTCGCCTGTCTCTTCCCCCCTCTTTTTCCTTCAGTCCCCAAATTTCCCACTTCCGCTCGTTTTCCTCTACTCCCTCCCATCTCTCAAAACTCTCTTTCCCTCTCTTTCCCCTTGCCTCTCTCTTTTCCCGAGTTCCGTGAACTCTCCCGTCTTTACGCTCACCAGTCACTTTCCCTGCTTTCCCTCAACTCCCTCTTTGCCACCTTTTCCCACGCTTGTCTCTTTTCCTTTTCAACCTCGCCTGTCTCTTCTCCCCTCTTTTTCCTTCAGTCCCCAAATTTCCCACTTCCGCTCGCCTTCCTTTACTCCCTCCCATCCCTCAAATCTCTTTCCCTCTCTTTCCCCTTGCCTCTCTCTTTTCCCTAGTTCCATGAACTCTCCCCTCTTTATGCTCACCAGTCACTCTCCCTGCTTTCCCTCAACTCCCTCTTTGCCACCTTTTCCCACGCTTGTCTCTTTCCCTTTTTCCCCTCTCCTGTCTCTTCTCCCCTCTTTTTCCTTCACTCCCCAAATTTCCCACTTCCGCTTGTATTCCTCTACTCCCTCCAATCCCTCAAATCTCTTTCCCCGTCTTTCCCGGTTCCTCTCTTTTCCCTAGTTCCGTGACCTCTCCCGTCTTTACGCTCACCAGTCACTTTCCCTGCTTTCCCTCAACTCCCTCTTTGCCACCTTTTCCCACGCTTGTCTCTTTTCCTTTTCAACCTCGCCTGTCTCTGCCCCCCTCTTTTTCCTTCAGTCCCCAAATTTCCCACTTCCGCTCGCCTTCGTCTACTCCCTCCCATCTCTCAAAACTCTCTTTCCCTCTCTTTCCCCTTGCCCCTCTCTTTTCCCGAGTTCCGTGAACTCTCCCGTCTTTACGCTCACCAGTCACTTTCCCTTCTTTCCCTCAACTCCCTCTTTGCCACCTTTTCCCACGCTTGTCTCTTTCCCTTTTTCCCCTCGCCAGTCTCTTCTCCCCTCTTTTTCCTTCAGTCACTAAATTTCACACTTCCGCTCGCCTTCGTCTACTCCCTCCCATCTCTCAAAACTCTCTTTCCCTCTCTTTCCCCTTGCCTCTCTCTTTTCCCGAGTTCCGTGAACTCTCCCGTCTTTACGCTCACCAGTCACTTTCCCTGCTTTCCCTCAACTCCCACTTTGCCACCTTTTCCCACGCTTGTCTCTTTTCCTTTTCAACCTCGCCTGTCTCTTCTCCCCTCTTTTTCCTTCAGTCCCCAAATTTCCCACTTCCGCTCGCCTTCCTTTACTCCCTCCCATCCTTCAAATCTCTTTCCCCTTGCCTCTCTCTTTTCCCTAGTTCCATGAACTCTCCCCTCTTTATGCTCACCAGTCACTCTCCCTGCTTTCCCTCAACTCCCTCTTTGCCACCTTTTCCCACGCTTGTCTCTTTCCCTTTTCCCCCTCTCCTGTCTCTTCCCCCCTCTTTTTCCTTCAGTCCCCGAATTTCCCACTTGAGCTCGCCTTCCTCTACTCCCTACATTCCCTCAAAGCTCTCTTTCCCTCTCCTTCCCCTTGCCTCTCTCTTTTCCCTAGTTCCATGAACTCTCCCCTCTTTACGCTCACCAGTCACTTTCCCTGCTTTCCCTCAACTCCCTCTTTGTCAACTTTTCCCACGCTTGTCTCTTTTCCTTTTCAACCTCGCCTGTCTCTGCCCCCCTCTTTTTCCTTCAGCCCCCAAATTTCCCACTTACGCTCGATTTCCTCTACTCCCTACAGTCCCTCAAAGCTCTCTTTCCCTCTCCTTCCCCTTGCCTCTCTCTTTTCCCTAGTTCCGTGACCTCTCCCCTCTTTACGCTCACCAGTCACTTTCCCTGCTTTCCCTCAACTCCCTCTTTGTCAACTTTTCCCACGCTTGTCTCTTTTGCTTTTCAACCTCGCCTGTCTCTTCTCCCCTCTTTTTCCTTCAGTCCCCAAATTTCCCACTTCCGCTCGCCTTCGTCTACTCCCTCCCATCCCTCAAATCTCTCTTCCCCTATTTTTCCCCTTGCCTCTCTCTTTTCCCGAGTTCCGTGAACTCTCCCGTCTTTACGCTCACCAGTCACTTTCCCTGCTTTCCCTCAACTCCCTCTTTGCCACCTTTTCCCACGCTTGTCTCTTTCCCTTTCCCCCCTCGCCTGTCTCTTCCCCCCTCTTTTTCCTTCAGTCCCCAAATTTCCCACTTCCGCTCGTTTTCCTCTACTCCCTCCCATCTCTCAAAACTCTCTTTCCCTCTCTTTCCCCTTGCCTCTCTCTTTTCCCGAGTTCCGTGAACTCTCCCGTCTTTACGCTCACCAGTCACTTTCCCTGCTTTCCCTCAACTCCCTCTTTGCCACCTTTTCCCACGCTTGTCTCTTTTCCTTTTCAACCTCGCCTGTCTCTTCTCCCCTCTTTTTCCTTCAGTCCCCAAATTTCCCACTTCCGCTCGCCTTCCTTTACTCCCTCCCATCCCTCAAATCTCTTTCCCTCTCTTTCCCCTTGCCTCTCTCTTTTCCCTAGTTCCATGAACTCTCCCCTCTTTATGCTCACCAGTCACTCTCCCTGCTTTCCCTCAACTCCCTCTTTGCCACCTTTTCCCACGCTTGTCTCTTTCCCTTTTTCCCCTCTCCTGTCTCTTCTCCCCTCTTTTTCCTTCACTCCCCAAATTTCCCACTTCCGCTTGTATTCCTCTACTCCCTCCAATCCCTCAAATCTCTTTCCCCGTCTTTCCCGTTTCCTCTCTTTTCCCTAGTTCCGTGACCTCTCCCGTCTTTACGCTCACCAGTCACTTTCCCTGCTTTCCCTCAACTCCCTCTTTGTCAACTTTTCCCACGCTTGTCTCTTTTCCTTTTCAACCTCGCCTGTCTCTGCCCCCCTCTTTTTCCTTCAGTCCCCAAATTTCCCACTTCCGCTCGTGTTCGTCTACTCCCTCCCATCTCTCAAAACTCTCTTTCCCTCTCTTTCCCCTTGCCCCTCTCTTTTCCCGAGTTCCGTGAACTCTCCCGTCTTTACGCTCACCAGTCACTTTCCCTGCTTTCCCTCAACTCCCTCTTTGCCACCTTTTCCCACGCTTCTCTTTCCCTTTTTCCCCTCGCCAGTCTCTTCTCCCCTCTTTTTCCTTCAGTCACTAAATTTCACACTTCCGCTCGCCTTCGTCTACTCCCTCCCATCCCTCAAATCTCTCTTCCCCTATATTTCCCCTTGCCTCTCTCTTTTCCCGAGTTCCGTGAACTCTCCCGTCTTTACGCTCACCAGTCACTTTCCCTGCTTTCCCTCAACTCCCTCTTTGTCAACTTTTCCCACGCTTGTCTCTTTTCCTTTTCAACCTCGCCTGTCTCTTCCCCCCTCTTTTTCCTTCAGTCCCCAAATTTCCCACTTCCGCTCGTTTTCCTCTACTCCCTCCCATCTCTCAAAACTCTCTTTCCCTCTCTTTCCCCTTGCCTCTCTCTTTTTCCGAGTTCCGTGAACTCTCCCGTCTTTACGCTCACCAGTCACTTTCCCTGCTTTCCCTCAACTCCCTCTTTGCCACCTTTCCCCACGCTTGTCTCTTTTCCTTTTCAACCTCGCCTGTCTCTGCCCCCCTCTTTTTCCTTCAGTCCCCAAATTTCCCACTTCCGCTCGTTTTCCTCTACTCCCTCCCATCTCTCAAAACTCTCTTTCCCTCTCTTTCCCCTTGCCTCTCTCTTTTCCCGAGTTCCGTGAACTCTCCCGTCTTTACGCTCACCAGTCACTTTCCCTGCTTTCCCTCAACTCCCACTTTGCCACCTTTTCCCACGCTTGTCTCTTTTCCTTTTCAACCTCGCCTGTCTCTTCTCCCCTCTTTTTCCTTCAGTCCCCAAATTTCCCACTTCCGCTCGCCTTCCTTTACTCCCTCCCATCCTTCAAATCTCTTTCCCCTTGCCTCTCTCTTTTCCCTAGTTCCATGAACTCTCCCCTCTTTATGCTCACCAGTCACTCTCCCTGCTTTCCCTCAACTCCCTCTTTGCCACCTTTTCCCACGCTTGTCTCTTTCCCTTTTCCCCCTCTCCTGTCTCTTCCCCCCTCTTTTTCCTTCAGTCCCCGAATTTCCCACTTGAGCTCGCCTTCCTCTACTCCCTACATTCCCTCAAAGCTCTCTTTCCCTCTCCTTCCCCTTGCCTCTCTCTTTTCCCTAGTTCCGTGACCTCTCCCGTCTTTACGCTCACCAGTCACTTTCCCTGCTTTCCCTCAACTCCCTCTTTGTCAACTTTTCCCACGCTTGTCTCTTTTCCTTTTCAACCTCGCCTGTCTCTGCCCCCCTCTTTTTCCTTCAGTCCCCAAATTTCCCACTTCCGCTCGTTTTCCTCTACTCCCTCCCATCTCTCAAAACTCTCTTTCCCTCTCTTTCCCCTTGCCTCTCTCTTTTCCCGAGTTCCGTGAACTCTCCCGTCTTTACGCTCACCAGTCACTTTCCCTGCTTTCCCTCAACTCCCTCTTTGCCACCTTTTCCCACGCTTGTCTCTTTTCCTTTTCAACCTCGCCTGTCTCTTTTCCCCTCTTTTTCCTTCAGTCCCCAAATTTCCCACTTCCGCTCGCCTTCCTTTACTCCCTCCCATCCCTCAAATCTCTTTCCCTCTCTTTCCCCTTGCCTCTCTCTTTTCCCTAGTTCCATGAACTCTCCCGTCTTTACGCTCACCAGTCACTTTCCCTTCTTTCCCTCAACTCCCTCTTTGCCACCTTTTCCCACGCTTGTCTCTTTCCCTTTTTCCCCTCTCCTGTCTCTTCTCCCCTCTTTTTCCTTCACTCCCCAAATTTCCCACTTCCGCTTGTATTCCTCTACTCCCTCCAATCCCTCAAATCTCTTTCCCCGTCTTTCCCGTTTCCTCTCTTTTCTCTACTTCCGTGAACTCTCCCGTCTTTACGCTCACCAGTCACTCTCCCTGCTTTCCCTCAACTCCCTCTTTGCCACCTTTTCCCACGCTTGTCTCTTTCCCTTTTCCCCCTCTCCTGTCTCTTCCCCACGCTTTTACCTTCAGTCCCCGAATTTCCCACTTGAGCTCGCCTTCCTCTACTCCCTACAGTCCCTCAAAGCTCTCTTTCCCTCTCCTTCCCCTTGCCTCTCTCTTTTCCCTAGTTCCGTGACCTCTCCCGTCTTTACGCCCACCAGTCACATTCCCTGCTTTCCCTCAACTCCCTCTTTGTCAACTTTTCCCACGCTTGTCTCTTTTCCTTTTCAACCTCGCCTCTCTTCCCCCCTCTTTTTCCTTCAGTCCCCAAATTTCCCACTTACGCTCGATTTCCTCTACTCCCTACAGTCCCTCAACGCTCTCTTTCCCCTTGCCTCTCTCTTTTCCCTAGTTCCGTGACCTCTCCCCTCTTTACGCTCACCAGTCACTTTCCCTTCTTTCCCTCAACTCCCTCTTTGCCACCTTTTCCCACGCTTCTCTTTCCCTTTTTCCCCTCGCCAGTCTCTTCTCCCCTCTTTTTCCTTCAGTCACTAAATTTCACACTTCCGCTCGCCTTCGTCTACTCCCTCCCATCCCTCAAATCTCTCTTCCCCTATTTTTCCCCTTGCCTCTCTCTTTTCCCGAGTTCCGTGAACTCTCCCGTCTTTACGCTCACCAGTCACTTTCCCTGCTTTCCCTCAACTCCCTCTTTGCCACCTTTTCCCACGCTTGTCTCTTTCCCTTTTCCCCCTCGCCTGTCTCTTCCCCCCGCTTTTTCCTTCAGTCCCCGAATTTCCCACTTGAGCTCGCCTTCCTCTACTCCCTACAGTCCCTCAAAGCTCTCTTTCCCTCTCCTTCCCCTTCCCTCTCTCTTTTCCCTAGTTCCGTGACCTCTCCCCTCTTTACGCTCACCAGTCACTTTCCCTGCTTTCCCTCAACTCCCTCTTTGTCAACTTTTCCCACGCTTGTCTCTTTTCCTTTTCAACCTCGCCTGTCTCTTCTCCCCTCTTTTTCCTTCAGTCCCCAAATTTCCCACTTCCGCTCGCCTTCGTCTACTCCCTCCCATCCCTCAAATCTCTCTTCCCCTATTTTTCCCCTTGCCTCTCTCTTTTCCCGAGTTCCGTGAACTCTCCCGTCTTTACGCTCACCAGTCACTTTCCCTGCTTTCCCTCAACTCCCTCTTTGTCAACTTTTCCCACGCTTGTCTCTTTCCCTTTTCCCCCTCGCCTGTCTCTTCCCCCCTCTTTTTCCTTCAGTCCCCAAATTTCCCACTTCCGCTCGTTTTCCTCTACTCCCTCCCATCTCTCAAAACTCTCTTTCCCTCTCTTTCCCCTTGCCTCTCTCTTTTCCCGAGTTCCGTGAACTCTCCCGTCTTTACGCTCACCAGTCACTTTCCCTGCTTTCCCTCAACTCCCTCTTTGCCACCTTTTCCCACGCTTGTCTCTTTTCCTTTTCAACCTCGCCTGTCTCTTCTCCCCTCTTTTTCCTTCAGTCCCCAAATTTCCCACTTCCGCTCGCCTTCCTTTACTCCCTCCCATCCCTCAAATCTCTTTCCCTCTCTTTCCCCTTGCCTCTCTCTTTTCCCTAGTTCCATGAACTCTCCCCTCTTTATGCTCACCAGTCACTCTCCCTGCTTTCCCTCAACTCCCTCTTTGCCACCTTTTCCCACGCTTGTCTCTTTCCCTTTTTCCCCTCTCCTGTCTCTTCTCCCCTCTTTTTCCTTCACTCCCCAAATTTCCCACTTCCGCTTGTATTCCTCTACTCCCTCCAATCCCTCAAATCTCTTTCCCCGTCTTTCCCGTTTCCTCTCTTTTCTCTACTTCCGTGAACTCTCCCGTCTTTACGCTCACCAGTCACTCTCCCTGCTTTCCCTCAACTCCCTCTTTGCCACCTTTTCCCACGCTTGTCTCTTTCCCTTTTCCCCCTCTCCTGTCTCTTCCCCACGCTTTTTCCTTCAGTCCCCGAATTTCCCACTTGAGCTCGCCTTCCTCTACTCCCTACAGTCCCTCAAAGCTCTCTTTCCCTCTCCTTCCCCTTGCCTCTCTCTTTTCCCTAGTTCCGTGACCTCTCCCGTCTTTACGCTCACCAGTCACATTCCCTGCTTTCCCTCAACTCCCTCTTTGTCAACTTTTCCCACGCTTGTCTCTTTTCCTTTTCAACCTCGCCTGTCTCTTCCCCCCTCTTTTTCCTTCAGTCCCCAAATTTCCCACTTACGCTCGATTTCCTCTACTCCCTACAGTCCCTCAACGCTCTCTTTCCCCTTGCCTCTCTCTTTTCCCTAGTTCCGTGACCTCTCCCCTCTTTACGCTCACCAGTCACTTTCCCTGCTTTCCCTCAACTCCCTCTTTGCCACCTTTTCCCACGCTTCTCTTTCCCTTTTTCCCCTCGCCAGTCTCTTCTCCCCTCTTTTTCCTTCAGTCACTAAATTTCACACTTCCGCTCGCCTTCGTCTACTCCCTCCCATCCCTCAAATCTCTCTTCCCCTATTTTTCCCCTTGCCTCTCTCTTTTCCCGAGTTCCGTGAACTCTCCCGTCTTCACGCTCACCAGTCACTTTCCCTGCTTTCCCTCAACTCCCTCTTTGCCACCTTTCCCCACGCTTGTCTCTTTTCCTTTTCAACCTCGCCTGTCTCTGCTCCCCTCTTTTTCCTTCAGTCCCCAAATTTCCCACTTCCGCTCGTTTTCCTCTACTCCCTCCCATCTCTCAAAACTCTCTTTCCCTCTCTTTCCCCTTGCCTCTCTCTTTTCCCGAGTTCCGTGAACTCTCCCGTCTTTACGCTCACCAGTCACTTTCCCTGCTTTCCCTCAACTCCCTCTTTGCCACCTTTTCCCACGCTTGTCTCTTTTCCTTTTCAACCTCTCCTGTCTCTTCTCCCCTCTTTTTCCTTCAGTCCCCAAATTTCCCACTTCCGCTCGCCTTCCTTTACTCCCTCCCATCCTTCAAATCTCTTTCCCCTGCCTCTCTCTTTTCCCTAGTTCCGTGAACTCTCCCCTCTTTACGCTCACCAGTCACTCTCCCTGCTTTCCCTCAACTCCCTCTTTGCCACCTTTTCCCACGCTTGTCTCTTTCCCTTTTCCCCCTCTCCTGTCTCTTCCCCCCTCTTTTTCCTTCAGTCCCCGAATTTCCCACTTGAGCTCGCCTTCCTCTACTCCCTACATTCCCTCAAAGCTCTCTTTCCCTCTCCTTCCCCTTGCCTCTCTCTTTTCCCTAGTTCCGTGACCTCTCCCGTCTTTACGCTCACCAGTCACTTTCCCTGCTTTCCCTCAACTCCCTCTTTGTCAACTTTTCCCACGCTTGTCTCTTTTCCTTTTCAACCCCGCCTGTCTCTGCCCCCCTCTTTTTTCCTTCAGTCCCCAAATTTCCCACTTCCGCTCGTTTTCCTCTACTCCCTCCCATCTCTCAAAACTCTCTTTCCCTCTCTTTCCCCTTGCCTCTCTCTTTTCCCTAGTTCCATGAACTCTCCCCTCTTTATGCTCACCAGTCACTTTCCCTGCTTTCCCTCAAATCCCTCTTTGCCACCTTTTCCCACGCTTGTCTCTTTCCCTTTTTCCCCTCGCCTGTCTCTTCCCCCCTATTTTTCCTTCAGTCCCCAAATTTCCCATTTCCGCTCGATTTCCTCTACTCCCTCCAATCCCTCAAATCTCTCTTTCCGTCACTTTCCCCTTGCCTCTCTCTTTTCCCTAGTTCCGTGAACTCTTCCCTTTTTACGCTCATCAGTCACTCTCCCTGCTTTCCCTCAACTCCCTCTTTGTCACCTTTCCCCACGTTTTTCTCTTTCCCTTTTTCCCCTCTCATGTCTCTTCCCCCCTCTTTTTCCTTCAGCCCCCAAATTTCCCACTTACGCTCGATTTCCTCTACTCCCTACAGTCCATCAAAGCTCTCTTTCCCTCTCCTTCCCCTTGCCTCTCTCTTTTCCCTAGTTCCGTGACCTCTCCCCTCTTTACGCTCACCAGTCACTTTCCCTGCTTTCCCTCAACTCCCTCTTTGTCAACTTTTCCCACGCTTGTCTCTTTTCCTTTTCAACCTCGCCTGTCTCTTCTCCCCTCTTTTTCCTTCAGTCCCCAAATTTCCCACTTCCGCTCGCCTTCCTCTACTCCCTCCCATCTCTCAAAACTCTCTTTCCCTCTCTTTCCCCTTGCCTCTCTCTTTTCCCTAGTTCCATGAACTCTCCCCTCTTTACGCTCACCAGTCACATTCCCTGCTTTCCCTCAACTCCCTCTTTGTCAACTTTTCCCATGCTTGTCTCTTTTCCTTTTCAACCTCGCCTGTCTCTTCCCCCCTCTTTTTCCTTCAGTCCCCAAATTTCCCACTTACGCTCGATTTCCTCTACTCCCTACAGTCCCTCAACGCTCTCTTTCCCCTTGCCTCTCTCTTTTCCCTAGTTCCGTGACCTCTCCCCTCTTTACGCTCACCAGTCACTTTCCCTTCTTTCCCTCAACTCCCTCTTTGCCACCTTTTCCCACGCTTCTCTTTCCCTTTTTCCCCTCGCCAGTCTCTTCTCCCCTCTTTTTCCTTCAGTCACTAAATTTCACACTTCCGCTCGCCTTCGTCTACTCCCTCCCATCCCTCAAATCTCTCTTCCCCTATTTTTCCCCTTGCCTCTCTCTTTTCCCGAGTTCCGTGAACTCTCCCGTCTTTACGCTCACCAGTCACTTTCCCTGCTTTCCCTCAACTCCCTCTTTGTCAACTTTTCCCACGCTTGTCTCTTTTGCTTTTCAACCTCGCCTGTCTCTTCTCCCCTCTTTTTCCTTCAGTCCCCAAATTTCCCACTTCCGCTCGCCTTCGTCTACTCCCTCCCATCCCTCAAATCTCTCTTCCCCTATTTTTCCCCTTGCCTCTCTCTTTTCCCGAGTTCCGTGAACTCTCCCGTCTTTACGCTCACCAGTCACTTTCCCTTCTTTCCCTCAACTCCCTCTTTGCCACCTTTTCCCACGCTTGTCTCTTTCCCTTTCCCCCCTCGCCTGTCTCTTCCCCCCTCTTTTTCCTTCAGTCCCCAAATTTCCCACTTCCGCTCGTTTTCCTCTACTCCCTCCCATCTCTCAAAACTCTCTTTCCCTCTCTTTCCCCTTGCCTCTCTCTTTTCCCGAGTTCCGTGAACTCTCCCGTCTTTACGCTCACCAGTCACGTTCCCTGCTTTCCCTCAACTCCCTCTTTGCCACCTTTTCCCACGCTTGTCTCTTTTCCTTTTCAACCTCGCCTGTCTCTTCTCCCCTCTTTTTCCTTCAGTCCCCAAATTTCCCACTTCCGCTCGCCTTCCTTTACTCCCTCCCATCCCTCAAATCTCTTTCCCTCTCTTTCCCCTTGCCTCTCTCTTTTCCCTAGTTCCATGATCTCTCCCCTCTTTATGCTCACCAGTCACTCTCCCTGCTTTCCCTCAACTCCCTCTTTGCCACCTTTTCCCACGCTTGTCTCTTTCCCTTTTTCCCCTCTCCTGTCTCTTCTCCCCTCTTTTTCCTTCACTCCCCAAATTTCCCACTTCCGCTTGTATTCCTCTACTCCCTCCAATCCCTCAAATCTCTTTCCCCGTCTTTCCCGTTTCCTCTCTTTTCTCTACTTCCGTGAACTCTCCCGTCTTTACGCTCACCAGTCACTCTCCCTGCTTTCCCTCAACTCCCTCTTTGCCACCTTTTCCCACGCTTGTCTCTTTCCCTTTTCCCCCTCTCCTGTCTCTTCCCCACGCTTTTACCTTCAGTCCCCGAATTTCCCACTTGAGCTCGCCTTCCTCTACTCCCTACAGTCCCTCAAAGCTCTCTTTCCCTCTCCTTCCCCTTGCCTCTCTCTTTTCCCTAGTTCCGTGACCTCTCCCGTCTTTACGCTCACCAGTCACTTTCCCTTCTTTCCCTCAACTCCCTCTTTGCCACCTTTTCCCACGCTTCTCTTTCCCTTTTTCCCCTCGCCAGTCTCTTCTCCCCTCTTTTTCCTTCAGTCCCCAAATTTCCCACTTCCGCTCGTTTTCCTCTACTCCCTCCCATCTCTCAAAACTCTCTTTCCCTCTCTTTCCCCTTGCCTCTCTCTTTTCCCGAGTTCCGTGAACTCTCCCGTCTTTACGCTCACCAGTCACTTTCCCTGCTTTCCCTCAACTCCCTCTTTGCCACCTTTTCCCACGCTTGTCTCTTTTCCTTTTCAACCTCGCCTGTCTCTTCTCCCCTCTTTTTCCTTCAGTCCCCAAATTTCCCACTTCCGCTCGCCTTCTTTTACTCCCTCCCATCCCTCAAATCTCTTTCCCTCTCTTTCCCCTTGCCTCTCTCTTTTCCCTAGTTCCATGAACTCTCCCCTCTTTATGCTCACCAGTCACTCTCCCTGCTTTCCCTCAACTCCCTCTTTGCCACCTTTTCCCACGCTTGTCTCTTTCCCTTTTTCCCCTCTCCTGTCTCTTCTCCCCTCTTTTTCCTTCACTCCCCAAATTTCCCACTTCCGCTTGTATTCCTCTACTCCCTCCAATCCCTCAAATCTCTTTCCCCGTCTTTCCCGTTTCCTCTCTTTTCTCTACTTCCGTGAACTCTCCCGTCTTTACGCTCACCAGTCACTCTCCCTGCTTTCCCTCAACTCCCTCTTTGCCACCTTTTCCCACGCTTGTCTCTTTCCCTTTTCCCCCTCTCCTGTCTCTTCCCCACGCTTTTACCTTCAGTCCCCGAATTTCCCACTTGAGCTCGCCTTCCTCTACTCCCTACAGTCCCTCAAAGCTCTCTTTCCCTCTCCTTCCCCTTGCCTCTCTCTTTTCCCTAGTTCCGTGACCTCTCCCGTCTTTACGCTCACCAGTCACTTTCCCTGCTTTCCCTCAACTCCCTCTTTGCCACCTTTTCCCACGCTTCTCTTTCCCTTTTTCCCCTCGCCAGTCTCTTCTCCCCTCTTTTTCCTTCAGTCACTAAATTTCACACTTCCGCTCGCCTTCGTCTACTCCCTCCCATCCCTCAAATCTCTCTTCCCCTATTTTTCCCCTTGCCTCTCTCTTTTCCCGAGTTCCGTGAACTCTCCCGTCTTCACGCTCACCAGTCACTTTCCCTGCTTTCCCTCAACTCCCTCTTTGCCACCTTTCCCCACGCTTGTCTCTTTTCCTTTTCAACCTCGCCTGTCTCTGCTCCCCTCTTTTTCCTTCAGTCCCCAAATTTCCCACTTCCGCTCGTTTTCCTCTACTCCCTCCCATCTCTCAAAACTCTCTTTCCCTCTCTTTCCCCTTGCCTCTCTCTTTTCCCGAGTTCCGTGAACTCTCCCGTCTTTACGCTCACCAGTCACTTTCCCTGCTTTCCCTCAACTCCCTCTTTGCCACCTTTTCCCACGCTTGTCTCTTTTCCTTTTCAACCTCTCCTGTCTCTTCTCCCCTCTTTTTCCTTCAGTCCCCAAATTTCCCACTTCCGCTCGCCTTCCTTTACTCCCTCCCATCCTTCAAATCTCTTTCCCCTTGCCTCTCTCTTTTCCCTAGTTCCATGAACTCTCCCCTCTTTATGCTCACCAGTCACTCTCCCTGCTTTCCCTCAACTCCCTCTTTGCCACCTTTTCCCACGCTTGTCTCTTTCCCTTTCCCCCCTCTCCTGTCTCTTCCCCCCTCTTTTTCCTTCAGTCCCCGAATTTCCCACTTGAGCTCGCCTTCCTCTACTCCCTACATTCCCTCAAAGCTCTCTTTCCCTCTCCTTCCCCTTGCCTCTCTCTTTTCCCTAGTTCCGTGACCTCTCCCGTCTTTACGCTCACCAGTCACTTTCCCTGCTTTCCCTCAACTCCCTCTTTGTCAACTTTTCCCACGCTTGTCTCTTTTCCTTTTCAACCTCGCCTGTCTCTTCCCCCCTCTTTTTCCTTCAGTCCCCAAATTTCCCACTTACGCTCGATTTCCTCTACTCCCTACAGTCCCTCAACGCTCTCTTTCCCCTTGCCTCTCTCTTTTCCCTAGTTCCGTGACCTCTCCCCTCTTTACGCTCACCAGTCACTTTCCCTTCTTTCCCTCAACTCCCTCTTTGCCACCTTTTCCCACGCTTCTCTTTCCCTTTTTCCCCTCGCCAGTCTCTTCTCCCCTCTTTTTCCTTCAGTCACTAAATTTCACACTTCCGCTCGCCTTCGTCTACTCCCTCCCATCCCTCAAATCTCTCTTCCCCTATTTTTCCCCTTGCCTCTCTCTTTTCCCGAGTTCCGTGAACTCTCCCGTCTTTACGCTCACCAGTCACTCTCCCTGCTTTCCCTCAACTCCCTCTTTGTCAACTTTTCCCACGCTTGTCTCTTTTGCTTTTCAACCTCGCCTGTCTCTTCTCCCCTCTTTTTCCTTCAGTCCCCAAATTTCCCACTTCCGCTCGCCTTCGTCTACTCCCTCCCATCCCTCAAATCTCTCTTCCCCTATTTTTCCCCTTGCCTCTCTCTTTTCCCGAGTTCCGTGAACTCTCCCGTCTTAAAGCTCACCAGTCACTTTCCCTGCTTTCCCTCAACTCCCTCTTTGCCACCTTTTCCCACGCTTGTCTCTTTCCCTTTCCCCCCTCGCCTGTCTCTTCCCCCCTCTTTTTCCTTCAGTCCCCAAATTTCCCACTTCCGCTCGTTTTCCTCTACTCCCTCCCATCTCTCAAAACTCTCTTTCCCTCTCTTTCCCCTTGCCTCTCTCTTTTCCCGAGTTCCGTGAACTCTCCCGTCTTTACGCTCACCAGTCACGTTCCCTGCTTTCCCTCAACTCCCTCTTTGCCACCTTTTCCCACGCTTGTCTCTTTTCCTTTTCAACCTCGCCTGTCTCTTCTCCCCTCTTTTTCCTTCAGTCCCCAAATTTCCCACTTCCGCTCGCCTTCCTTTACTCCCTCCCATCCCTCAAATCTCTTTCCCTCTCTTTCCCCTTGCCTCTCTCTTTTCCCTAGTTCCATGAACTCTCCCCTCTTTATGCTCACCAGTCACTCTCCCTGCTTTCCCTCAACTCCCTCTTTGCCACCTTTTCCCACGCTTGTCTCTTTCCCTTTTTCCCCTCTCCTGTCTCTTCTCCCCTCTTTTTCCTTCACTCCCCAAATTTCCCACTTCCGCTTGTATTCCTCTACTCCCTCCAATCCCTCAAATCTCTTTCCCCGTCTTTCCCGTTTCCTCTCTTTTCTCTACTTCCGTGAACTCTCCCGTCTTTACGCTCACCAGTCACTCTCCCTGCTTTCCCTCAACTCCCTCTTTGCCACCTTTTCCCACGCTTGTCTCTTTCCCTTTTCCCCCTCTCCTGTCTCTTCCCCACGCTTTTACCTTCAGTCCCCGAATTTCCCACTTGAGCTCGCCTTCCTCTACTCCCTACAGTCCCTCAAAGCTCTCTTTCCCTCTCCTTCCCCTTGCCTCTCTCTTTTCCCTAGTTCCGTGACCTCTCCCGTCTTTACGCTCACCAGTCACTTTCCCTTCTTTCCCTCAACTCCCTCTTTGCCACCTTTTCCCACGCTTCTCTTTCCCTTTTTCCCCTCGCCAGTCTCTTCTCCCCTCTTTTTCCTTCAGTCCCCAAATTTCCCACTTCCGCTCGTTTTCCTCTACTCCCTCCCATCTCTCAAAACTCTCTTTCCCTCTCTTTCCCCTTGCCTCTCTCTTTTCCCGAGTTCCGTGAACTCTCCCCTCTTTACGCTCACCAGTCACTTTCCCTGCTTTCCCTCAACTCCCTCTTTGCCACCTTTTCCCACGCTTGTCTCTTTTCCTTTTCAACCTCGCCTGTCTCTTCTCCCCTCTTTTTCCTTCAGTCCCCAAATTTCCCACTTCCGCTCGCCTTCCTTTACTCCCTCCCATCCCTCAAATCTCTTTCCCTCTCTTTCCCCTTGCCTCTCTCTTTTCCCTAGTTCCATGAACTCTCCCCTCTTTATGCTCACCAGTCACTCTCCCTGCTTTCCCTCAACTCCCTCTTTGCCACCTTTTCCCACGCTTGTCTCTTTCCCTTTTTCCCCTCTCCTGTCTCTTCTCCCCTCTTTTTCCTTCAGTCCCCAAATTTCCCACTTCCGCTTGTATTCCTCTACTCCCTCCAATCCCTCAAATCTCTTTCCCCGTCTTTCCCGTTTCCTCTCTTTTCTCTACTTCCGTGAACTCTCCCGTCTTTACGCTCACCAGTCACTCTCCCTGCTTTCCCTCAACTCCCTCTTTGCCACCTTTTCCCACGCTTGTCTCTTTCCCTTTTCCCCCTCTCCTGTCTCTTCCCCACGCTTTTACCTTCAGTCCCCGAATTTCCCACTTGAGCTCGCCTTCCTCTACTCCCTACAGTCCCTCAAAGCTCTCTTTCCCTCTCCTTCCCCTTGCCTCTCTCTTTTCCCTAGTTCCGTGACCTCTCCCGTCTTTACGCTCACCAGTCACTTTCCCTTCTTTCCCTCAACTCCCTCTTTGCCACCTTTTCCCACGCTTCTCTTTCCCTTTTTCCCCTCGCCAGTCTCTTCTCCCCTCTTTTTCCTTCAGTCACTAAATTTCACACTTCCGCTCGCCTTCGTCTACTCCCTCCCATCCCTCAAATCTCTCTTCCCCTATTTTTCCCCTTGCCTCTCTCTTTTCCCGAGTTCCGTGAACTCTCCCGTCTTCACGCTCACCAGTCACTTTCCCTGCTTTCCCTCAACTCCCTCTTTGCCACCTTTCCCCACGCTTGTCTCTTTTCCTTTTCAACCTCGCCTGTCTCTGCTCCCCTCTTTTTCCTTCAGTCCCCAAATTTCCCACTTCCGCTCGTTTTCCTCTACTCCCTCCCATCTCTCAAAACTCTCTTTCCCTCTCTTTCCCCTTGCCTCTCTCTTTTCCCGAGTTCCGTGAACTCTCCCGTCTTTACGCTCACCAGTCACTTTCCCTGCTTTCCCTCAACTCCCTCTTTGCCACCTTTTCCCACGCTTGTCTCTTTTCCTTTTCAACCTCTCCTGTCTCTTCTCCCCTCTTTTTCCTTCAGTCCCCAAATTTCCCACTTCCGCTCGCCTTCCTTTACTCCCTCCCATCCTTCAAATCTCTTTCCCCTTGCCTCTCTATTTTCCCTAGTTCCATGAACTCTCCCCTCTTTATGCTCACCAGTCACTCTCCCTGCTTTCCCTCAACTCCCTCTTTGCCACCTTTTCCCACGCTTGTCTCTTTCCCTTTCCCCCCTCTCCTGTCTCTTCCCCCCTCTTTTTCCTTCAGTCCCCGAATTTCCCACTTGAGCTCGCCTTCCTCTACTCCCTACATTCCCTCAAAGCTCTCTTTCCCTCTCCTTCCCCTTGCCTCTCTCTTTTCCCTAGTTCCGTGACCTCTCCCGTCTTTACGCTCACCAGTCACTTTCCCTGCTTTCCCTCAACTCCCTCTTTGTCAACTTTTCCCACGCTTGTCTCTTTTCCTTTTCAACCTCTCCTGTCTCTTCTCCCCTCTTTTTCCTTCAGTCCCCAAATTTCCCACTTCCGCTCGCCTTCCTTTACTCCCTCCCATCCCTCAAATCTCTTTCCCTCTCTTTCCCCTTGCCTCTCTCTTTTCCCTAGTTCCATGAACTCTCCCCTCTTTATGCTCACCAGTCACTCTCCCTGCTTTCCCTCAACTCCATCTTTGCCACCTTTTCCCACGCTTGTCTCTTTCCCTTTTTCCCCTCTCCTGTCTCTTCTCCCCTCTTTTTCCTTCACTCCCCAAATTTCCCACTTCCGCTTGTATTCCTCTACTCCCTCCAATCCCTCAAATCTCTTTCCCCGTCTTTCCCGTTTCCTCTCTTTTCTCTACTTCCGTGAACTCTCCCGTCTTTACGCTCACCAGTCACTCTCCCTGCTTTCCCTCAACTCCCTCTTTGCCACCTTTTCCCACGCTTGTCTCTTTCCCTTTTTCCCCTCTCCTGTCTCTTCCCCCCTCTTTTTCCTTCAGTCCCCGAATTTCCCACTTGAGCTCGCCTTCCTCTACTCCCTACAGTCCCTCAAAGCTCTCTTTCCCTCTCCTTCCCCTTGCCTCTCTCTTTTCCCTAGTTCCGTGACCTCTCCCGTCTTTACGCTCACCAGTCACTTTCCCTGCTTTCCCTCAACTCCCTCTTTGCCACCTTTTCCCACGCTTGTCTCTTTTCCTTTTCAACCTCGCCTGTCTCTTCTCCCCTCTTTTTCCTTCAGTCCCCAAATTTCCCACTTCCGCTCGCCTTCCTTTACTCCCTCCCATCCTTCAAATCTCTTTCCCCTTGCCTCTCTCTTTTCCCTAGTTCCATGAACTCTCCCCTCTTTATGCTCACCAGTCACTCTCCCTGCTTTCCCTCAACTCCCTCTTTGCCACCTTTTCCCACGCTTGTCTCTTTCCCTTTTTCCCCTCTCCTGTCTCTTCCCCCCTCTTTTTCCTTCAGTCCCCGAATTTCCCACTTGAGCTCGCCTTCCTCTACTCCCTACAGTCCCTCAAAGCTCTCTTTCCCTCTCCTTCCCCTTGCCTCTCTCTTTTCCCTAGTTCCGTGAACTCTCCCGTCTTTACGCTCACCAGTCACTTTCCCTGCTTTCCCTCAACTCCCTCTTTGCCACCTTTTCCCACGCTTGTCTCTTTTCCTTTTCAACCTCGCCTGTCTCTTCTCCCCTCTTTTTCCTTCAGTCCCCAAATTTCCCACTTCCGCTCGCCTTCCTTTACTCCCTCCCATCCCTCAAATCTCTTTCCCTCTCTTTACCCTTGCCTCTCTCTTTTCCCTAGTTCCATGAACTCTCCCCTCTTTATGCTCACCAGTCACTTTCCCTGCTTTCCCTCAAATCCCTCTTTGCCACCTTTTCCCACGCTTGTCTCTTTTCCTTTTCAACCTCGCCTGTCTCTGCCCCCCTCTTTTTCCTTCAGTCCCCAAATTTCCCACTTCCGCTCGTTTTCATCTACTCCCTCCCATCTCTCAAAACTCTCTTTCCCTCTCTTTCCCCTTGCCTCTCTCTTTTCCCGAGTTCCGTGAACACTCCCGTCTTTACGCTCACCAGTCACTTTCCCTGCTTTCCCTCAACTCCCTCTTTGCCACCTTTTCCCACGCTTGTCTCTTTTTCTTTTCAACCTCGCCTGTCTCTTCTCCCCTCTTTTTCCTTCAGTCCCCAAATTTCCCACTTCCGCTCGCCTTCCTTTACTCCCTCCCATCCTTCAAATCTCTTTCCCCTTGCCTCTCTCTTTTCCCTAGTTCCATGAACTCTCCCCTCTTTATGCTCACCAGTCACTCTCCCTGCTTTCCCTCAACTCCCTCTTTGCCACCTTTTCCCACGCTTGTCTCTTTCCCTTTTCCCCCTCTCCTGTCTCTTCCCCCCTCTTTTTCCTTCAGTCCCCGAATTTCCCACTTGAGCTCGCCTTCCTCTACTCCCTACATTCCCTCAAAGCTCTCTTTCCCTCTCCTTCCCCTTGCCTCTCTCTTTTCCCTAGTTCCGTGACCTCTCCCGTCTTTACGCTCACCAGTCACTTTCCCTGCTTTCCCTCAACTCCCTCTTTGTCAACTTTTCCCACGCTTGTCTCTTTTCCTTTTCAACCTCGCCTGTCTCTGCCCCCCTCTTTTTCCTTCAGTCCCCAAATTTCCCACTTCCGCTCGTTTTCCTCTACTCCCTCCCATCTCTCAAAACTCTCTTTCCCTCTCTTTCCCCTTGCCTCTCTCTTTTCCCGAGTTCCGTGAACTCTCCCGTCTTTACGCTCACCAGTCACTTTCCCTGCTTTCCCTCAACTCCCTCTTTGCCACCTTTTCCCACGCTTGTCTCTTTTCCTTTTCAACCTCGCCTGTCTCTTCTCCCCTCTTTTTCCTTCAGCCCCCAAATTTCCCACTTCCGCTCGCCTTCCTTTACTCCCTCCCATCCCTCAAATCTCTTTCCCTCTCTTTCCCCTTGCCTCTCTCTTTTCCCGAGTTCCGTGAACTCTCCCGTCTTTACGCTCACCAGTCACTTTCCCTGCTTTCCCTCAACTCCCTCTTTGCCACCTTTTCCCACGCTTGTCTCTTTTCCTTTTCAACCTCGCCTGTCTCTTCTCCCCTCTTTTTCCTTCAGTCCCCAAATTTCCCACTTCCGCTCGCCTTCCTTTACTCCCTCCCATCCTTCAAATCTCTTTCCCCTTGCCTCTCTCTTTTCCCTAGTTCCATGAACTCTCCCCTCTTTATGCTCACCAGTCACTCTCCCTGCTTTCCCTCAACTCCCTCTTTGCCACCTTTTCCCACGCTTGTCTCTTTCCCTTTTTCCCCTCTCCTGTCTCTTCCCCCCTCTTTTTCCTTCAGTCCCCGAATTTCCCACTTGAGCTCGCCTTCCTCTACTCCCTACAGTCCCTCAAAGCTCTCTTTCCCTCTCCTTCCCCTTGCCTCTCTCTTTTCCCTAGTTCCGTGACCTCTCCCGTCTTTACGCTCACCAGTCACTTTCCCTGCTTTCCCTCAACTCCCTCTTTGCCACCTTTTCCCACGCTTGTCTCTTTTCCTTTTCAACCTCGCCTGTCTCTTCTCCCCTCTTTTTCCTTCAGTCCCCAAATTTCCCACTTCCGCTCGCCTTCCTTTACTCCCTCCCATCCCTCAAATCTCTTTCCCTCTCTTTACCCTTGCCTCTCTCTTTTCCCTAGTTCCATGAACTCTCCCCTCTTTATGCTCACCAGTCACTTTCCCTGCTTTCCCTCAAATCCCTCTTTGCCACCTTTTCCCACGCTTGTCTCTTTTCCTTTTCAACCTCGCCTGTCTCTGCCCCCCTCTTTTTCCTTCAGTCCCCAAATTTCCCACTTCCGCTCGTTTTCCTCTACTCCCTCCCATCTCTCAAAACTCTCTTTCCCTCTCTTTCCCCTTGCCTCTCTCTTTTCCCGAGTTCCGTGAACACTCCCGTCTTTACGCTCACCAGTCACTTTCCCTGCTTTCCCTCAACTCCCTCTTTGCCACCTTTCCCCACGCTTGTCTCTTTTCCTTTTCAACCTCGCCTGTCTCTGCCCCCCTCTTTTTCCTTCAGTCCCCAAATTTCCCACTTCCGCTCGTTTTCCTCTACTCCCTCCCATCTCTCAAAACTCTCTTTCCCTCTCTTTCCCCTTGCCTCTCTCTTTTCCCGAGTTCCGTGAACTCTCCCGTCTTTACGCTCACCAGTCACTTTCCCTGCTTTCCCTCAACTCCCTCTTTGCCACCTTTTCCCACGCTTGTCTCTTTTTCTTTTCAACCTCGCCTGTCTCTTCTCCCCTCTTTTTCCTTCAGTCCCCAAATTTCCCACTTCCGCTCGCCTTCCTTTACTCCCTCCCATCCTTCAAATCTCTTTCCCCTTGCCTCTCTCTTTTCCCTAGTTCCATGAACTCTCCCCTCTTTATGCTCACCAGTCACTCTCCCTGCTTTCCCTCAACTCCCTCTTTGCCACCTTTTCCCACGCTTGTCTCTTTCCCTTTTCCCCCTCTCCTGTCTCTTCCCCCCTCTTTTTCCTTCAGTCCCCGAATTTCCCACTTGAGCTCGCCTTCCTCTACTCCCTACAGTCCCTCAAAGCTCTCTTTCCCTCTCCTTCCCCTTGCCTCTCTCTTTTCCCTAGTTCCGTGACCTCTCCCGTCTTTACGCTCACCAGTCACTTTCCCTGCTTTCCCTCAACTCCCTCTTTGCCACCTTTTCCCACGCTTGTCTCTTTTCCTTTTCAACCTCGCCTGCCTCTGCCCCCCTCTTTTTCCTTCAGTCCCCAAATTTCCCACTTCCGCTCGTTTTCCTCTACTCCCTCCCATCTCTCAAAACTCTCTTTCCCTCTCTTTCCCCTTGCCTCTCTCTTTTCCCTAGTTCCGTGAACTCTCCCGTCTTTACGCTCACCAGTCACTTTCCCTGCTTTCCCTCAACTCCCTCTTTGCCACCTTTTCCCACGCTTGTCTCTTTTCCTTTTCAACCTCGCCTGTCTCTGCCCCCCTCTTTTTCCTTCAGTCCCCAAATTTCCCACTTCCGCTCGCCTTCCTTTACTCCCTCCCATCCCTCAAATCTCTTTCCCTCTCTTTCCCCTTGCCTCTCTCTTTTCCCGAGTTCCGTGAACACTCCCGTCTTTACGCTCACCAGTCACTTTCCCTGCTTTCCCTCAACTCCCTCTTTGCCACCTTTCCCCACGCTTGTCTCTTTTCCTTTTCAACCTCGCCTGTCTCTGCCCCCCTCTTTTTCCTTCAGTCCCCAAATTTCCCACTTCCGCTCGTTTTCCTCTACTCCCTCCCATCTCTCAAAACTCTCTTTCCCTCTCTTTCCCCTTGCCTCTCTCTTTTCCCGAGTTCCGTGAACTCTCCCGTCTTTACGCTCACCAGTCACTTTCCCTGCTTTCCCTCAACTCCCTCTTTGCCACCTTTTCCCACGCTTGTCTCTTTTTCTTTTCAACCTCGCCTGTCTCTTCTCCCCTCTTTTTCCTTCAGTCCCCAAATTTCCCACTTCCGCTCGCCTTCCTTTACTCCCTCCCATCCTTCAAATCTCTTTCCCCTTGCCTCTCTCTTTTCCCTAGTTCCATGAACTCTCCCCTCTTTATGCTCACCAGTCACTCTCCCTGCTTTCCCTCAACTCCCTCTTTGCCACCTTTTCCCACGCTTGTCTCTTTCCCTTTTCCCCCTCTCCTGTCTCTTCCCCCCTCTTTTTCCTTCAGTCCCCGAATTTCCCACTTGAGCTCGCCTTCCTCTACTCCCTACATTCCCTCAAAGCTCTCTTTCCCTCTCCTTCCCCTTGCCTCTCTCTTTTCCCTAGTTCCGTGACCTCTCCCGTCTTTACGCTCACCAGTCACTTTCCCTGCTTTCCCTCAACTCCCTCTTTGTCAACTTTTCCCACGCTTGTCTCTTTTCCTTTTCAACCTCGCCTGTCTCTGCCCCCCTCTTTTTCCTTCAGTCCCCAAATTTCCCACTTCCGCTCGTTTTCCTCTACTCCCTCCCATCTCTCAAAACTCTCTTTCCCTCTCTTTCCCCTTGCCTCTCTCTTTTCCCGAGTTCCGTGAACTCTCCCGTCTTTACGCTCACCAGTCACTTTCCCTGCTTTCCCTCAACTCCCTCTTTGCCACCTTTTCCCACGCTTGTCTCTTTTCCTTTTCAACCTCTCCTGTGTCTTCTCCCCTCTTTTTCCTTCAGTCCCCAAATTTCCCACTTCCGCTCGCCTTCCTTTACTCCCTCCCATCCCTCAAATCTCTTTCCCTCTCTTTCCCCTTGCCTCTCTCTTTTCCCTAGTTCCATGAACTCTCCCCTCTTTATGCTCACCAGTCACTCTCCCTGCTTTCCCTCAACTCCATCTTTGCCACCTTTTCCCACGCTTGTCTCTTTCCCTTTTTCCCCTCTCCTGTCTCTTCTCCCCTCTTTTTCCTTCACTCCCCAAATTTCCCACTTCCGCTTGTATTCCTCTACTCCCTCCAATCCCTCAAATCTCTTTCCCCGTCTTTCCCGTTTCCTCTCTTTTCTCTACTTCCGTGAACTCTCCCGTCTTTACGCTCACCAGTCACTCTCCCTGCTTTCCCTCAACTCCCTCTTTGCCACCTTTTCCCACGCTTGTCTCTTTCCCTTTTTCCCCTCTCCTGTCTCTTCCCCCCTCTTTTTCCTTCAGTCCCCGAATTTCCCACTTGAGCTCGCCTTCCTCTACTCCCTACAGTCCCTCAAAGCTCTCTTTCCCTCTCCTTCCCCTTGCCTCTCTCTTTTCCCTAGTTCCGTGACCTCTCCCGTCTTTACGCTCACCAGTCACTTTCCCTGCTTTCCCTCAACTCCCTCTTTGCCACCTTTTCCCACGCTTGTCTCTTTTCCTTTTCAACCTCGCCTGTCTCTTCTCCCCTCTTTTTCCTTCAGTCCCCAAATTTCCCACTTCCGCTCGCCTTCCTTTACTCCCTCCCATCCTTCAAATCTCTTTCCCCTTGCCTCTCTCTTTTCCCTAGTTCCATGAACTCTCCCGTCTTTATGCTCACCAGTCACTCTCCCTGCTTTCCCTCAACTCCCTCTGCCACCTTTTCCCACGCTTGTCTCTTTCCCTTTTTCCCCTCTCCTGTCTCTTCCCCCCTCTTTTTCCTTCAGTCCCCGAATTTCCCACTTGAGCTCGCCTTCCTCTACTCCCTACAGTCCCTCAAAGCTCTCTTTCCCTCTCCTTCCCCTTGCCTCTCTCTTTTCCCTAGTTCCGTGACCTCTCCCGTCTTTACGCTCACCAGTCACTTTCCCTGCTTTCCCTCAACTCCCTCTTTGCCACCTTTTCCCACGCTTGTCTCTTTTCCTTTTCAACCTCGCCTGTCTCTTCTCCCCTCTTTTTCCTTCAGTCCCCAAATTTCCCACTTCCGCTCGCCTTCCTTTACTCCCTCCCATCCTTCAAATCTCTTTCCCCTTGCCTCTCTCTTTTCCCTAGTTCCATGAACTCTCCCCTCTTTATGCTCACCAGTCACTCTCCCTGCTTTCCCTCAACTCCCTCTTTGCCACCTTTTCCCACGCTTGTCTCTTTCCCTTTTCCCCCTCTCCTGTCTCTTCCCCCCTCTTTTTCCTTCAGTCCCCGAATTTCCCACTTGAGCTCGCCTTCCTCTACTCCCTACATTCCCTCAAAGCTCTCTTTCCCTCTCCTTCCCCTTGCCTCTCTCTTTTCCCTAGTTCCGTGACCTCTCCCGTCTTTACGCTCACCAGTCACTTTCCCTGCTTTCCCTCAACTCCCTCTTTGTCAACTTTTCCCACGCTTGTCTCTTTTCCTTTTCAACCTCGCCTGTCTCTGCCCCCCTCTTTTTCCTTCAGTCCCCAAATTTCCCACTTCCGCTCGTTTTCCTCTACTCCCTCCCATCTCTCAAAACTCTCTTTCCCTCTCTTTCCCCTTGCCTCTCTCTTTTCCCGAGTTCCGTGAACTCTCCCGTCTTTACGCTCACCAGTCACTTTCCCTGCTTTCCCTCAACTCCCTCTTTGCCACCTTTTCCCACGCTTGTCTCTTTTCCTTTTCAACCTCGCCTGTCTCTTCTCCCCTCTTTTTCCTTCAGTCCCCAAATTTCCCACTTCCGCTCGCCTTCCTTTACTCCCTCCCATCCCTCAAATCTCTTTCCCTCTCTTTACCCTTGCCTCTCTCTTTTCCCGAGTTCCATGAACTCTCCCCTCTTTATGCTCACCAGTCACTTTCCCTGCTTTCCCTCAAATCCCTCTTTGCCACCTTTTCCCACGCTTGTCTCTTTTCCTTTTCAACCTCGCCTGTCTCTGCCCCCCTCTTTTTCCTTCAGTCCCCAAATTTCCCACTTCCGCTCGTTTTCCTCTACTCCCTCCCATCTCTCAAAACTCTCTTTCCCTCTCTTTCCCCTTGCCTCTCTCTTTTCCCGAGTTCCGTGAACTCTCCCGTCTTTACGCTCACCAGTCACTTTCCCTGCTTTCCCTCAACTCCCTCTTTGCCACCTTTTCCCACGCTTGTCTCTTTTCCTTTTCAACCTCGCCTGTCTCTGCCCCCCTCTTTTTCCTTCAGTCCCCAAATTTCCCACTTCCGCTCGTTTTCCTCTACTCCCTCCCATCTCTCAAAACTCTCTTTCCCTCTCTTTCCCCTTGCCTCTCTCTTTTCCCGAGTTCCGTGAACTCTCCCGTCTTTACGCTCACCAGTCACTTTCCCTGCTTTCCCTCAACTCCCTCTTTGCCACCTTTTCCCACGCTTGTCTCTTTTCCTTTTCAACCTCGCCTGTCTCTTCTCCCCTCTTTTTCCTTCAGTCCCCAAATTTCCCACTTCCGCTCGCCTTCCTTTACTCCCTCCCATCCTTCAAATCTCTTTCCCATTGCCTCTCTCTTTTCCCTAGTTCCATGAACTCTCCCCTCTTTATGCTCACCAGTCACTCTCCCTGCTTTCCCTCAACTCCCTCTTTGCCACCTTTTCCCACGCTTGTCTCTTTCCCTTTTCCCCCTCTCCTGTCTCTTCCCCCCTCTTTTTCCTTCAGTCCCCGAATTTCCCACTTGAGCTCGCCTTCCTCTGCTCCCTACATTCCCTCAAAGCTCTCTTTCCCTCTCCTTCCCCTTGCCTCTCTCTTTTCCCTAGTTCCGTGACCTCTCCCGTCTTTACGCTCACCAGTCACTTTCCCTGCTTTCCCTCAACTCCCTCTTTGTCAACTTTTCCCACGCTTGTCTCTTTTCCTTTTCAACCTCGCCTGTCTCTGCCCCCCTCTTTTTCCTTCAGTCCCCAAATTTCCCACTTCCGCTCGTTTTCCTCTACTCCCTCCCATCTCTCAGAACTCTCTTTCCCTCTCTTTCCCCTTGCCTCTCTCTTTTCCCAAGTTCCGTGAACTCTCCCGTCTTTACGCTCACCAGTCACTTTCCCTGCTTTCCCTCAACTCCCTCTTTGCCACCTTTTCCCACGCTTGTCTCTTTTCCTTTTCAACCTCGCCTGTCTCTTCTCCCCTCTTTTTCCTTCAGTCCCCAAATTTCCCACTTCCGCTCGCCTTCCTTTACTCCCTCCCATCCCTCAAATCTCTTTCCCTCTCTTTCCCCTTGCCTCTCTCTTTTCCCGAGTTCCGTGAACTCTCCCCTCTTTATGCTCACCAGTCACTTTCCCTGCTTTCCCTCAAATCCCTCTTTGCCACCTTTTCCCACGCTTGTCTCTTTTCCTTTTCAACCTCGCCTGTCTCTTCTCCCCTCTTTTTCCTTCAGTCCCCAAATTTCCCACTTCCGCTCGCCTTCCTTTACTCCCTCCCATCCCTCAAATCTCTTTCCCTCTCTTTCCCCTTGCCTCTCTCTTTTCCCTAGTTCCATGAACTCTCCCGTCTTTACGCTCACCAGTCACTTTCCCTTCTTTCCCTCAACTCCCTCTTTGCCACCTTTTCCCACGCTTGTCTCTTTCCCTTTTTCCCCTCGCCTGTCTCTTCCCCCCTATTTTTCCTTCAGTCCCCAAATTTCCCATTTCCGCTCGTTTTCCTCTACTCCCTCCAATCCCTCAAATCTCTCTTTCCGTCACTTTCCCCTTGCCTCTCTCTTTTCCCTAGTTCCATGAACTCTCCCCTCTTTATGCTCACCAGTCACTCTCCCTGCTTTCCCTCAACTCCATCTTTGCCACCTTTTCCCACGCTTGTCTCTTTCCCTTTTTCCCCTCTCCTGTCTCTTCTCCCCTCTTTTTCCTTCACTCCCCAAATTTCCCACTTCCGCTTGTATTCCTCTACTCCCTCCAATCCCTCAAATCTCTTTCCCCGTCTTTCCCGTTTCCTCTCTTTTCTCTACTTCCGTGAACTCTCCCGTCTTTACGCTCACCAGTCACTCTCCCTGCTTTCCCTCAACTCCCTCTTTGCCACCTTTTCCCACGCTTGTCTCTTTCCCTTTTTCCCCTCTCCTGTCTCTTCCCCCCTCTTTTTCCTTCAGTCCCCGAATTTCCCACTTGAGCTCGCCTTCCTCTACTCCCTACAGTCCCTCAAAGCTCTCTTTCCCTCTCCTTCCCCTTGCCTCTCTCTTTTCCCTAGTTCCGTGACCTCTCCCGTCTTTACGCTCACCAGTCACTTTCCCTGCTTTCCCTCAACTCCCTCTTTGCCACCTTTTCCCACGCTTGTCTCTTTTCCTTTTCAACCTCGCCTGTCTCTTCTCCCCTCTTTTTCCTTCAGTCCCCAAATTTCCCACTTCCGCTCGCCTTCCTTTACTCCCTCCCATCCTTCAAATCTCTTTCCCCTTGCCTCTCTCTTTTCCCTAGTTCCATGAACTCTCCCCTCTTTATGCTCACCAGTCACTCTCCCTGCTTTCCCTCAACTCCCTCTGCCACCTTTTCCCACGCTTGTCTCTTTCCCTTTTTCCCCTCTCCTGTCTCTTCCCCCCTCTTTTTCCTTCAGTCCCCGAATTTCCCACTTGAGCTCGCCTTCCTCTACTCCCTACAGTCCCTCAAAGCTCTCTTTCCCTCTCCTTCCCCTTGCCTCTCTCTTTTCCCTAGTTCCGTGAACTCTCCCGTCTTTACGCTCACCAGTCACTTTCCCTGCTTTCCCTCAACTCCCTCTTTGCCACCTTTTCCCACGCTTGTCTCTTTTCCTTTTCAACCTCGCCTGTCTCTTCTCCCCTCTTTTTCCTTCAGTCCCCAAATTTCCCACTTCCGCTCGCCTTCCTTTACTCCCTCCCATCCTTCAAATCTCTTTCCCCTTGCCTCTCTCTTTTCCCTAGTTCCATGAACTCTCCCCTCTTTATGCTCACCAGTCACTCTCCCTGCTTTCCCTCAACTCCCTCTTTGCCACCTTTTCCCACGCTTGTCTCTTTCCCTTTTCCCCCTCTCCTGTCTCTTCCCCCCTCTTTTTCCTTCAGTCCCCGAATTTCCCACTTGAGCTCGCCTTCCTCTACTCCCTACATTCCCTCAAAGCTCTCTTTCCCTCTCCTTCCCCTTGCCTCTCTCTTTTCCCTAGTTCCGTGACCTCTCCCGTCTTTACGCTCACCAGTCACTTTCCCTGCTTTCCCTCAACTCCCTCTTTGTCAACTTTTCCCACGCTTGTCTCTTTTCCTTTTCAACCTCGCCTGTCTCTGCCCCCCTCTTTTTCCTTCAGTCCCCAAATTTCCCACTTCCGCTCGTTTTCCTCTACTCCCTCCCATCTCTCAAAACTCTCTTTCCCTCTCTTTCCCCTTGCCTCTCTCTTTTCCCGAGTTCCGTGAACTCTCCCGTCTTTACGCTCACCAGTCACTTTCCCTGCTTTCCCTCAACTCCCTCTTTGCCACCTTTTCCCACGCTTGTCTCTTTTCCTTTTCAACCTCGCCTGTCTCTTCTCCCCTCTTTTTCCTTCAGTCCCCAAATTTCCCACTTCCGCTCGCCTTCCTTTACTCCCTCCCATCCCTCAAATCTCTTTCCCTCTCTTTACCCTTGCCTCTCTCTTTTCCCGAGTTCCATGAACTCTCCCCTCTTTATGCTCACCAGTCACTTTCCCTGCTTTCCCTCAAATCCCTCTTTGCCACCTTTTCCCACGCTTGTCTCTTTTCCTTTTCAACCTCGCCTGTCTCTGCCCCCCTCTTTTTCCTTCAGTCCCCAAATTTCCCACTTCCGCTCGTTTTCCTCTACTCCCTCCCATCTCTCAAAACTCTCTTTCCCTCTCTTTCCCCTTGCCTCTCTCTTTTCCCGAGTTCCGTGAACTCTCCCGTCTTTACGCTCACCAGTCACTTTCCCTGCTTTCCCTCAACTCCCTCTTTGCCACCTTTCCCCACGCTTGTCTCTTTTCCTTTTCAACCTCGCCTGTCTCTGCCCCCCTCTTTTTCCTTCAGTCCCCAAATTTCCCACTTCCGCTCGTTTTCCTCTACTCCCTCCCATCTCTCAAAACTCTCTTTCCCTCTCTTTCCCCTTGCCTCTCTCTTTTCCCGAGTTCCGTGAACTCTCCCGTCTTTACGCTCACCAGTCACTTTCCCTGCTTTCCCTCAACTCCCTCTTTGCCACCTTTTCCCACGCTTGTCTCTTTTCCTTTTCAACCTCGCCTGTCTCTTCTCCCCTCTTTTTCCTTCAGTCCCCAAATTTCCCACTTCCGCTCGCCTTCCTTTACTCCCTCCCATCCTTCAAATCTCTTTCCCATTGCCTCTCTCTTTTCCCTAGTTCCATGAACTCTCCCCTCTTTATGCTCACCAGTCACTCTCCCTGCTTTCCCTCAACTCCCTCTTTGCCACCTTTTCCCACGCTTGTCTCTTTCCCTTTTCCCCCTCTCCTGTCTCTTCCCCCCTCTTTTTCCTTCAGTCCCCGAATTTCCCACTTGAGCTCGCCTTCCTCTGCTCCCTACATTCCCTCAAAGCTCTCTTTCCCTCTCCTTCCCCTTGCCTCTCTCTTTTCCCTAGTTCCGTGACCTCTCCCGTCTTTACGCTCACCAGTCACTTTCCCTGCTTTCCCTCAACTCCCTCTTTGTCAACTTTTCCCACGCTTGTCTCTTTTCCTTTTCAACCTCGCCTGTCTCTGCCCCCCTCTTTTTCCTTCAGTCCCCAAATTTCCCACTTCCGCTCGTTTTCCTCTACTCCCTCCCATCTCTCAGAACTCTCTTTCCCTCTCTTTCCCCTTGCCTCTCTCTTTTCCCAAGTTCCGTGAACTCTCCCGTCTTTACGCTCACCAGTCACTTTCCCTGCTTTCCCTCAACTCCCTCTTTGCCACCTTTTCCCACGCTTGTCTCTTTTCCTTTTCAACCTCGCCTGTCTCTTCTCCCCTCTTTTTCCTTCAGTCCCCAAATTTCCCACTTCCGCTCGCCTTCCTTTACTCCCTCCCATCCCTCAAATCTCTTTCCCTCTCTTTCCCCTTGCCTCTCTCTTTTCCCGAGTTCCGTGAACTCTCCCCTCTTTATGCTCACCAGTCACTTTCCCTGCTTTCCCTCAAATCCCTCTTTGCCACCTTTTCCCACGCTTGTCTCTTTTCCTTTTCAACCTCGCCTGTCTCTTCTCCCCTCTTTTTCCTTCAGTCCCCAAATTTCCCACTTCCGCTCGCCTTCCTTTACTCCCTCCCATCCCTCAAATCTCTTTCCCTCTCTTTCCCCTTGCCTCTCTCTTTTCCCTAGTTCCATGAACTCTCCCGTCTTTACGCTCACCAGTCACTTTCCCTTCTTTCCCTCAACTCCCTCTTTGCCACCTTTTCCCACGCTTGTCTCTTTCCCTTTTTCCCCTCGCCTGTCTCTTCCCCCCTATTTTTCCTTCAGTCCCCAAATTTCCCATTTCCGCTCGTTTTCCTCTACTCCCTCCAATCCCTCAAATCTCTCTTTCCGTCACTTTCCCCTTGCCTCTCTCTTTTCCCTAGTTCCGTGAACTCTTCCCTTTTTACGCTCATCAGTCACTCTCCCTGCTTTCCCTCAACTCCCTCTTTGTCACCTTTTCCCACGTTTTTCTCTTTCCCTTTTTCCCCTCTCATGTCTCTTCCCCCCTCTTTTTCCTTCGGCCCCCAAATTTCCCACTTACGCTCGATTTCCTCTACTCCCTACAGTCCCTCAAAGCTCTCTTTCCCTCTCCTTCCCCTTGCCTCTCTCTTTTCCCTAGTTCCGTGACCTCTCCCGTCTTTACGCTCACCAGTCACTTTCCCTGCTTTCCCTCAACTCCCTCTTTGCCACCTTTTCCCACGCTTGTCTCTTTTCCTTTTCAACCTCGCCTGTCTCTTCTCCCCTCTTTTTCCTTCAGTCCCCAAATTTCCCACTTCCGCTCGCCTTCCTTTACTCCCTCCCATCCTTCAAATCTCTTTCCCCTTGCCTCTCTCTTTTCCCTAGTTCCATGAACTCTCCCCTCTTTATGCTCACCAGTCACTCTCCCTGCTTTCCCTCAACTCCCTCTTTGCCACCTTTTCCCACGCTTGTCTCTTTCCCTTTTCCCCCTCTCCTGTCTCTTCCCCCCTCTTTTTCCTTCAGTCCCCGAATTTCCCACTTGAGCTCGCCTTCCTCTACTCCCTACATTCCCTCAAAGCTCTCTTTCCCTCTCCTTCCCCTTGCCTCTCTCTTTTCCCTAGTTCCGTGACCTCTCCCGTCTTTACGCTCACCAGTCACTTTCCCTGCTTTCCCTCAACTCCCTCTTTGTCAACTTTTCCCACGCTTGTCTCTTTTCCTTTTCAACCTCGCCTGTCTCTGCCCCCCTCTTTTTCCTTCAGTCCCCAAATTTCCCACTTCCGCTCGTTTTCCTCTACTCCCTCCCATCTCTCAAAACTCTCTTTCCCTCTCTTTCCCCTTGCCTCTATCTTTTCCCGAGTTCCGTGAACTCTCCCGTCTTTACGCTCACCAGTCACTTTCCCTGCTTTCCCTCAACTCCCTCTTTGCCACCTTTTCCCACGCTTGTCTCTTTTCCTTTTCAACCTCGCCTGTCTCTTCTCCCCTCTTTTTCCTTCAGTTCCCAAATTTCCCACTTCCGCTCGCCTTCCTTTACTCCCTCCCATCCCTCAAATCTCTTTCCCTCTCTTTACCCTTGCCTCTCTCTTTTCCCGAGTTCCATGAACTCTCCCCTCTTTATGCTCACCAGTCACTTTCCCTGCTTTCCCTCAAATCCCTCTTTGCCACCTTTTCCCACGCTTGTCTCTTTTCCTTTTCAACCTCGCCTGTCTCTGCCCCCCTCTTTTTCCTTCAGTCCCCAAATTTCCCACTTCCGCTCGTTTTCCTCTACTCCCTCCCATCTCTCAAAACTCTCTTTCCCTCTCTTTCCCCTTGCCTCTCTCTTTTCCCGAGTTCCGTGAACTCTCCCGTCTTTACGCTCACCAGTCACTTTCCCTGCTTTCCCTCAACTCCCTCTTTGCCACCTTTCCCCACGCTTGTCTCTTTTCCTTTTCAACCTCGCCTGTCTCTGCCCCCCTCTTTTTCCTTCAGTCCCCAAATTTCCCACTTCCGCTCGTTTTCCTCTACTCCCTTCCATCTCTCAAAACTCTCTTTCCCTCTCTTTCCCCTTGCCTCTCTCTTTTCCCGAGTTCCGTGAACTCTCCCGTCTTTACGCTCACCAGTCACTTTCCCTGCTTTCCCTCAACTCCCTCTTTGCCACCTTTTCCCACGCTTGTCTCTTTTCCTTTTCAACCTCGCCTGTCTCTTCTCCCCTCTTTTTCCTTCAGTCCCCAAATTTCCCACTTCCGCTCGCCTTCCTTTACTCCCTCCCATCCTTCAAATCTCTTTCCCATTGCCTCTCTCTTTTCCCTAGTTCCATGAACTCTCCCCTCTTTATGCTCACCAGTCACTCTCCCTGCTTTCCCTCAACTCCCTCTTTGCCACCTTTTCCCACGCTTGTCTCTTTCCCTTTTCCCCCTCTCCTGTCTCTTCCCCCCTCTTTTTCCTTCAGTCCCCGAATTTCCCACTTGAGCTCGCCTTCCTCTGCTCCCTACATTCCCTCAAAGCTCTCTTTCCCTCTCCTTCCCCTTGCCTCTCTCTTTTCCCTAGTTCCGTGACCTCTCCCGTCTTTACGCTCACCAGTCACTTTCCCTGCTTTCCCTCAACTCCCTCTTTGTCAACTTTTCCCACGCTTGTCTCTTTTCCTTTTCAACCTCGCCTGTCTCTGCCCCCCTCTTTTTCCTTCAGTCCCCAAATTTCCCACTTCCGCTCGTTTTCCTCTACTCCCTCCAATCCCTCAGAACTCTCTTTCCCTCTCTTTCCCCTTGCCTCTCTCTTTTCCCAAGTTCCGTGAACTCTCCCGTCTTTACGCTCACCAGTCACTTTCCCTGCTTTCCCTCAACTCCCTCTTTGCCACCTTTTCCCACGCTTGTCTCTTTTCCTTTTCAACCTCGCCTGTCTCTTCTCCCCTCTTTTTCCTTCAGTCCCCAAATTTCCCACTTCCGCTCGCCTTCCTTTACTCCCTCCCATCCCTCAAATCTCTTTCCCTCTCTTTCCCCTTGCCTCTCTCTTTTCCCGAGTTCCGTGAACTCTCCCCTCTTTATGCTCACCAGTCACTTTCCCTGCTTTCCCTCAAATCCCTCTTTGCCACCTTTTCCCACGCTTGTCTCTTTTCCTTTTCAACCTCGCCTGTCTCTTCCCCCCTCTTTTTCCTTCAGTCCCCAAATTTCCCACTTCCGCTCGCCTTCCTTTACTCCCTCCCATCCCTCAAATCTCTTTCCCTCTCTTTCCCCTTGCCTCTCTCTTTTCCCTAGTTCCATGAACTCTCCCGTCTTTACGCTCACCAGTCACTTTCCCTTCTTTCCCTCAACTCCCTCTTTGCCACCTTTTCCCACGCTTGTCTCTTTCCCTTTTTCCCCTCGCCTGTCTCTTCCCCCCTATTTTTCCTTCAGTCCCCAAATTTCCCATTTCCGCTCGTTTTCCTCTACTCCCTCCAATCCCTCAAATCTCTCTTTCCGTCACTTTCCCCTTGCCTCTCTCTTTTCCCTAGTTCCGTGAACTCTTCCCTTTTTACGCTCATCAGTCACTCTCCCTGCTTTCCCTCAACTCCCTCTTTGTCACCTTTTCCCACGTTTTTCTCTTTCCCTTTTTCCCCTCTCATGTCTCTTCCCCCCTCTTTTTCCTTCAGCCCCCAAATTTCCCACTTACGCTCGATTTCCTCTACTCCCTACAGTCCCTCAAAGCTCTCTTTCCCTCTCCTTCCCCTTGCCTCTCTCTTTTCCCTAGTTCCGTGACCTCTCCCCTCTTTACGCTCACCAGTCACTTTCCCTGCTTTCCCTCAACTCCCTCTTTGTCAACTTTTCCCACGCTTGTCTCTTTTCCTTTTCAACCTCGCCTGTCTCTTCTCCCCTCTTTTTCCTTCAGTCCCCAAATTTCCCACTTCCGCTCGCCTTCGTCTACTCCCTCCCATCCCTCAAATCTCTCTTCCCCTATTTTTCCCCTTGCCTCTCTCTTTTCCCGAGTTCCGTGAACTCTCCCGTCTTTACGCTCACCAGTCACTTTCCCTTCTTTTCCTCAACTCCCTCTTTGCCACCTTTTCCCACGCTTGTCTCTTTCCCTTTTCCCCCTCTCCTGTCTCTTCTCCCCTCTTTTTCCTTCAGTCCCCAAATTTCTCACTTCCGCTCGTTTTCCTCTACTCCCTCCAATCCCTCAAATCTCTCTTTCCGTCACTTTCCCCTTGCCTCTCTCTTTTCCCTAGTTCCGTGAACTCTTCCCTTTTTACGCTCATCAGTCACTCTCCCTGCTTTCCCTCAACTCCCTCTTTGTCACCTTTTCCCACGTTTTTCTCTTTCCCTTTTTCCCCTCTCATGTCTCTTCCCCCCTCTTTTTCCTTCAGCCCCCAAATTTCCCACTTACGCTCGATTTCCTCTACTCCCTACAGTCCCTCAAAGCTCTCTTTCCCTCTCCTTCCCCTTGCCTCTCTCTTTTCCCTAGTTCCGTGACCTCTCCCCTCTTTACGCTCACCAGTCCCTTTCCCTGCTTTCCCTCAACTCCCTCTTTGTCAACTTTTCCCACGCTTGTCTCTTTTCCTTTTCAACCTCGCCTGTCTCTTCTCCCCTCTTTTTCCTTCAGTCCCCAAATTTCCCACTTCCGCTCGCCTTCGTCTACTCCCTCCCATCCCTCAAATCTCTCTTCCCCTATTTTTCCCCTTGCCTCTCTCTTTTCCCGAGTTCCGTGAACTCTCCCGTCTTTACGCTCACCAGTCACTTTCCCTTCTTTCCCTCAACTCCCTCTTTGCCACCTTTTCCCACGCTTGTCTCTTTCCCTTTTCCCCCTCGCCTGTCTCTTCCCCCCTCTTTTTCCTTCAGTCCCCAAATTTCTCACTTCCGCTCGTTTTCCTCTACTCCCTCCCATCTCTCAAAACTCTCTTTCCCTCTCTTTCCCCTTGCCTCTCTCTTTTCCCTAGTTCCGTGAACTCTTCCCTTTTTACGCTCATCAGTCACTCTCCCTGCTTTCCCTCAACTCCCTCTTTGTCACCTTTTCCCACGTTTTTCTCTTTCCCTTTTTCCCCTCTCATGTCTCTTCCCCCCTCTTTTTCCTTCAGCCCCCAAATTTCCCACTTACGCTCGATTTCCTCTACTCCCTACAGTCCCTCAAAGCTCTCTTTCCCTCTCCTTCCCCTTGCCTCTCTCTTTTCCCTAGTTCCGTGACCTCTCCCCTCTTTACGCTCACCAGTCACTTTCCCTGCTTTCCCTCAACTCCCTCTTTGTCAACTTTTCCCACGCTTGTCTGTTTTCCTTTTCAACCTCGCCTGTCTCTTCTCCCCTCTTTTTCCTTCAGTCCCCAAATTTCCCACTTCCGCTCGCCTTCGTCTACTCCCTCCCATCCCTCAAATCTCTCTTCCCCTATTTTTCCCCTTGCCTCTCTCTTTTCCCGAGTTCCGTGAACTCTCCCGTCTTTACGCTCACCAGTCACTTTCCCTTCTTTTCCTCAACTCCCTCTTTGCCACCTTTTCCCACGCTTGTCTCTTTCCCTTTTCCCCCTCGCCTGTCTCTTCCCCCCTCTTTTTCCTTCAGTCCCCAAATTTCTCACTTCCGCTCGTTTTCCTCTACTCCCTCCAATCCCTCAAATCTCTCTTTCCGTCACTTTCCCCTTGCCTCTCTCTTTTCCCTAGTTCCGTGAACTCTTCCCTTTTTACGCTCATCAGTCACTCTCCCTGCTTTCCCTCAACTCCCTCTTTGTCACCTTTTCCCACGTTTTTCTCTTTCCCTTTTTCCCCTCTCATGTCTCTTCCCCCCTCTTTTTCCTTCAGACCCCAAATTTCCCACTTACGCTCGATTTCCTCTACTCCCTACAGTCCCTCAAAGCTCTCTTTCCCTCTCCTTCCCCTTGCCTCTCTCTTTTCCCTAGTTCCGTGACCTCTCCCCTCTTTACGCTCACCAGTCACTTTCCCTGCTTTCCCTCAACTCCCTCTTTGTCAACTTTTCCCACGCTTGTCTCTTTTGCTTTTCAACCTCGCCTGTCTCTTCTCCCCTCTTTTTCCTTCAGTCCCCAAATTTCCCACTTCCGCTCGCCTTCGTCTACTCCCTCCCATCCCTCAAATCTCTCTTCCCCTATTTTTCCCCTTGCCTCTCTCTTTTCCCGAGTTCCGTGAACTCTCCCGTCTTTACGCTCACCAGTCACTTTCCCTTCTTTTCCTCAACTCCCTCTTTGCCACCTTTTCCCACGCTTGTCTCTTTCCCTTTTCCCCCTCGCCTGTCTCTTCCCCCCTCTTTTTCCTTCAGTCCCCAAATTTCTCACTTCCGCTCGTTTTCCTCTACTCCCTCCAATCCCTCAAATCTCTCTTTCCGTCACTTTCCCCTTGCCTCTCTCTTTTCCCTAGTTCCGTGAACTCTTCCCTTTTTACGCTCATCAGTCACTCTCCCTGCTTTCCCTCAACTCCCTCTTTGTCACCTTTTCCCACGTTTTTCTCTTTCCCTTTTTCCCCTCTCATGTCTCTTCCCCCCTCTTTTTCCTTCAGCCCCCAAATTTCCCACTTACGCTCGATTTCCTCTACTCCCTACAGTCCCTCAAATCTCTCTTTCCCTCTCCTTCCCCTTGCCTCTCTCTTTTCCCTAGTTCCGTGACCTCTCCCCTCTTTACGCTCACCAGTCACTTTCCCTGCTTTCCCTCAACTCCCTCTTTGTCAACTTTTCCCACGCTTGTCTCTTTTCCTTTTCAACCTCGCCTGTCTCTTCTCCCCTCTTTTTCCTTCAGTCCCCAAATTTCCCACTTCCGCTCGCCTTCGTCTACTCCCTCCCATCCCTCAAATCTCTCTTCCCCTATTTTTCCCCTTGCCTCTCTCTTTTCCCGAGTTCCGTGAACTCTCCCGTCTTTACGCTCACCAGTCACTTTCCCTTCTTTCCCTCAACTCCCTCTTTGCCACCTTTTCCCACGCTTGTCTCTTTCCCTTTTCCCCCTCGCCTGTCTCTTCCCCCCTCTTTTTCCTTCAGTCCCCAAATTTCTCACTTCCGCTCGTTTTCCTCTACTCCCTCCCATCTCTCAAAACTCTCTTTCCCTCTCTTTCCCCTTGCCTCTCTCTTTTCCCGAGTTCCGTGAACTCTCCCGTCTTTACGCTCACCAGTCACTTTCCCTTCTTTCCCTCAACTCCCTCTTTGCCACCTTTTCCCACGCTTGTCTCTTTTCCTTTTCAACCTCGCCTGTCTCTTCTCCCCTCTTTTTCCTTCAGTCCCCAAATTTCCCACTTCCGCTCGCCTTCCTTTACTCCCTCCCATCCCTCAAATCTCTTTCCCTCTCTTTCCCCTTGCCTCTCTCTTTTCCCTAGTTCCATGAACTCTCCCCTCTTTATGCTCACCAGTCACTCTCCCTGCTTTCCCTCAACTCCCTCTTTGCCACCTTTTCCCACGCTTGTCTCTTTCCCTTTTTCCCCTCTCCTGTCTCTTCTCCCCTCTTTTTCCTTCACTCCCCAAATTTCCCACTTCCGCTTGTATTCCTCTACTCCCTCCAATCCCTCAAATCTCTTTCCCCGTCTTTCCCGTTTCCTCTCTTTTCTCTACTTCCGTGAACTCTCCCGTCTTTACGCTCACCAGTCACTCTCCCTGCTTTCCCTCAACTCCCTCTTTGCCACCTTTTCCCACGCTTGTCTCTTTCCCTTTTCCCCCTCTCCTGTCTCTTCCCCACGCTTTTTCCTTCAGTCCCCGAATTTCCCACTTGAGCTCGCCTTCCTCTACTCCCTACAGTCCCTCAAAGCTCTCTTTCCCTCTCCTTCCCCTTGCCTCTCTCTTTTCCCTAGTTCCGTGACCTCTCCCGTCTTTACGCTCACCAGTCACTTTCCCTGCTTTCCCTCAACTCCCTCTTTGTCAACTTTTCCCACGCTTGTCTCTTTTCCTTTTCAACCTCGCCTGTCTCTGCCCCCCTCTTTTTCCTTCAGTCCCCAAATTTCCCACTTCCGCTCGTTTTCCTCTACTCCCTCCCATCTCTCAGAACTCTCTTTCCCTCTCTTTCCCCTTGCCTCTCTCTTTTCCCGAGTTCCGTGAACTCTCCCGTCTTTACGCTCACCAGTCACTTTCCCTGCTTTCCCTCAACTCCCTCTTTGCCACCTTTTCCCACGCTTGTCTCTTTCCCTTTTTCCCCTCTCCTGTCTCTTCCCCCCTCTTTTTCCTTCAGTCCCCGAATTTCCCACTTGAGCTCGCCTTCCTCTACTCCCTACAGTCCCTCAAAGCTCTCTTTCCCTCTCCTTCCCCTTGCCTCTCTCTTTTCCCTAGTTCCGTGACCTCTCCCGTCTTTACGCTCACCAGTCACTTTCCCTGCTTTCCCTCAACTCCCTCTTTGCCACCTTTTCCCACGCTTGTCTCTTTTCCTTTTCAACCTCGCCTGTCTCTTCCCCCCTCTTTTTCCTTCAGTCCCCAAATTTCCCACTTCCGCTCGCCTTCCTTTACTCCCTCCCATCCTTCAAATCTCTTTCCCCTTGCCTCTCTCTTTTCCCTAGTTCCATGAACTCTCCCCTCTTTATGCTCACCAGTCACTCTCCCTGCTTTCCCTCAACTCCCTCTTTGCCACCTTTTCCCACGCTTGTCTCTTTCCCTTTTCCCCCTCTCCTGTCTCTTCCCCCCTCTTTTTCCTTCAGTCCCCGAATTTCCCACTTGAGCTCGCCTTCCTCTACTCCCTACATTCCCTCAAAGCTCTCTTTCCCTCTCCTTCCCCTTGCCTCTCTCTTTTCCCTAGTTCCGTGACCTCTCCCGTCTTTACGCTCACCAGTCACTTTCCCTGCTTTCCCTCAACTCCCTCTTTGTCAACTTTTCCCACGCTTGTCTCTTTTCCTTTTCAACCTCGCCTGTCTCTGCCCCCCTCTTTTTCCTTCAGTCCCCAAATTTCCCACTTCCGCTCGATTTCCTCTACTCCCTCCCATCTCTCAAAACTCTCTTTCCCTCTCTTTCCCCTTGCCTCTCTCTTTTCCCGAGTTCCGTGAACTCTCCCGTCTTTACGCTCACCAGTCACTTTCCCTGCTTTCCCTCAACTCCCTCTTTGCCACCTTTTCCCACGCTTGTCTCTTTTCCTTTTCAACCTCGCCTGTCTCTTCTCCCCTCTTTTTCCTTCAGTCCCCAAATTTCCCACTTCCGCTCGCCTTCCTTTACTCCCTCCCATCCCTCAAATCTCTTTCCCTCTCTTTACCCTTGCCTCTCTCTTTTCCCGAGTTCCATGAACTCTCCCCTCTTTATGCTCACCAGTCACTTTCCCTGCTTTCCCTCAAATCCCTCTTTGCCACCTTTTCCCACGCTTGTCTCTTTTCCTTTTCAACCTCGCCTGTCTCTGCCCCCCTCTTTTTCCTTCAGTCCCCAAATTTCCCACTTCCGCTCGTTTTCCTCTACTCCCTCCCATCTCTCAAAACTCTCTTTCCCTCTCTTTCCCCTTGCCTCTCTCTTTTCCCGAGTTCCGTGAACTCTCCCGTCTTTACGCTCACCAGTCACTTTCCCTGCTTTCCCTCAACTCCCTCTTTGCCACCTTTCCCCACGCTTGTCTCTTTTCCTTTTCAACCTCGCCTGTCTCTGCCCCCCTCTTTTTCCTTCAGTCCCCAAATTTCCCACTTCCGCTCGTTTTCCTCTACTCCCTCCCATCTCTCAAGACTCTCTTTCCCTCTCTTTCCCCTTGCCTCTCTCTTTTCCCGAGTTCCGTGAACTCTCCCGTCTTTACGCTCACCAGTCACTTTCCCTGCTTTCCCTCAACTCCCTCTTTGCCACCTTTTCCCACGCTTGTCTCTTTTCCTTTTCAACCTCTCCTGTCTCTTCTCCCCTCTTTTTCCTTCAGTCCCCAAATTTCCCACTTCCGCTCGCCTTCCTTTACTCCCTCCCATCCTTCAAATCTCTTTCCCATTGCCTCTCTCTTTTCCCTAGTTCCATGAACTCTCCCCTCTTTATGCTCACCAGTCACTCTCCCTGCTTTCCCTCAACTCCCTCTTTGCCACCTTTTCCCACGCTTGTCTCTTTCCCTTTTCCCCCTCTCCTGTCTCTTCCCCCCTCTTTTTCCTTCAGTCCCCGAATTTCCCACTTGAGCTCGCCTTCCTCTACTCCCTACATTCCCTCAAAGCTCTCTTTCCCTCTCCTTCCCCTTGCCTCTCTCTTTTCCCTAGTTCCGTGACCTCTCCCCTCTTTACGCTCACCAGTCACTTTCCCTGCTTTCCCTCAACTCCCTCTTTGTCAACTTTTCCCACGCTTGTCTCTTTTCCTTTTCAACCTCGCCTGTCTCTGCCCCCCTCTTTTTCCTTCAGTCCCCAAATTTCCCACTTCCGCTCGTTTTCCTCTACTCCCTCCCATCTCTCAGAACTCTCTTTCCCTCTCTTTCCCCTTGCCTCTCTCTTTTCCCTAGTTCCGTGAACTCTCCCGTCTTTACGCTCACCAGTCACTTTCCCTGCTTTCCCTCAACTCCCTCTTTGCCACCTTTTCCCACGCTTGTCTCTTTTCCTTTTCAACCTCGCTTGTCTCTTCTCCCCTCTTTTTCCTTCAGTCCCCAAATTTCCCACTTCCGCTCGCCTTCCTTTACTCCCTCCCATCCCTCAAATCTCTTTCCCTCTCTTTCCCCTTGCCTCTCTCTTTTCCCGAGTTCCGTGAACTCTCCCCTCTTTATGCTCACCAGTCACTTTCCCTGCTTTCCCTCAAATCCCTCTTTGCCACCTTTTCCCACGCTTGTCTCTTTTCCTTTTCAACCTCGCCTGTCTCTTCTCCCCTCTTTTTCCTTCAGTCCCCAAATTTCCCACTTCCGCTCGCCTTCCTTTACTCCCTCCCATCCCTCAAATCTCTTTCCCTCTCTTTCCCCTTGCCTCTCTCTTTTCCCTAGTTCCATGAACTCTCCCGTCTTTACGCTCACCAGTCACTTTCCCTTCTTTCCCTCAACTCCCTCTTTGCCACCTTTTCCCACGCTTGTCTCTTTCCCTTTTTCCCCTCGCCTGTCTCTTCCCTCCTATTTTTCCTTCAGTCCCCAAATTTCCCATTTCCGCTCGTTTTCCTCTACTCCCTCCAATCCCTCAAATCTCTCTTTCCGTCACTTTCCCCTTGCCTCTCTCTTTTCCCTAGTTCCGTGAACTCTTCCCTTTTTACGCTCATCAGTCACTCTCCCTGCTTTCCCTCAACTCCCTCTTTGTCACCTTTTCCCACGTTTTTCTCTTTCCCTTTTTCCCCTCTCATGTCTCTTCCCCCCTCTTTTTCCTTCAGCCCCCAAATTTCCCACTTACGCTCGATTTCCTCTACTCCCTACAGTCCCTCAAAGCTCTCTTTCCCTCTCCTTCCCCTTGCCTCTCTCTTTTCCCTAGTTCCGTGACCTCTCCCCTCTTTACGCTCACCAGTCACTTTCCCTGCTTTCCCTCAACTCCCTCTTTGTCAACTTTTCCCACGCTTGTCTCTTTTCCTTTTCAACCTCGCCTGTCTCTTCTCCCCTCTTTTTCCTTCAGTCCCCAAATTTCCCACTTCCGCTCGCCTTCGTCTACTCCCTCCCATCCCTCAAATCTCTCTTCCCCTATTTTTCCCCTTGCCTCTCTCTTTTCCCGAGTTCCGTGAACTCTCCCGTCTTTACGCTCACCAGTCACTTTCCCTTCTTTCCCTCAACTCCCTCTTTGCCAACTTTTCCCACGCTTGTCTCTTTCCCTTTTCAACCTCGCCTGTCTCTTCTCCCCTCTTTTTCCTTCAGTCCCCAAATTTCCCACTTCCGCTCGCCTTCCTTTACTCCCTCCCATCCCTCAAATCTCTTTCCCTCTCTTTCCCCTTGCCTCTCTCTTTTCCCTAGTTCCATGAACTCTCCCGTCTTTACGCTCACCAGTCACTTTCCCTTCTTTCCCTCAACTCCCTCTTTGCCACCTTTTCCCACGCTTGTCTCTTTCCCTTTTTCCCCTCGCCTGTCTCTTCCCCCCTATTTTTCCTTCAGTCCCCAAATTTCCCATTTCCGCTCGTTTTCCTCTACTCCCTCCAATCCCTCAAATCTCTCTTTCCGTCACTTTCCCCTTGCCTCTCTCTTTTCCCTAGTTCCGTGAACTCTTCCCTTTTTACGCTCATCAGTCACTCTCCCTGCTTTCCCTCAACTCCCTCTTTGTCACCTTTTCCCACGTTTTTCTCTTTCCCTTTTTCCTCTCGCCTGTCTCTTCCCCCCTCTTTTTCCTTCAGCCCCCAAATTTCCCACTTACGCTCGATTTCCTCTACTCCCTACAGTCCCTCAAAGCTCTCTTTCCCTCTCCTTCCCCTTGCCTCTCTCTTTTCCCTAGTTCCGTGACCTCTCCCCTCTTTACGCTCACCAGTCACTTTCCCTGCTTTCCCTCAACTCCCTCTTTGCCACCTTTTCCCACGCTTGTCTCTTTTCCTTTTCAACCTCGCCTGTCTCTTCTCCCCTCTTTTTCCTTCAGTCCCCAAATTTCCCACTTCCGCTCGCCTTCCTTTACTCCCTCCCATCCCTCAAATCTCTTTCCCTCTCTTTCCCCTTGCCTCTCTCTTTTCCCTAGTTCCATGAACTCTCCCCTCTTTATGCTCACCAGTCACTCTCCCTGCTTTCCCTCAACTCCCTCTTTGCCACCTTTTCCCACGCTTGTCTCTTTTCCTTTTCAACCTCTCCTGTCTCTTCTCCCCTCTTTTTCCTTCAGTCCCCAAATTTCCCACTTCCGCTCGCCTTCCTTTACTCCCTCCCATCCTTCAAATCTCTTTCCCCTTGCCTCTCTCTTTTCCCTAGTTCCATGAACTCTCCCCTCTTTATGCTCACCAGTCACTCTCCCTGCTTTCCCTCAACTCCCTCTTTGCCACCTTTTCCCACGCTTGTCTCTTTCCCTTTTCCCCCTCTCCTGTCTCTTCCCCCCTCTTTTTCCTTCAGTCCCCGAATTTCCCACTTGAGCTCGCCTTCCTCTACTCCCTACATTCCCTCAAAGCTCTCTTTCCCTCTCCTTCCCCTTGCCTCTCTCTTCTCCCTAGTTCCGTGACCTCTCCCGTCTTTACGCTCACCAGTCACTTTCCCTGCTTTCCCTCAACTCCCTCTTTGTCAACTTTTCCCACGCTTGTCTCTTTTCCTTTTCAACCCCGCCTGTCTCTGCCCCCCTCTTTTTCCTTCAGTCCCCAAATTTCCCACTTCCGCTCGTTTTCCTCTACTCCCTCCCATCTCTCAAAACTCTCTTTCCCTCTCTTTCCCCTTGCCTCTCTCTTTTCCCTAGTTCCATGAACTCTCCCCTCTTTATGCTCACCAGTCACTTTCCCTGCTTTCCCTCAAATCCCTCTTTGCCACCTTTTCCCACGCTTGTCTCTTTCCCTTTTTCCCCTCGCCTGTCTCTTCCCCCCTATTTTTCCTTCAGTCCCCAAATTTCCCATTTCCGCTCGATTTCCTCTACTCCCTCCAATCCCTCAAATCTCTCTTTCCGTCACTTTCCCCTTGCCTCTCTCTTTTCCCGAGTTCCGTGAACTCTTCCCTCTTTACGCTCATCAGTCACTCTCCCTGCTTTCCCTCAACTCCCTCTTTGTCACCTTTCCCCACGTTTTTCTCTTTCCCTTTTTCCCCTCTCATGTCTCTTCCCCCCTCTTTTTCCTTCAGCCCCCAAATTTCCCACTTACGCTCGATTTCCTCTACTCCCTACAGTCCCTCAAAGCTCTCTTTCCCTCTCCTTCCCCTTGCCTCTCTCTTTTCCCTAGTTCCGTGACCTCTCCCCTCTTTACGCTCACCAGTCACTTTCCCTGCTTTCCCTCAACTCCCTCTTTGTCAACTTTTCCCACGCTTGTCTCTTTTCCTTTTCAACCTCGCCTGTCTCTTCCCCCCTCTTTTTCCTTCAGTCCCCAAATTTCCCACTTACGCTCGATTTCCTCTACTCCCTACAGTCCCTCAACGCTCTCTTTCCCCTTGCCTCTCTCTTTTCCCTAGTTCCGTGACCTCTCCCCTCTTTACGCTCACCAGTCACTTTCCCTTCTTTCCCTCAACTCCCTCTTTGCCACCTTTTCCCACGCTTCTCTTTCCCTTTTTCCCCTCGCCAGTCTCTTCTCCCCTCTTTTTCCTTCAGTCACTAAATTTCACACTTCCGCTCGCCTTCGTCTACTCCCTCCCATCCCTCAAATCTCTCTTCCCCTATTTTTCCCCTTGCCTCTCTCTTTTCCCGAGTTCCGTGAACTCTCCCGTCTTTACGCTCACCAGTCACTCTCCCTGCTTTCCCTCAACTCCCTCTTTGTCAACTTTTCCCACGCTTGTCTCTTTTCCTTTTCAACCTCGCCTGTCTCTTCCCCCCTCTTTTTCCTTCAGTCCCCAAATTTCCCACTTCCGCTCGTTTTCCTCTACTCCCTGCCATCTCTCAAAACTCTCTTTCCCTCTCTTTCCCCTTGCCTCTCTCTTTTTCCGAGTTCTGTGAACTCTCCCGTCTTTACGCTCACCAGTCACTTTCCCTGCTTTCCCTCAACTCCCTCTTTGCCACCTTTCCCCACGCTTGTCTCTTTTCCTTTTCAACCTCGCCTGTCTCTGCCCCCCTCTTTTTCCTTCAGTCCCCAAATTTCCCACTTCCGCTCGTTTTCCTCTACTCCCTCCCATCTCTCAAAACTCTCTTTCCCTCTCTTTCCCCTTGCCTCTCTCTTTTCCCGAGTTCCGTGAACTCTCCCGTCTTTACGCTCACCAGTCACTTTCCCTGCTTTCCCTCAACTCCCACTTTGCCACCTTTTCCCACGCTTGTCTCTTTTCCTTTTCAACCTCGCCTGTCTCTTCTCCCCTCTTTTTCCTTCAGTCCCCAAATTTCCCACTTCCGCTCGCCTTCCTTTACTCCCTCCCATCCTTCAAATCTCTTTCCCCTTGCCTCTCTCTTTTCCCTAGTTCCATGAACTCTCCCCTCTTTATGCTCACCAGTCACTCTCCCTGCTTTCCCTCAACTCCCTCTTTGCCACCTTTTCCCACGCTTGTCTCTTTCCCTTTTCCCCCTCTCCTGTCTCTTCCCCCCTCTTTTTCCTTCAGTCCCCGAATTTCCCACTTGAGCTCGCCTTCCTCTACTCCCTACATTCCCTCAAAGCTCTCTTTCCCTCTCCTTCCCCTTGCCTCTCTCTTTTCCCTAGTTCCGTGACCTCTCCCGTCTTTACGCTCACCAGTCACTTTCCCTGCTTTCCCTCAACTCCCTCTTTGTCAACTTTTCCCACGCTTGTCTCTTTTCCTTTTCAACCTCGCCTGTCTCTGCCCCCCTCTTTTTCCTTCAGTCCCCAAATTTCCCACTTACGCTCGATTTCCTCTACTCCCTACAGTCCCTCAAAGCTCTCTTTCCCTCTCCTTCCCCTTGCCTCTCTCTTTTCCCTAGTTCCGTGACCTCTCCCCTCTTTACGCTCACCAGTCACTTTCCCTGCTTTCCCTCAACTCCCTCTTTGTCAACTTTTCCCACGCTTGTCTCTTTTGCTTTTCAACCTCGCCTGTCTCTTCTCCCCTCTTTTTCCTTCAGTCCCCAAATTTCCCACTTCCGCTCGCCTTCGTCTACTCCCTCCCATCCCTCAAATCTCTCTTCCCCTATATTTCCCCTTGCCTCTCTCTTTTCCCGAGTTCCGTGAACTCTCCCGTCTTTACGCTCACCAGTCACTTTCCCTGCTTTCCCTCAACTCCCTCTTTGCCACCTTTTCCCACGCTTGTCTCTTTCCCTTTCCCCCCTCGCCTGTCTCTTCCCCCCTCTTTTTCCTTCAGTCCCCAAATTTCCCACTTCCGCTCGTTTTCCTCTACTCCCTCCCATCTCTCAAAACTCTCTTTCCCTCTCTTTCCCCTTGCCTCTCTCTTTTCCCGAGTTCCGTGAACTCTCCCGTCTTTACGCTCACCAGTCACTTTCCCTGCTTTCCCTCAACTCCCTCTTTGCCACCTTTTCCCACGCTTGTCTCTTTTCCTTTTCAACCTCGCCTGTCTCTTCTCCCCTCTTTTTCCTTCAGTCCCCAAATTTCCCACTTCCGCTCGCCTTCCTTTACTCCCTCCCATCCCTCAAATCTCTTTCCCTCTCTTTCCCCTTGCCTCTCTCTTTTCCCTAGTTCCATGAACTCTCCCCTCTTTATGCTCACCAGTCACTCTCCCTGCTTTCCCTCAACTCCCTCTTTGCCACCTTTTCCCACGCTTGTCTCTTTCCCTTTTTCCCCTCTCCTGTCTCTTCTCCCCTCTTTTTCCTTCACTCCCCAAATTTCCCACTTCCGCTAGTATTCCTCTACTCCCTCCAATCCCTCAAATCTCTTTCCCCGTCTTTCCCGTTTCCTCTCTTTTCTCTACTTCCGTGAACTCTCCCGTCTTTACGCTCACCAGTCACTCTCCCTGCTTTCCCTCAACTCCCTCTTTGCCACCTTTTCCCACGCTTGTCTCTTTCCCTTTTCCCCCTCTCCTGTCTCTTCCCCACGCTTTTACCTTCAGTCCCCGAATTTCCCACTTGAGCTCGCCTTCCTCTACTCCCTACAGTCCCTCAAAGCTCTCTTTCCCTCTCCTTCCCCTTGCCTCTCTCTTTTCCCTAGTTCCGTGACCTCTCCCGTCTTTACGCTCACCAGTCACTTTCCCTTCTTTCCCTCAACTCCCTCTTTGTCAACTTTTCCCACGCTTCTCTTTCCCTTTTTCCCCTCGCCAGTCTCTTCTCCCCTCTTTTTCCTTCAGTCACTAAATTTCACACTTCCGCTCGCCTTCGTCTACTCCCTCCCATCCCTCAAATCTCTCTTCCCCTATTTTTCCCCTTGCCTCTCTCTTTTCCCGAGTTCCGTGAACTCTCCCGTCTTCACGCTCACCAGTCACTTTCCCTGCTTTCCCTCAACTCCCTCTTTGCCACCTTTTCCCACGCTTGTCTCTTTTCCTTTTCAACCTCGCCTGTCTCTTCTCCCCTCTTTTTCCTTCAGTCCCCAAATTTCCCACTTCCGCTCGCCTTCCTTTACTCCCTCCCATCCTTCAAATCTCTTTCCCCTTGCCTCTCTCTTTTCCCTAGTTCCATGAACTCTCCCCTCTTTATGCTCACCAGTCACTCTCCCTGCTTTCCCTCAACTCCCTCTTTGCCACCTTTTCCCACGCTTGTCTCTTTCCCTTTTTCCCCTCTCCTGTCTCTTCTCCCCTCTTTTTCCTTCACTCCCCAAATTTCCCACTTCCGCTTGTATTCCTCTACTCCCTCCCATCCCTCAAATCTCTCTTCCCCTATTTTTCCCCTTGCCTCTCTCTTTTCCCGAGTTCCGTGAACTCTCCCGTCTTCACGCTCACCAGTCACTTTCCCTGCTTTCCCTCAACTCCCTCTTTGCCACCTTTCCCCACGCTTGTCTCTTTTCCTTTTCAACCTCGCCTGTCTCTGCTCCCCTCTTTTTCCTTCAGTCCCCAAATTTCCCACTTCCGCTCGTTTTCCTCTACTCCCTCCCATCTCTCAAAACTCTCTTTCCCTCTCTTTCCCCTTGCCTCTCTCTTTTCCCGAGTTCCGTGAACTCTCCCGTCTTTACGCTCACCAGTCACTTTCCCTGCTTTCCCTCAACTCCCTCTTTGCCACCTTTTCCCACGCTTGTCTCTTTTCCTTTTCAACCTCTCCTGTCTCTTCTCCCCTCTTTTTCCTTCAGTCCCCAAATTTCCCACTTCCGCTCGCCTTCCTTTACTCCCTCCCATCCTTCAAATCTCTTTCCCCTTGCCTCTCTGTTTTCCCTAGTTCCATGAACTCTCCCCTCTTTATGCTCACCAGTCACTCTCCCTGCTTTCCCTCAACTCCCTCTTTGCCACCTTTTCCCACGCTTGTCTCTTTCCCTTTTCCCCCTCTCCTGTCTCTTCCCCCCTCTTTTTCCTTCAGTCCCCGAATTTCCCACTTGAGCTCGCCTTCCTCTGCTCCCTACATTCCCTCAAAGCTCTCTTTCCCTCTCCTTCCCCTTGCCTCTCTCTTTTCCCTAGTTCCGTGACCTCTCCCGTCTTTACGCTCACCAGTCACTTTCCCTGCTTTCCCTCAACTCCCTCTTTGTCAACTTTTCCCACGCTTGTCTCTTTTCCTTTTCAACCCCGCCTGTCTCTGCCCCCCTCTTTTTCCTTCAGTCCCCAAATTTCCCACTTCCGCTCGTTTTCCTCTACTCCCTCCCATCTCTCAAAACTCTCTTTCCCTGTCTTTCCCCTTGCCTCTCTCTTTTCCCTAGTTCCATGAACTCTCCCCTCTTTATGCTCACCAGTCACTTTCCCTGCTTTCCCTCAACTCCCTCTTTGCCACCTTTTCCCACGCTTGTCTCTTTCCCTTTTTCCCCTCGCCTGTCTCTTCCCCCCTATTTTTCCTTCAGTCCCCAAATTTCCCATTTCCGCTCGATTTCCTCTACTCCCTCCAATCCCTCAAATCTCTCTTTCCGTCACTTTCCCCTTGCCTCTCTCTTTTCCCTAGTTCCGTGAACTCTTCCCTTTTTACGCTCATCAGTCACTCTCCCTGCTTTCCCTCAACTCCCTCTTTGTCACCTTTTCCCACGTTTTTCTCTTTCCCTTTTTCCCCTCTCATGTCTCTTCCCCCCTCTTTTTCCTTCAGCCCCCAAATTTCCCACTTACGCTCGATTTCCTTTACTCCCTACAGTCCCTCAAAGCTCTCTTTCCCTCTCCTTCCCCTTGCCTCTCTCTTTTCCCTAGTTCCGTGACCTCTCCCCTCTTTACGCTCACCAGTCACTTTCCCTGCTTTCCCTCAACTCCCTCTTTGTCAACTTTTCCCACGCTTGTCTCTTTTCCTTTTCAACCTCGCCTGTCTCTTCTCCCCTCTTTTTCCTTCAGTCCCCAAATTTCCCACTTCCGCTCGCCTTCCTCTACTCCCTCCCATCTCTCAAAACTCTCTTTCCCTCTCTTTCCCCTTGCCTCTCTCTTTTCCCTAGTTCCATGAACTCTCCCGTCTTTACGCTCACCAGTCACTTTCCCTGCTTTCCCTCAACTCCCTCTTTGCCACCTTTTCCCACGCTTGTCTCTTTTCCTTTTCAACCTCTCCTGTCTCTTCTCCCCTCTTTTTCCTTCAGTCCCCAAATTTCCCACTTCCGCTCGCCTTCCTTTACTCCCTCCCATCCTTCAAATCTCTTTCCCCTTGCCTCTCTCTTTTCCCTAGTTCCATGAACTCTCCCCTCTTTATGCTCACCAGTCACTCTCCCTGCTTTCCCTCAACTCCCTCTTTGCCACCTTTTCCCACGCTTGTCTCTTTCCCTTTTCCCCCTCTCCTGTCTCTTCCCCCCTCTTTTTCCTTCAGTCCCCGAATTTCCCACTTGAGCTCGCCTTCCTCTGCTCCCTACATTCCCTCAAAGCTCTCTTTCCCTCTCCTTCCCCTTGCCTCTCTCTTTTCCCTAGTTCCGTGACCTCTCCCGTCTTTACGCTCACCAGTCACTTTCCCTGCTTTCCCTCAACTCCCTCTTTGTCAACTTTTCCCACGCTTGTCTCTTTTCCTTTTCAACCCCGCCTGTCTCTGCCCCCCTCTTTTTCCTTCAGTCCCCAAATTTCCCACTTCCGCTCGTTTTCCTCTACTCCCTCCCATCTCTCAAAACTCTCTTTCCCTCTCTTTCCCCTTGCCTCTCTCTTTTCCCTAGTTCCATGAACTCTCCCCTCTTTATGCTCACCAGTCACTTTCCCTGCTTTCCCTCAAATCCCTCTTTGCCACCTTTTCCCACGCTTGTCTCTTTCCCTTTTTCCCCTCGCCTGTCTCTTCCCCCCTATTTTTCCTTCAGTCCCCAAATTTCCCATTTCCGCTCGATTTCCTCTACTCCCTCCAATCCCTCAAATCTCTCTTTCCGTCACTTTCCCCTTGCCTCTCTCTTTTCCCTAGTTCCGTGAACTCTTCCCTTTTTACGCTCATCAGTCACTCTCCCTGCTTTCCCTCAACTCCCTCTTTGTCACCTTTCCCCACGTTTTTCTCTTTCCCTTTTTCCCCTCTCATGTCTCTTCCCCCCTCTTTTTCCTTCAGCCCCCAAATTTCCCACTTATGCTCGATTTCCTCTACTCCCTACAGTCCCTCAAAGCTCTCTTTCCCTCTCCTTCCCCTTGCCTCTCTCTTTTCCCTAGTTCCGTGACCTCTCCCCTCTTTACGCTCACCAGTCACTTTCCCTGCTTTCCCTCAACTCCCTCTTTGTCAACTTTTCCCACGCTTGTCTCTTTTCCTTTTCAACCTCGCCTGTCTCTTCTCCCCTCTTTTTCCTTCAGTCCCCAAATTTCCCACTTCCGCTCGCCTTCCTCTACTCCCTCCCATCTCTCAAAACTCTCTTTCCCTCTCTTTCCCCTTGCCTCTCTCTTTTCCCTAGTTCCGTGAACTCTCCCCTCTTTACGCTCACCAGTCACATTCCCTGCTTTCCCTCAACTCCCTCTTTGTCAACTTTTCCCACGCTTGTCTCTTTTCCTTTTCAACCTCGCCTGTCTCTTCCCCCCTCTTTTTCCTTCAGTCTCCAAATTTCCCACTTGAGCTCGCCTTCCTCTACTCCCTACAGTCCCTCAACGCTCTCTTTCCCCTTGCCTCTCTCTTTTCCCGAGTTCCGTGAACTCTCCCCTCTTTACGCTCACCAGTCACTTTCCCTTCTTTCCCTCAACTCCCTCTTTGCCACCTTTTCCCACGCTTCTCTTTCCCTTTTTCCCCTCGCCAGTCTCTTCTCCCCTCTTTTTCCTTCAGTCACTAAATTTCACACTTCCGCTCGCCTTCGTCTACTCCCTCCCATCCCTCAAATCTCTCTTCCCCTATTTTTCCCCTTGCCTCTCTCTTTTCCCGAGTTCCGTGAACTCTCCCGTCTTTACGCTCACCAGTCACTCTCCCTGCTTTCCCTCAACTCCCTCTTTGTCAACTTTTCCCACGCTTGTCTCTTTTCCTTTTCAACCTCGCCTGTCTCTTCCCCCCTCTTTTTCCTTCAGTCCCCAAATTTCCCACTTCCGCTCGTTTTCCTCTACTCCCTCCCATCTCTCAAAACTCTCTTTCCCTCTCTTTCCCCTTGCCTCTCTCTTTTTCCGAGTTCCGTGAACTCTCCCGTCTTTACGCTCACCAGTCACTTTCCCTGCTTTCCCTCAACTCCCTCTTTGCCACCTTTCCCCACGCTTGTCTCTTTTCCTTTTCAACCTCGCCTGTCTCTGCCCCCCTCTTTTTCCTTCAGTCCCCAAATTTCCCACTTCCGCTCGTTTTCCTCTACTCCCTCCCATCTCTCAAAACTCTCTTTCCCTCTCTTTCCCCTTGCCTCTCTCTTTTCCCGAGTTCCGTGAACTCTCCCGTCTTTACGCTCACCAGTCACTTTCCCTGCTTTCCCTCAACTCCCACTTTGCCACCTTTTCCCACGCTTGTCTCTTTTCCTTTTCAACCTCGCCTGTCTCTTCTCCCCTCTTTTTCCTTCAGTCCCCAAATTTCCCACTTCCGCTCGCCTTCCTTTACTCCCTCCCATCCTTCAAATCTCTTTCCCCTTGCCTCTCTCTTTTCCCTAGTTCCATGAACTCTCCCCTCTTTACGCTCACCAGTCACTCTCCCTGCTTTCCCTCAACTCCCTCTTTGCCACCTTTTCCCACGCTTGTCTCTTTCCCTTTTCCCCCTCTCCTGTCTCTTCCCCCCTCTTTTTCCTTCAGTCCCCGAATTTCCCACTTGAGCTCGCCTTCCTCTACTCCCTACATTCCCTCAAAGCTCTCTTTCCCTCTCCTTCCCCTTGCCTCTCTCTTTTCCCTAGTTCCATGAACTCTCCCGTCTTTACGCTCACCAGTCACTTTCCCTGCTTTCCCTCAACTCCCTCTTTGTCAACTTTTCCCACGCTTGTCTCTTTTCCTTTTCAACCTCGCCTGTCTCTGCCCCCCTCTTTTTCCTTCAGCCCCCAAATTTCCCACTTACGCTCGATTTCCTCTACTCCCTACAGTCCCTCAAAGCTCTCTTTCCCTCTCCTTCCCCTTGCCTCTCTCTTTTCCCTAGTTCCGTGACCTCTCCCCTCTTTACGCTCACCAGTCACTTTCCCTGCTTTCCCTCAACTCCCTCTTTGTCAACTTTTCCCACGCTTGTCTCTTTTGCTTTTCAACCTCGCCTGTCTCTTCTCCCCTCTTTTTCCTTCAGTCCCCAAATTTCCCACTTCCGCTCGCCTTCGTCTACTCCCTCCCATCCCTCAAATCTCTCTTCCCCTATTTTTCCCCTTGCCTCTCTCTTTTCCCGAGTTCCGTGAACTCTCCCGTCTTTACGCTCACCAGTCACTTTCCCTGCTTTCCCTCAACTCCCTCTTTGCCACCTTTTCCCACGCTTGTCTCTTTCCCTTTCCCCCCTCGCCTGTCTCTTCCCCCCTCTTTTTCCTTCAGTCCCCAAATTTCCCACTTCCGCTCGTTTTCCTCTACTCCCTCCCATCTCTCAAAACTCTCTTTCCCTCTCTTTCCCCTTGCCTCTCTCTTTTCCCGAGTTCCGTGAACTCTCCCGTCTTTTCGCTCACCAGTCACTTTCCCTGCTTTCCCTCAACTCCCTCTTTGCCACCTTTTCCCACGCTTGTCTCTTTTCCTTTTCAACCTCGCCTGTCTCTTCTCCCCTCTTTTTCCTTCAGTCCCCAAATTTCCCACTTCCGCTCGCCTTCCTTTACTCCCTCCCATCCCTCAAATCTCTTTCCCTCTCTTTCCCCTTGCCTCTCTCTTTTCCCTAGTTCCATGAACTCTCCCCTCTTTATGCTCACCAGTCACTCTCCCTGCTTTCCCTCAACTCCCTCTTTGCCACCTTTTCCCACGCTTGTCTCTTTCCCTTTTTCCCCTCGCCTGTCTCTTCGCCCCTCTTTTTCCTTCACTCCCCAAATTTCCCACTTCCGCTTGTATTCCTCTACTCCCTCCAATCCCTCAAATCTCTTTCCCCGTCTTTCCCGTTTCCTCTCTTTTCCCTAGTTCCGTGACCTCTCCCGTCTTTACGCTCACCAGTCACTTTCCCTGCTTTCCCTCAACTCCCTCTTTGTCAACTTTTCCCACGCTTGTCTCTTTTCCTTTTCAACCTCGCCTGTCTCTGCCCCCCTCTTTTTCCTTCAGTCCCCAAATTTCCCACTTCCGCTCGTTTTCGTCTACTCCCTCCCATCTCTCAAAACTCTCTTTCCCTCTCTTTCCCCTTGCCCCTCTCTTTTCCCGAGTTCCGTGAACTCTCCCGTCTTTACGCTCACCAGTCACTTTCCCTTCTTTCCCTCAACTCCCTCTTTGCCACCTTTTCCCACGCTTCTCTTTCCCTTTTTCCCCTCGCCAGTCTCTTCTCCCCTCTTTTTCCTTCAGTCACTAAATTTCACACTTCCGCTCGCCTTCGTCTACTCCCTCCCATCTCTCAAAACTCTCTTTCCCTCTCTTTCCCCTTGCCTCTCTCTTTTCCCGAGTTCCGTGAACTCTCCCGTCTTTACGCTCACCAGTCACTTTCCCTGCTTTCCCTCAACTCCCACTTTGCCACCTTTTCCCACGCTTGTCTCTTTTCCTTTTCAACCTCGCCTGTCTCTTCTCCCCTCTTTTTCCTTCAGTCCCCAAATTTCCCACTTCCGCTCGCCTTCCTTTACTCCCTCCCATCCTTCAAATCTCTTTCCCCTTGCCTCTCTCTTTTCCCTAGTTCCATGAACTCTCCCCTCTTTATGCTCACCAGTCACTCTCCCTGCTTTCCCTCAACTCCCTCTTTGCCACCTTTTCCCACGCTTGTCTCTTTACCTTTTCCACCTCTCCTGTCTCTTCCCCCCTCTTTTTCCTTCAGTCCCCGAATTTCCCACTTGAGCTCGCCTTCCTCTACTCCCTACATTCCCTCAAAGCTCTCTTTCCCTCTCTTTCCCCTTGCCTCTCTCTTTTCCCTAGTTCCATGAACTCTCCCCTCTTTACGCTCACCAGTCACTTTCCCTGCTTTCCCTCAACTCCCTCTTTGTCAACTTTTCCCACGCTTGTCTCTTTTCCTTTTCAACCTCGCCTGTCTCTGCCCCCCTCTTTTTCCTTCAGCCCCCAAATTTCCCACTTACGCTCGATTTCCTCTACTCCCTACAGTCCCTCAAAGCTCTCTTTCCCTCTCCTTCCCCTTGCCTCTCTCTTTTCCCTAGTTCCGTGACCTCTCCCCTCTTTACGCTCACCAGTCACTTTCCCTGCTTTCCCTCAACTCCCTCTTTGTCAACTTTTCCCACGCTTGTCTCTTTTGCTTTTCAACCTCGCCTGTCTCTTCTCCCCTCTTTTTCCTTCAGTCCCCAAATTTCCCACTTCCGCTCGCCTTCGTCTACTCCCTCCCATCCCTCAAATCTCTCTTCCCCTATTTTTCCCCTTGCCTCTCTCTTTTCCCGAGTTCCGTGAACTCTCCCGTCTTTACGCTCACCAGTCACTTTCCCTGCTTTCCCTCAACTCCCTCTTTGCCACCTTTTCCCACGCTTGTCTCTTTCCCTTTCCCCCCTCGCCTGTCTCTTCCCCCCTCTTTTTCCTTCAGTCCCCAAATTTCCCACTTCCGCTCGTTTTCCTCTACTCCCTCCCATCTCTCAAAACTCTCTTTCCCTCTCTTTCCCCTTGCCTCTCTCTTTTCCCGAGTTCCGTGAACTCTCCCGTCTTTACGCTCACCAGTCACTTTCCCTGCTTTCCCTCAACTCCCTCTTTGCCACCTTTTCCCACGCTTGTCTCTTTTCCTTTTCAACCTCGCCTGTCTCTTCTCCCCTCTTTTTCCTTCAGTCCCCAAATTTCCCACTTCCGCTCGCCTTCCTTTACTCCCTCCCATCCCTCAAATCTCTTTCCCTCTCTTTCCCCTTGCCTCTCTCTTTTCCCTAGTTCCATGAACTCTCCCCTCTTTATGCTCACCAGTCACTCTCCCTGCTTTCCCTCAACTCCCTCTTTGCCACCTTTTCCCACGCTTGTCTCTTTCCCTTTTTCCCCTCTCCTGTCTCTTCTCCCCTCTTTTTCCTTCACTCCCCAAATTTCCCACTTCCGCTTGTATTCCTCTACTCCCTCCAATCCCTCAAATCTCTTTCCCCGTCTTTCCCGTTTCCTCTCTTTTCCCTAGTTCCGTGAACTCTCCCGTCTTTACGCTCACCAGTCACTTTCCCTGCTTTCCCTCAACTCCCTCTTTGTCAACTTTTCCCACGCTTGTCTCTTTTCCTTTTCAACCTCGCCTGTCTCTGCCCCCCTCTTTTTCCTTCAGTCCCCAAATTTCCCACTTCCGCTCGTTTTCGTCTACTCCCTCCCATCTCTCAAAACTCTCTTTCCCTCTCTTTCCCCTTGCCCCTCTCTTTTCCCGAGTTCCGTGAACTCTCCCGTCTTTACGCTCACCAGTCACTTTCCCTTCTTTCCCTCAACTCCCTCTTTGCCACCTTTTCCCACGCTTCTCTTTCCCTTTTTCCCCTCGCCAGTCTCTTCTCCCCTCTTTTTCCTTCAGTCACTAAATTTCACACTTCCGCTCGCCTTCGTCTACTCCCTCCCATCCCTCAAATCTCTCTTCCCCTATTTTTCCCCTTGCCTCTCTCTTTTCCCGAGTTCCGTGAACTCTCCCGTCTTTACGCTCACCAGTCACTCTCCCTTCTTTCCCTCAACTCCCTCTTTGTCAACTTTTCCCACGCTTGTCTCTTTTCCTTTTCAACCTCGCCTGTCTCTTCCCCCCTCTTTTTCCTTCAGTCCCCAAATTTCCCACTTCCGCTCGTTTTCCTCTACTCCCTCCCATCTCTCAAAACTCTCTTTCCCTCTCTTTCCCCTTGCCTCTCTCTTTTTCCGAGTTCCGTGAACTCTCCCGTCTTTACGCTCACCAGTCACTTTCCCTGCTTTCCCTCAACTCCCTCTTTGCCACCTTTCCCCACGCTTGTCTCTTTTCCTTTTCAACCTCGCCTGTCTCTGCCCCCCTCTTTTTCCTTCAGTCCCCAAATTTCCCACTTCCGCTCGTTTTCCTCTACTCCCTCCCATCTCTCAAAACTCTCTTTCCCTCTCTTTCCCCTTGCCTCTCTCTTTTCCCGAGTTCCGTGAACTCTCCCGTCTTTACGCTCACCAGTCACTTTCCCTGCTTTCCCTCAACTCCCACTTTGCCACCTTTTCCCACGCTTGTCTCTTTTCCTTTTCAACCTCGCCTGTCTCTTCTCCCCTCTTTTTCCTTCAGTCCCCAAATTTCCCACTTCCGCTCGCCTTCCTTTACTCCCTCCCATCCTTCAAATCTCTTTCCCCTTGCCTCTCTCTTTTCCCTAGTTCCATGAACTCTCCCCTCTTTATGCTCACCAGTCACTCTCCCTGCTTTCCCTCAACTCCCTCTTTGCCACCTTTTCCCACGCTTGTCTCTTTTCCTTTTCAACCTCGCCTGTCTCTTTTCCCCTCTTTTTCCTTCAGTCCCCAAATTTCCCACTTCCGCTCGCCTTCCTTTACTCCCTCCCATCCCTCAAATCTCTTTCCCTCTCTTTCCCCTTGCCTCTCTCTTTTCCGTAGTTCCATGAACTCTCCCGTCTTTACGCTCACCAGTCACTTTCCCTTCTTTCCCTCAACTCCCTCTTTGCCACCTTTTCCCACGCTTGTCTCTTTCCCTTTTTCCCCTCTCCTGTCTCTTCTCCCCTCTTTTTCCTTCACTCCCCAAATTTCCCACTTCCGCTTGTATTCCTCTACTCCCTCCAATCCCTCAAATCTCTTTCCCCGTCTTTCCCGTTTCCTCTCTTTTCTCTACTTCCGTGAACTCTCCCGTCTTTACGCTCACCAGTCACTCTCCCTGCTTTCCCTCAACTCCCTCTTTGCCACCTTTTCCCACGCTTGTCTCTTTCCCTTTTCCCCCTCTCCTGTCTCTTCCCCCCTCTTTTTCCTTCAGTCCCCGAATTTCCCACTTGAGCTCGCCTTCCTCTACTCCCTACATTCCCTCAAAGCTCTCTTTCCCTCTCCTTCCCCTTGCCTCTCTCTTTTCCCTAGTTCCGTGACCTCTCCCGTCTTTACGCTCACCAGTCACTTTCCCTGCTTTCCCTCAACTCCCTCTTTGTCAACTTTTCCCACGCTTGTCTCTTTTCCTTTTCAACCTCGCCTGTCTCTGCCCCCCTCTTTTTCCTTCAGTCCCCAAATTTCCCACTTCCGCTCGTTTTCCTCTACTCCCTCCCATCTCTCAAAACTCTCTTTCCCTCTCTTTCCCCTTGCCCCTCTCTTTTCCCGAGTTCCGTGAACTCTCCCGTCTTTACGCTCACCAGTCACTTTCCCTGCTTTCCCTCAACTCCCTCTTTGCCACCTTTTCCCACGCTTGTCTCTTTTCCTTTTCAACCTCGCCTGTCTCTTTTCCCCTCTTTTTCCTTCAGTCCCCAAATTTCCCACTTCCGCTCGCCTTCCTTTACTCCCTCCCATCCCTCAAATCTCTTTCCCTCTCTTTCCCCTTGCCTCTCTCTTTTCCGTAGTTCCATGAACTCTCCCGTCTTTACGCTCACCAGTCACTTTCCCTTCTTTCCCTCAACTCCCTCTTTGCCACCTTTTCCCACGCTTGTCTCTTTCCCTTTTTCCCCTCTCCTGTCTCTTCTCCCCTCTTTTTCCTTCACTCCCCAAATTTCCCACTTCCGCTTGTATTCCTCTACTCCCTCCAATCCCTCAAATCTCTTTCCCCGTCTTTCCCGTTTCCTCTCTTTTCTCTACTTCCGTGAACTCTCCCGTCTTTACGCTCACCAGTCACTCTCCCTGCTTTCCCTCAACTCCCTCTTTGCCACCTTTTCCCACGCTTGTCTCTTTCCCTTTTCCCCCTCTCCTGTCTCTTCCCCACGCTTTTACCTTCAGTCCCCGAATTTCCCACTTGAGCTCGCCTTCCTCTACTCCCTACAGTCCCTCAAAGCTCTCTTTCCCTCTCCTTCCCCTTGCCTCTCTCTTTTCCCTAGTTCCGTGACCTCTCCCGTCTTTACGCTCACCAGTCACATTCCCTGCTTTCCCTCAACTCCCTCTTTGTCAACTTTTCCCACGCTTGTCTCTTTTCCTTTTCAACCTCGCCTCTCTTCCCCCCTCTTTTTCCTTCAGTCCCCAAATTTCCCACTTACGCTCGATTTCCTCTACTCCCTACAGTCCCTCAACGCTCTCTTTCCCCTTGCCTCTCTCTTTTCCCTAGTTCCGTGACCTCTCCCCTCTTTACGCTCACCAGTCACTTTCCCTTCTTTCCCTCAACTCCCTCTTTGCCACCTTTTCCCACGCTTCTCTTTCCCTTTTTCCCCTCGCCAGTCTCTTCTCCCCTCTTTTTCCTTCAGTCACTAAATTTCACACTTCCGCTCGCCTTCGTCTACTCCCTCCCATCCCTCAAATCTCTCTTCCCCTATTTTTCCCCTTGCCTCTCTCTTTTCCCGAGTTCCGTGAACTCTCCCGTCTTTACGCTCACCAGTCACTTTCCCTGCTTTCCCTCAACTCCCTCTTTGCCACCTTTTCCCACGCTTGTCTCTTTCCCTTTTCCCCCTCGCCTGTCTCTTCCCCCCGCTTTTTCCTTCAGTCCCCGAATTTCCCACTTGAGCTCGCCTTCCTCTACTCCCTACAGTCCCTCAAAGCTCTCTTTCCCTCTCCTTCCCCTTGCCTCTCTCTTTTCCCTAGTTCCGTGACCTCTCCCCTCTTTACGCTCACCAGTCACTTTCCCTGCTTTCCCTCAACTCCCTCTTTGTCAACTTTTCCCACGCTTGTCTCTTTTGCTTTTCAACCTCGCCTGTCTCTTCTCCCCTCTTTTTCCTTCAGTCCCCAAATTTCCCACTTCCGCTCGCCTTCGTCTACTCCCTCCCATCCCTCAAATCTCTCTTCCCCTATTTTTCCCCTTGCCTCTCTCTTTTCCCGAGTTCCGTGAACTCTCCCGTCTTTACGCTCACCAGTCACTTTCCCTGCTTTCCCTCAACTCCCTCTTTGCCACCTTTTCCCACGCTTGTCTCTTTCCCTTTCCCCCCTCGCCTGTCTCTTCCCCCCTCTTTTTCCTTCAGTCCCCAAATTTCCCACTTCCGCTCGTTTTCCTCTACTCCCTCCCATCTCTCAAAACTCTCTTTCCCTCTCTTTCCCCTTGCCTCTCTCTTTTCCCGAGTTCCGTGAACTCTCCCGTCTTTACGCTCACCAGTCACTTTCCCTGCTTTCCCTCAACTCCCTCTTTGCCACCTTTTCCCACGCTTGTCTCTTTTCCTTTTCAACCTCGCCTGTCTCTTCTCCCCTCTTTTTCCTTCAGTCCCCAAATTTCCCACTTCCGCTCGCCTTCCTTTACTCCCTCCCATCCCTCAAATCTCTTTCCCTCTCTTTCCCCTTGCCTCTCTCTTTTCCCTAGTTCCATGAACTCTCCCCTCTTTATGCTCACCAGTCACTCTCCCTGCTTTCCCTCAACTCCCTCTTTGCCACCTTTTCCCACGCTTGTCTCTTTCCCTTTTTCCCCTCTCCTGTCTCTTCTCCCCTCTTTTTCCTTCACTCCCCAAATTTCCCACTTCCGCTTGTATTCCTCTACTCCCTCCAATCCCTCAAATCTCTTTCCCCGTCTTTCCCGTTTCCTCTCTTTTCTCTACTTCCGTGAACTCTCCCGTCTTTACGCTCACCAGTCACTCTCCCTGCTTTCCCTCAACTCCCTCTTTGCCACCTTTTCCCACGCTTGTCTCTTTCCCTTTTCCCCCTCTCCTGTCTCTTCCCCACGCTTTTACCTTCAGTCCCCGAATTTCCCACTTGAGCTCGCCTTCCTCTACTCCCTACAGTCCCTCAAAGCTCTCTTTCCCTCTCCTTCCCCTTGCCTCTCTCTTTTCCCTAGTTCCGTGACCTCTCCCGTCTTTACGCTCACCAGTCACATTCCCTGCTTTCCCTCAACTCCCTCTTTGTCAACTTTTCCCACGCTTGTCTCTTTTCCTTTTCAACCTCGCCTCTCTTCCCCCCTCTTTTTCCTTCAGTCCCCAAATTTCCCACTTACGCTCGATTTCCTCTACTCCCTACAGTCCCTCAACGCTCTCTTTCCCCTTGCCTCTCTCTTTTCCCTAGTTCCGTGACCTCTCCCCTCTTTACGCTCACCAGTCACTTTCCCTTCTTTCCCTCAACTCCCTCTTTGCCACCTTTTCCCACGCTTCTCTTTCCCTTTTTCCCCTCGCCAGTCTCTTCTCCCCTCTTTTTCCTTCAGTCACTAAATTTCACACTTCCGCTCGCCTTCGTCTACTCCCTCCCATCCCTCAAATCTCTCTTCCCCTATTTTTCCCCTTGCCTCTCTCTTTTCCCGAGTTCCGTGAACTCTCCCGTCTTTACGCTCACCAGTCACTTTCCCTGCTTTCCCTCAACTCCCTCTTTGCCACCTTTTCCCACGCTTGTCTCTTTCCCTTTTCCCCCTCGCCTGTCTCTTCCCCCCGCTTTTTCCTTCAGTCCCCGAATTTCCCACTTGAGCTCGCCTTCCTCTACTCCCTACAGTCCCTCAAAGCTCTCTTTCCCTCTCCTTCCCCTTGCCTCTCTCTTTTCCCTAGTTCCGTGACCTCTCCCCTCTTTACGCTCACCAGTCACTTTCCCTGCTTTCCCTCAACTCCCTCTTTGTCAACTTTTCCCACGCTTGTCTCTTTTGCTTTTCAACCTCGCCTGTCTCTTCTCCCCTCTTTTTCCTTCAGTCCCCAAATTTCCCACTTCCGCTCGCCTTCGTCTACTCCCTCCCATCCCTCAAATCTCTCTTCCCCTATTTTTCCCCTTGCCTCTCTCTTTTCCCGAGTTCCGTGAACTCTCCCGTCTTTACGCTCACCAGTCACTTTCCCTGCTTTCCCTCAACTCCCTCTTTGCCACCTTTTCCCACGCTTGTCTCTTTCCCTTTCCCCCCTCGCCTGTCTCTTCCCCCCTCTTTTTCCTTCAGTCCCCAAATTTCCCACTTCCGCTCGTTTTCCTCTACTCCCTCCCATCTCTCAAAACTCTCTTTCCCTCTCTTTCCCCTTGCCTCTCTCTTTTCCCGAGTTCCGTGAACTCTCCCGTCTTTACGCTCACCAGTCACTTTCCCTGCTTTCCCTCAACTCCCTCTTTGCCACCTTTTCCCACGCTTGTCTCTTTTCCTTTTCAACCTCGCCTGTCTCTTCTCCCCTCTTTTTCCTTCAGTCCCCAAATTTCCCACTTCCGCTCGCCTTCCTTTACTCCCTCCCATCCCTCAAATCTCTTTCCCTCTCTTTCCCCTTGCCTCTCTCTTTTCCCTAGTTCCATGAACTCTCCCCTCTTTATGCTCACCAGTCACTCTCCCTGCTTTCCCTCAACTCCCTCTTTGCCACCTTTTCCCACGCTTGTCTCTTTCCCTTTTTCCCCTCTCCTGTCTCTTCTCCCCTCTTTTTCCTTCACTCCCCAAATTTCCCACTTCCGCTTGTATTCCTCTACTCCCTCCAATCCCTCAAATCTCTTTCCCCGTCTTTCCCGTTTCCTCTCTTTTCCCTAGTTCCGTGACCTCTCCCGTCTTTACGCTCACCAGTCACTTTCCCTGCTTTCCCTCAACTCCCTCTTTGCCACCTTTTCCCACGCTTGTCTCTTTTCCTTTTCAACCTCGCCTGTCTCTGCCCCCCTCTTTTTCCTTCAGTCCCCAAATTTCCCACTTCCGCTCGTTTTCGTCTACTCCCTCCCATCTCTCAAATCTCTCTTTCCCTCTCTTTCCCCTTGCCCCTCTCTTTTCCCGAGTTCCGTGAACTCTCCCGTCTTTACGCTCACCAGTCACTTTCCCTTCTTTCCCTCAACTCCCTCTTTGCCACCTTTTCCCACGCTTCTCTTTCCCTTTTTCCCCTCGCCAGTCTCTTCTCCCCTCTTTTTCCTTCAGTCACTAAATTTCACACTTCCGCTCGCCTTCGTCTACTCCCTCCCATCTCTCAAAACTCTCTTTCCCTCTCTTTCCCCTTGCCTCTCTCTTTTCCCGAGTTCCGTGAACTCTCCCGTCTTTACGCTCACCAGTCACTTTCCCTGCTTTCCCTCAACTCCCTCTTTGCCACCTTTTCCCACGCTTGTCTCTTTCCCTTTTCAACCTCGCCTGTCTCTTCTCCCCTCTTTTTCCTTCAGTCCCCAAATTTCCCACTTCCGCTCGCCTTCCTTTACTCCCTCCCATCCTTCAAATCTCTTTCCCCTTGCCTCTCTCTTTTCCCTAGTTCCATGAACTCTCCCCTCTTTATGCTCACCAGTCACTCTCCCTGCTTTCCCTCAACTCCCTCTTTGCCACCTTTTCCCACGCTTGTCTCTTTCCCTTTTCCCCCTCTCCTGTCTCTTCCCCCCTCTTTTTCCTTCAGTCCCCGAATTTCCCACTTGAGCTCGCCTTCCTCTACTCCCTACATTCCCTCAAAGCTCTCTTTCCCTCTCCTTCCCCTTGCCTCTCTCTTTTCCCTAGTTCCATGAACTCTCCCCTCTTTACGCTCACCAGTCACTTTCCCTGCTTTCCCTCAACTCCCTCTTTGTCAACTTTTCCCACGCTTGTCTCTTTTCCTTTTCAACCTCGCCTGTCTCTGCCCCCCTCTTTTTCCTTCAGCCCCCAAATTTCCCACTTACGCTCGATTTCCTCTACTCCCTACAGTCCCTCAAAGCTCTCTTTCCCTCTCCTTCCCCTTGCCTCTCTCTTTTCCCTAGTTCCGTGACCTCTCCCCTCTTTACGCTCACCAGTCACTTTCCCTGCTTTCCCTCAACTCCCTCTTTGTCAACTTTTCCCACGCTTGTCTCTTTTGCTTTTCAACCTCGCCTGTCTCTTCTCCCCTCTTTTTCCTTCAGTCCCCAAATTTCCCACTTCCGCTCGCCTTCGTCTACTCCCTCCCATCCCTCAAATCTCTCTTCCCCTATTTTTCCCCTTGCCTCTCTCTTTTCCCGAGTTCCGTGAACTCTCCCGTCTTTACGCTCACCAGTCACTTTCCCTGCTTTCCCTCAACTCCCTCTTTGCCACCTTTTCCCACGCTTGTCTCTTTCCCTTTCCCCCCTCGCCTGTCTCTTCCCCCCTCTTTTTCCTTCAGTCCCCAAATTTCCCACTTCCGCTCGTTTTCCTCTACTCCCTCCCATCTCTCAAAACTCTCTTTCCCTCTGTTTCCCCTTGCCTCTCTCTTTTCCCGAGTTCCGTGAACTCTCCCGTCTTTACGCTCACCAGTCACTTTCCCTGCTTTCCCTCAACTCCCTCTTTGCCACCTTTTCCCACGCTTGTCTCTTTTCCTTTTCAACCTCGCCTGTCTCTTCTCCCCTCTTTTTCCTTCAGTCCCCAAATTTCCCACTTCCGCTCGCCTTCCTTTACTCCCTCCCATCCCTCAAATCTCTTTCCCTCTCTTTCCCCTTGCCTCTCTCTTTTCCCTAGTTCCATGAACTCTCCCCTCTTTATGCTCACCAGTCACTCTCCCTGCTTTCCCTCAACTCCCTCTTTGCCACCTTTTCCCACGCTTGTCTCTTTCCCTTTTTCCCCTCTCCTGTCTCTTCTCCCCTCTTTTTCCTTCACTCCCCAAATTTCCCACTTCCGCTTGTATTCCTCTACTCCCTCCAATCCCTCAAATCTCTTTCCCCGTCTTTCCCGTTTCCTCTCTTTTCCCTAGTTCCGTGACCTCTCCCGTCTTTACGCTCACCAGTCACTTTCCCTGCTTTCCCTCAACTCCCTCTTTGTCAACTTTTCCCACGCTTGTCTCTTTTCCTTTTCAACCTCGCCTGTCTCTGCCCCCCTCTTTTTCCTTCAGTCCCCAAATTTCCCACTTCCGCTCGTTTTCGTCTACTCCCTCCCATCTCTCAAAACTCTCTTTCCCTCTCTTTCCCCTTGCCCCTCTCTTTTCCCGAGTTCCGTGAACTCTCCCGTCTTTACGCTCACCAGTCACTTTCCCTTCTTTCCCTCAACTCCCTCTTTGCCACCTTTTCCCACGCTTCTCTTTCCCTTTTTCCCCTCGCCAGTCTCTTCTCCCCTCTTTTTCCTTCAGTCACTAAATTTCACACTTCCGCTCGCCTTCGTCTACTCCCTCCCATCCCTCAAATCTCTCTTCCCCTATTTTTCCCCTTGCCTCTCTCTTTTCCCGAGTTCCGTGAACTCTCCCGTCTTTACGCTCACCAGTCACTCTCCCTGCTTTCCCTCAACTCCCTCTTTGTCAACTTTTCCCACGCTTGTCTCTTTTCCTTTTCAACCTCGCCTGTCTCTTCCCCCCTCTTTTTCCTTCAGTCCCCAAATTTCCCACTTCCGCTCGTTTTCCTCTACTCCCTCCCATCTCTCAAAACTCTCTTTCCCTCTCTTTCCCCTTGCCTCTCTCTTTTTCCGAGTTCCGTGAACTCTCCCGTCTTTACGCTCACCAGTCACTTTCCCTGCTTTCCCTCAACTCCCTCTTTGCCACCTTTCCCCACGCTTGTCTCTTTTCCTTTTCAACCTCGCCTGTCTCTGCCCCCCTCTTTTTCCTTCAGTCCCCAAATTTCCCACTTCCGCTCGTTTTCCTCTACTCCCTCCCATCTCTCAAAACTCTCTTTCCCTCTCTTTCCCCTTGCCTCTCTCTTTTCCCGAGTTCCGTGAACTCTCCCGTCTTTACGCTCACCAGTCACTTTCCCTGCTTTCCCTCAACTCCCACTTTGCCACCTTTTCCCACGCTTGTCTCTTTTCCTTTTCAACCTCGCCTGTCTCTTCTCCCCTCTTTTTCCTTCAGTCCCCAAATTTCCCACTTCCGCTCGCCTTCCTTTACTCCCTCCCATCCTTCAAATCTCTTTCCCCTTGCCTCTCTCTTTTCCCTAGTTCCATGAACTCTCCCCTCTTTATGCTCACCAGTCACTCTCCCTGCTTTCCCTCAACTCCCTCTTTGCCACCTTTTCCCACGCTTGTCTCTTTCCCTTTTCCCCCTCTCCTGTCTCTTCCCCCCTCTTTTTCCTTCAGTCCCCGAATTTCCCACTTGAGCTCGCCTTCCTCTACTCCCTACATTCCCTCAAAGCTCTCTTTCCCTCTCCTTCCCCTTGCCTCTCTCTTTTCCCTAGTTCCATGAACTCTCCCGTCTTTACGCTCACCAGTCACTTTCCCTTCTTTCCCTCAACTCCCTCTTTGCCACCTTTTCCCACGCTTGTCTCTTTCCCTTTTTCCCCTCTCCTGTCTCTTCTCCCCTCTTTTTCCTTCACTCCCCAAATTTCCCACTTCCGCTTGTATTCCTCTACTCCCTCCAATCCCTCAAATCTCTTTCCCCGTCTTTCCCGTTTCCTCTCTTTTCTCTACTTCCGTGAACTCTCCCGTCTTTACGCTCACCAGTCACTCTCCCTGCTTTCCCTCAACTCCCTCTTTGCCACCTTTTCCCACGCTTGTCTCTTTCCCTTTTCCCCCTCTCCTGTCTCTTCCCCACGCTTTTACCTTCAGTCCCCGAATTTCCCACTTGAGCTCGCCTTCCTCTACTCCCTACAGTCCCTCAAAGCTCTCTTTCCCTCTCCTTCCCCTTGCCTCTCTCTTTTCCCTAGTTCCGTGACCTCTCCCGTCTTTACGCTCACCAGTCACATTCCCTGCTTTCCCTCAACTCCCTCTTTGTCAACTTTTCCCACGCTTGTCTCTTTTCCTTTTCAACCTCGCCTCTCTTCCCCCCTCTTTTTCCTTCAGTCCCCAAATTTCCCACTTACGCTCGATTTCCTCTACTCCCTACAGTCCCTCAACGCTCTCTTTCCCCTTGCCTCTCTCTTTTCCCTAGTTCCGTGACCTCTCCCCTCTTTACGCTCACCAGTCACTTTCCCTTCTTTCCCTCAACTCCCTCTTTGCCACCTTTTCCCACGCTTCTCTTTCCCTTTTTCCCCTCGCCAGTCTCTTCTCCCCTCTTTTTCCTTCAGTCACTAAATTTCACACTTCCGCTCGCCTTCGTCTACTCCCTCCCATCCCTCAAATCTCTCTTCCCCTATTTTTCCCCTTGCCTCTCTCTTTTCCCGAGTTCCGTGAACTCTCCCGTCTTTACGCTCACCAGTCACTTTCCCTGCTTTCCCTCAACTCCCTCTTTGCCACCTTTTCCCACGCTTGTCTCTTTCCCTTTTCCCCCTCGCCTGTCTCTTCCCCCCGCTTTTTCCTTCAGTCCCCGAATTTCCCACTTGAGCTCGCCTTCCTCTACTCCCTACAGTCCCTCAAATCTCTCTTTCCCTCTCCTTCCCCTTGCCTCTCTCTTTTCCCTAGTTCCGTGACCTCTCCCGTCTTTACGCTCACCAGTCACTTTCCCTGCTTTCCCTCAACTCCCTCTTTGTCAACTTTTCCCACGCTTGTCTCTTTTCCTTTTCAACCTCGCCTGTCTCTTCTCCCCTCTTTTTCCTTCAGTCCCCAAATTTCCCACTTCCGCTCGCCTTCGTCTACTCCCTCCCATCCCTCAAATCTCTCTTCCCCTATTTTTCCCCTTGCCTCTCTCTTTTCCCGAGTTCCGTGAACTCTCCCGTCTTTACGCTCACCAGTCACTTTCCCTGCTTTCCCTCAACTCCCTCTTTGTCAACTTTTCCCACGCTTGTCTCTTTCCCTTTTCCCCCTCGCCTGTCTCTTCCCCCCTCTTTTTCCTTCAGTCCCCAAATTTCCCACTTCCGCTCGTTTTCCTCTACTCCCTCCCATCTCTCAAAACTCTCTTTCCCTCTCTTTCCCCTTGCCTCTCTCTTTTCCCGAGTTCCGTGAACTCTCCCGTCTTTACGCTCACCAGTCACTTTCCCTGCTTTCCCTCAACTCCCTCTTTGCCACCTTTTCCCACGCTTGTCTCTTTTCCTTTTCAACCTCGCCTGTCTCTTCTCCCCTCTTTTTCCTTCAGTCCCCAAATTTCCCACTTCCGCTCGCCTTCCTTTACTCCCTCCCATCCCTCAAATCTCTTTCCCTCTCTTTCCCCTTGCCTCTCTCTTTTCCCTAGTTCCATGAACTCTCCCCTCTTTATGCTCACCAGTCACTCTCCCTGCTTTCCCTCAACTCCCTCTTTGCCACCTTTTCCCACGCTTGTCTCTTTCCCTTTTTCCCCTCTCCTGTCTCTTCTCCCCTCTTTTTCCTTCACTCCCCAAATTTCCCACTTCCGCTTGTATTCCTCTACTCCCTCCAATCCCTCAAATCTCTTTCCCCGTCTTTCCCGTTTCCTCTCTTTTCTCTACTTCCGTGAACTCTCCCGTCTTTACGCTCACCAGTCACTCTCCCTGCTTTCCCTCAACTCCCTCTTTGCCACCTTTTCCCACGCTTGTCTCTTTCCCTTTTCCCCCTCTCCTGTCTCTTCCCCACGCTTTTTCCTTCAGTCCCCGAATTTCCCACTTGAGCTCGCCTTCCTCTACTCCCTACAGTCCCTCAAAGCTCTCTTTCCCTCTCCTTCCCCTTGCCTCTCTCTTTTCCCTAGTTCCGTGACCTCTCCCGTCTTTACGCTCACCAGTCACATTCCCTGCTTTCCCTCAACTCCCTCTTTGTCAACTTTTCCCACGCTTGTCTCTTTTCCTTTTCAACCTCGCCTGTCTCTTCCCCCCTCTTTTTCCTTCAGTCCCCAAATTTCCCACTTACGCTCGATTTCCTCTACTCCCTACAGTCCCTCAACGCTCTCTTTCCCCTTGCCTCTCTCTTTTCCCTAGTTCCGTGACCTCTCCCCTCTTTACGCTCACCAGTCACTCTCCCTGCTTTCCCTCAACTCCCTCTTTGCCACCTTTTCCCACGCTTCTCTTTCCCTTTTTCCCCTCGCCAGTCTCTTCTCCCCTCTTTTTCCTTCAGTCACTAAATTTCACACTTCCGCTCGCCTTCGTCTACTCCCTCCCATCCCTCAAATCTCTCTTCCCCTATTTTTCCCCTTGCCTCTCTCTTTTCCCGAGTTCCGTGAACTCTCCCGTCTTCACGCTCACCAGTCACTTTCCCTGCTTTCCCTCAACTCCCTCTTTGCCACCTTTCCCCACGCTTGTCTCTTTTCCTTTTCAACCTCGCCTGTCTCTGCCCCCCTCTTTTTCCTTCAGTCCCCAAATTTCCCACTTCCGCTCGTTTTCCTCTACTCCCTCCCATCTCTCAAAACTCTCTTTCCCTCTCTTTCCCCTTGCCTCTCTCTTTTCCCGAGTTCCGTGAACTCTCCCGTCTTTACGCTCACCAGTCACTTTCCCTGCTTTCCCTCAACTCCCTCTTTGCCACCTTTTCCCACGCTTGTCTCTTTTCCTTTTCAACCTCTCCTGTCTCTTCTCCCCTCTTTTTCCTTCAGTCCCCAAATTTCCCACTTCCGCTCGCCTTCCTTTACTCCCTCCCATCCTTCAAATCTCTTTCCCCTGCCTCTCTCTTTTCCCTAGTTCCATGAACTCTCCCCTCTTTATGCTCACCAGTCACTCTCCCTGCTTTCCCTCAACTCCCTCTTTGCCACCTTTTCCCACGCTTGTCTCTTTCCCTTTTTCCCCTCTCCTGTCTCTTCCCCCCTCTTTTTCCTTCAGTCCCCGAATTTCCCACTTGAGCTCGCCTTCCTCTACTCCCTACATTCCCTCAAAGCTCTCTTTCCCTCTCCTTCCCCTTGCCTCTCTCTTTTCCCTAGTTCCGTGACCTCTCCCGTCTTTACGCTCACCAGTCACTTTCCCTGCTTTCCCTCAACTCCCTCTTTGTCAACTTTTCCCACGCTTGTCTCTTTTCCTTTTCAACCCCGCCTGTCTCTGCCCCCCTCTTTTTCCTTCAGTCCCCAAATTTCCCACTTCCGCTCGTTTTCCTCTACTCCCTCCCATCTCTCAAAACTCTCTTTCCCTCTCTTTCCCCTTGCCTCTCTCTTTTCCCTAGTTCCATGAACTCTCCCCTCTTTATGCTCACCAGTCACTTTCCCTGCTTTCCCTCAAATCCCTCTTTGCCACCTTTTCCCACGCTTGTCTCTTTCCCTTTTTCCCCTCGCCTGTCTCTTCCCCCCTATTTTTCCTTCAGTCCCCAAATTTCCCATTTCCGCTCGATTTCCTCTACTCCCTCCAATCCCTCAAATCTCTCTTTCCGTCACTTTCCCCTTGCCTCTCTCTTTTCCCAAGTTCCGTGAACTCTTCCCTTTTTACGCTCATCAGTCACTCTCCCTGCTTTCCCTCAACTCCCTCTTTGTCACCTTTCCCCACGTTTTTCTCTTTCCCTTTTTCCCCTCTCATGTCTCTTCCCCCCTCTTTTTCCTTCAGCCCCCAAATTTCCCACTTACGCTCGATTTCCTCTACTCCCTACAGTCCATCAAAGCTCTCTTTCCCTCTCCTTCCCCTTGCCTCTCTCTTTTCCCTAGTTCCGTGACCTCTCCCCTCTTTACGCTCACCAGTCACTTTCCCTGCTTTCCCTCAACTCCCTCTTTGTCAACTTTTCCCACGCTTGTCTCTTTTCCTTTTCAACCTCGCCTGTCTCTTCTCCCCTCTTTTTCCTTCAGTCCCCAAATTTCCCACTTCCGCTCGCCTTCCTCTACTCCCTCCCATCTCTCAAAACTCTCTTTCCCTCTCTTTCCCCTTGCCTCTCTCTTTTCCCTAGTTCCATGAACTCTCCCCTCTTTACGCTCACCAGTCACATTCCCTGCTTTCCCTCAACTCCCTCTTTGTCAACTTTTCCCACGCTTGTCTCTTTTCCTTTTCAACCTCGCCTGTCTCTTCCCCCCTCTTTTTCCTTCAGTCCCCAAATTTCCCACTTACGCTCGATTTCCTCTACTCCCTACAGTCCCTCAACGCTCTCTTTCCCCTTGCCTCTCTCTTTTCCCTAGTTCCGTGACCTCTCCCCTCTTTACGCTCACCAGTCACTTTCCCTTCTTTCCCTCAACTCCCTCTTTGCCACCTTTTCCCACGCTTCTCTTTCCCTTTTTCCCCTCGCCAGTCTCTTCTCCCCTCTTTTTCCTTCAGTCACTAAATTTCACACTTCCGCTCGCCTTCGTCTACTCCCTCCCATCCCTCAAATCTCTCTTCCCCTATTTTTCCCCTTGCCTCTCTCTTTTCCCGAGTTCCGTGAACTCTCCCGTCTTTACGCTCACCAGTCACTCTCCCTGCTTTCCCTCAACTCCCTCTTTGTCAACTTTTCCCACGCTTGTCTCTTTTGCTTTTCAACCTCGCCTGTCTCTTCTCCCCTCTTTTTCCTTCAGTCCCCAAATTTCCCACTTCCGCTCGCCTTCGTCTACTCCCTCCCATCCCTCAAATCTCTCTTCCCCTATTTTTCCCCTTGCCTCTCTCTTTTCCCGAGTTCCGTGAACTCTCCCGTCTTTACGCTCACCAGTCACTTTCCCTGCTTTCCCTCAACTCCCTCTTTGCCACCTTTTCCCACGCTTGTCTCTTTCCCTTTCCCCCCTCGCCTGTCTCTTCCCCCCTCTTTTTCCTTCAGTCCCCAAATTTCCCACTTCCGCTCGTTTTCCTCTACTCCCTCCCATCTCTCAAAACTCTCTTTCCCTCTCTTTCCCCTTGCCTCTCTCTTTTCCCGAGTTCCGTGAACTCTCCCGTCTTTACGCTCACCAGTCACGTTCCCTGCTTTCCCTCAACTCCCTCTTTGCCACCTTTTCCCACGCTTGTCTCTTTTCCTTTTCAACCTCGCCTGTCTCTTCTCCCCTCTTTTTCCTTCAGTCCCCAAATTTCCCACTTCCGCTCGCCTTCCTTTACTCCCTCCCATCCCTCAAATCTCTTTCCCTCTCTTTCCCCTTGCCTCTCTCTTTTCCCTAGTTCCATGAACTCTCCCCTCTTTATGCTCACCAGTCACTCTCCCTGCTTTCCCTCAACTCCCTCTTTGCCACCTTTTCCCACGCTTGTCTCTTTCCCTTTTTCCCCTCTCCTGTCTCTTCTCCCCTCTTTTTCCTTCACTCCCCAAATTTCCCACTTCCGCTTGTATTCCTCTACTCCCTCCAATCCCTCAAATCTCTTTCCCCGTCTTTCCCGTTTCCTCTCTTTTCTCTACTTCCGTGAACTCTCCCGTCTTTACGCTCACCAGTCACTTTCCCTGCTTTCCCTCAACTCCCTCTTTGCCACCTTTTCCCACGCTTGTCTCTTTACCTTTTCCCCCTCTCCTGTCTCTTCCCCACGCTTTTACCTTCAGTCCCCGAATTTCCCACTTGAGCTCGCCTTCCTCTACTCCCTACAGTCCCTCAAAGCTCTCTTTCCCTCTCTTTCCCCTTGCCTCTCTCTTTTCCCTAGTTCCGTGACCTCTCCCGTCTTTACGCTCACCAGTCACTTTCCCTGCTTTCCCTCAACTCCCTCTTTGCCACCTTTTCCCACGCTTCTCTTTCCCTTTTTCCCCTCGCCAGTCTCTTCTCCCCTCTTTTTCCTTCAGTCCCCAAATTTCCCACTTCCGCTCGTTTTCCTCTACTCCCTCCCATCTCTCAAAACTCTCTTTCCCTCTCTTTCCCCTTGCCTCTCTCTTTTCCCGAGTTCCGTGAACTCTCCCGTCTTTACGCTCACCAGTCACTTTCCCTGCTTTCCCTCAACTCCCTCTTTGCCACCTTTTCCCACGCTTGTCTCTTTTCCTTTTCAACCTCGCCTGTCTCTTCTCCCCTCTTTTTCCTTCAGTCCCCAAATTTCCCACTTCCGCTCGCCTTCCTTTACTCCCTCCCATCCCTCAAATCTCTTTCCCTCTCTTTCCCCTTGCCTCTCTCTTTTCCCTAGTTCCATGAACTCTCCCCTCTTTATGCTCACCAGTCACTCTCCCTGCTTTCCCTCAACTCCCTCTTTGCCACCTTTTCCCACGCTTGTCTCTTTCCCTTTTTCCCCTCTCCTGTCTCTTCTCCCCTCTTTTTCCTTCACTCCCCAAATTTCCCACTTCCGCTTGTATTCCTCTACTCCCTCCAATCCCTCAAATCTCTTTCCCCGTCTTTCCCGTTTCCTCTCTTTTCTCTACTTCCGTGAACTCTCCCGTCTTTACGCTCACCAGTCACTCTCCCTGCTTTCCCTCAACTCCCTCTTTGCCACCTTTTCCCACGCTTGTCTCTTTCCCTTTTCCCCCTCTCCTGTCTCTTCCCCACGCTTTTACCTTCAGTCCCCGAATTTCCCACTTGAGCTCGCCTTCCTCTACTCCCTACAGTCCCTCAAAGCTCTCTTTCCCTCTCCTTCCCCTTGCCTCTCTCTTTTCCCTAGTTCCGTGACCTCTCCCGTCTTTACGCTCACCAGTCACTTTCCCTTCTTTCCCTCAACTCCCTCTTTGCCACCTTTTCCCACGCTTCTCTTTCCCTTTTTCCCCTCGCCAGTCTCTTCTCCCCTCTTTTTCCTTCAGTCACTAAATTTCACACTTCCGCTCGCCTTCGTCTACTCCCTCCCATCCCTCAAATCTCTCTTCCCCTATTTTTCCCCTTGCCTCTCTCTTTTCCCGAGTTCCGTGAACTCTCCCGTCTTCACGCTCACCAGTCACTTTCCCTGCTTTCCCTCAACTCCCTCTTTGCCACCTTTCCCCACGCTTGTCTCTTTTCCTTTTCAACCTCGCCTGTCTCTGCTCCCCTCTTTTTCCTTCAGTCCCCAAATTTCCCACTTCCGCTCGTTTTCCTCTACTCCCTCCCATCTCTCAAAACTCTCTTTCCCTCTCTTTCCCCTTGCCTCTCTCTTTTCCCGAGTTCCGTGAACTCTCCCGTCTTTACGCTCACCAGTCACTTTCCCTGCTTTCCCTCAACTCCCTCTTTGCCACCTTTTCCCACGCTTGTCTCTTTTCCTTTTCAACCTCTCCTGTCTCTTCTCCCCTCTTTTTCCTTCAGTCCCCAAATTTCCCACTTCCGCTCGCCTTCCTTTACTCCCTCCCATCCTTCAAATCTCTTTCCCCTTGCCTCTCTCTTTTCCCTAGTTCCATGAACTCTCCCCTCTTTATGCTCACCAGTCACTCTCCCTGCTTTCCCTCAACTCCCTCTTTGCCACCTTTTCCCACGCTTGTCTCTTTCCCTTTCCCCCCTCTCCTGTCTCTTCCCCCCTCTTTTTCCTTCAGTCCCCGAATTTCCCACTTGAGCTCGCCTTCCTCTACTCCCTACATTCCCTCAAAGCTCTCTTTCCCTCTCCTTCCCCTTGCCTCTCTCTTTTCCCTAGTTCCGTGACCTCTCCCGTCTTTACGCTCACCAGTCACTTTCCCTGCTTTCCCTCAACTCCCTCTTTGTCAACTTTTCCCACGCTTGTCTCTTTTCCTTTTCAACCTCGCCTGTCTCTTCCCCCCTCTTTTTCCTTCAGTCCCCAAATTTCCCACTTACGCTCGATTTCCTCTACTCCCTACAGTCCCTCAACGCTCTCTTTCCCCTTGCCTCTCTCTTTTCCCTAGTTCCGTGACCTCTCCCCTCTTTACGCTCACCAGTCACTTTCCCTTCTTTCCCTCAACTCCCTCTTTGCCACCTTTTCCCACGCTTCTCTTTCCCTTTTTCCCCTCGCCAGTCTCTTCTCCCCTCTTTTTCCTTCAGTCACTAAATTTCACACTTCCGCTCGCCTTCGTCTACTCCCTCCCATCCCTCAAATCTCTCTTCCCCTATTTTTCCCCTTGCCTCTCTCTTTTCCCGAGTTCCGTGAACTCTCCCGTCTTTACGCTCACCAGTCACTCTCCCTGCTTTCCCTCAACTCCCTCTTTGTCAACTTTTCCCACGCTTGTCTCTTTTGCTTTTCAACCTCGCCTGTCTCTTCTCCCCTCTTTTTCCTTCAGTCCCCAAATTTCCCACTTCCGCTCGCCTTCGTCTACTCCCTCCCATCACTCAAATCTCTCTTACCCTATATTTCCCCTTGCCTCTCTCTTTTCCCGAGTTCCGTGAACTCTCCCGTCTTTACGCTCACCAGTCACTTTCCCTGCTTTCCCTCAACTCCCTCTTTGCCACCTTTTCCCACGCTTGTCTCTTTCCCTTTCCCCCCTCGCCTGTCTCTTCCCCCCTCTTTTTCCTTCAGTCCCCAAATTTCCCACTTCCGCTCGTTTTCCTCTACTCCCTCCCATCTCTCAAAACTCTCTTTCCCTCTCTTTCCCCTTGCCTCTCTCTTTTCCCGAGTTCCGTGAACTCTCCCGTCTTTACGCTCACCAGTCACGTTCCCTGCTTTCCCTCAACTCCCTCTTTGCCACCTTTTCCCACGCTTGTCTCTTTTCCTTTTCAACCTCGCCTGTCTCTTCTCCCCTCTTTTTCCTTCAGTCCCCAAATTTCCCACTTCCGCTCGCCTTCCTTTACTCCCTCCCATCCCTCAAATCTCTTTCCCTCTCTTTCCCCTTGCCTCTCTCTTTTCCCTAGTTCCATGAACTCTCCCCTCTTTATGCTCACCAGTCACTCTCCCTGCTTTCCCTCAACTCCCTCTTTGCCACCTTTTCCCACGCTTGTCTCTTTCCCTTTTTCCCCTCTCCTGTCTCTTCTCCCCTCTTTTTCCTTCACTCCCCAAATTTCCCACTTCCGCTTGTATTCCTCTACTCCCTCCAATCCCTCAAATCTCTTTCCCCGTCTTTCCCGTTTCCTCTCTTTTCTCTACTTCCGTGAACTCTCCCGTCTTTACGCTCACCAGTCACTCTCCCTGCTTTCCCTCAACTCCCTCTTTGCCACCTTTTCCCACGCTTGTCTCTTTCCCTTTTACCCCTCTCCTGTCTCTTCCCCACTCTTTTACCTTCAGTCCCCGAATTTCCCACTTGAGCTCGCCTTCCTCTACTCCCTACAGTCCCTCAAAGCTCTCTTTCCCTCTCCTTCCCCTTGCCTCTCTCTTTTCCCTAGTTCCGTGACCTCTCCCGTCTTTACGCTCACCAGTCACTTTCCCTGCTTTCCCTCAACTCCCTCTTTGCCACCTTTTCCCACGCTTCTCTTTCCCTTTTTCCCCTCGCCAGTCTCTTCTCCCCTCTTTTTCCTTCAGTCCCCAAATTTCCCACTTCCGCTCGTTTTCCTCTACTCCCTCCCATCTCTCAAAACTCTCTTTCCCTCTCTTTCCCCTTGCCTCTCTCTTTTCCCGAGTTCCGTGAACTCTCCCGTCTTTACGCTCACCAGTCACTTTCCCTGCTTTCCCTCAACTCCCTCTTTGCCACCTTTTCCCACGCTTGTCTCTTTTCCTTTTCAACCTCGCCTGTCTCTTCTCCCCTCTTTTTCCTTCAGTCCCCAAATTTCCCACTTCCGCTCGCCTTCCTTTACTCCCTCCCATCCCTCAAATCTCTTTCCCTCTCTTTCCCCTTGCCTCTCTCTTTTCCCTAGTTCCATGAACTCTCCCCTCTTTATGCTCACCAGTCACTCTCCCTGCTTTCCCTCAACTCCCTCTTTGCCACCTTTTCCCACGCTTGTCTCTTTCCCTTTTTCCCCTCTCCTGTCTCTTCTCCCCTCTTTTTCCTTCACTCCCCAAATTTCCCACTTCCGCTTGTATTCCTCTACTCCCTCCAATCCCTCAAATCTCTTTCCCCGTCTTTCCCGTTTCCTCTCTTTTCTCTACTTCCGTGAACTCTCCCGTCTTTACGCTCACCAGTCACTCTCCCTGCTTTCCCTCAACTCCCTCTTTGCCACCTTTTCCCACGCTTGTCTCTTTCCCTTTTCCCCCTCTCCTGTCTCTTCCCCACGCTTTTACCTTCAGTCCCCGAATTTCCCACTTGAGCTCGCCTTCCTCTACTCCCTACAGTCCCTCAAAGCTCTCTTTCCCTCTCCTTCCCCTTGCCTCTCTCTTTTCCCTAGTTCCGTGACCTCTCCCGTCTTTACGCTCACCAGTCACTTTCCCTTCTTTCCCTCAACTCCCTCTTTGCCACCTTTTCCCACGCTTCTCTTTCCCTTTTTCCCCTCGCCAGTCTCTTCTCCCCTCTTTTTCCTTCAGTCACTAAATTTCACACTTCCGCTCGCCTTCGTCTACTCCCTCCCATCCCTCAAATCTCTCTTCCCCTATTTTTCCCCTTGCCTCTCTCTTTTCCCTAGTTCCGTGAACTCTCCCGTCTTCACGCTCACCAGTCACTTTCCCTGCTTTCCCTCAACTCCCTCTTTGCCACCTTTCCCCACGCTTGTCTCTTTTCCTTTTCAACCTCGCCTGTCTCTGCTCCCCTCTTTTTCCTTCAGTCCCCAAATTTCCCACTTCCGCTCGTTTTCCTCTACTCCCTCCCATCTCTCAAAACTCTCTTTCCCTCTCTTTCCCCTTGCCTCTCTCTTTTCCCGAGTTCCGTGAACTCTCCCGTCTTTACGCTCACCAGTCACTTTCCCTGCTTTCCCTCAACTCCCTCTTTGCCACCTTTTCCCACGCTTGTCTCTTTTCCTTTTCAACCTCTCCTGTCTCTTCTCCCCTCTTTTTCCTTCAGTCCCCAAATTTCCCACTTCCGCTCGCCTTCCTTTACTCCCTCCCATCCTTCAAATCTCTTTCCCCTTGCCTCTCTCTTTTCCCTAGTTCCATGAACTCTCCCCTCTTTATGCTCACCAGTCACTCTCCCTGCTTTCCCTCAACTCCCTCTTTGCCACCTTTTCCCACGCTTGTCTCTTTCCCTTTCCCCCCTCTCCTGTCTCTTCCCCCCTCTTTTTCCTTCAGTCCCCGAATTTCCCACTTGAGCTCGCCTTCCTCTACTCCCTACATTCCCTCAAAGCTCTCTTTCCCTCTCCTTCCCCTTGCCTCTCTCTTTTCCCTAGTTCCGTGACCTCTCCCGTCTTTACGCTCACCAGTCACTTTCCCTGCTTTCCCTCAACTCCCTCTTTGTCAACTTTTCCCACGCTTGTCTCTTTTCCTTTTCAACCCCGCCTGTCTCTGCCCCCCTCTTTTTCCTTCAGTCCCCAAATTTCCCACTTCCGCTCGTTTTCCTCTACTCCCTCCCATCTCTCAAAACTCTCTTTCCCTCTCTTTCCCCTTGCCTCTCTCTTTTCCCGAGTTCCATGAACTCTCCCCTCTTTATGCTCACCAGTCACTTTCCCTGCTTTCCCTCAAATCCCTCTTTGCCACCTTTTCCCACGCTTGTCTCTTTCCCTTTTTCCCCTCGCCTGTCTCTTCCCCCCTATTTTTCCTTCAGTCCCCAAATTTCCCATTTCCGCTCGATTTCCTCTACTCCCTCCAATCCCTCAAATCTCTCTTTCCGTCACTTTCCCCTTGCCTCTCTCTTTTCCCTAGTTCCGTGAACTCTTCCCTTTTTACGCTCATCAGTCACTCTCCCTGCTTTCCCTCAACTCCCTCTTTGTCACCTTTCCCCACGTTTTTCTCTTTCCCTTTTTCCCCTCTCATGTCTCTTCCCCCCTCTTTTTCCTTCAGCCCCCAAATTTCCCACTTACGCTCGATTTCCTCTACTCCCTACAGTCCCTCAAAGCTCTCTTTCCCTCTCCTTCCCCTTGCCTCTCTCTTTTCCCTAGTTCCATGAACTCTCCCCTCTTTACGCTCACCAGTCACTTTCCCTGCTTTCCCTCAACTCCCTCTTTGTCAACTTTTCCCACGCTTGTCTCTTTTCCTTTTCAACCTCGCCTGTCTCTTCTCCCCTCTTTTTCCTTCAGTCCCCAAATTTCCCACTTCCGCTCGCCTTCCTCTACTCCCTCCCATCTCTCAAAACTCTCTTTCCCTCTCTTTCCCCTTGCCTCTCTCTTTTCCCTAGTTCCATGAACTCTCCCCTCTTTACGCTCACCAGTCACATTCCCTGCTTTCCCTCAACTCCCTCTTTGTCAACTTTTCCCACGCTTGTCTCTTTTCCTTTTCAACCTCGCCTGTCTCTTCCCCCCTCTTTTTCCTTCAGTCCCCAAATTTCCCACTTACGCTCGATTTCCTCTACTCCCTACAGTCCCTCAACGCTCTCTTTCCCCTTGCCTCTCTCTTTTCCCTAGTTCCGTGACCTCTCCCCTCTTTACGCTCACCAGTCACTTTCCCTGCTTTCCCTCAACTCCCTCTTTGCCACCTTTTCCCACGCTTCTCTTTCCCTTTTTCCCCTCGCCAGTCTCTTCTCCCCTCTTTTTCCTTCAGTCACTAAATTTCACACTTCCGCTCGCCTTCGTCTACTCCCTCCCATCCCTCAAATCTCTCTTCCCCTATTTTTCCCCTTGCCTCTCTCTTTTCCCGAGTTCCGTGAACTCTCCCGTCTTTACGCTCACCAGTCACTCTCCCTGCTTTCCCTCAACTCCCTCTTTGTCAACTTTTCCCACGCTTGTCTCTTTTCCTTTTCAACCTCGCCTGTCTCTTCCCCCCTCTTTTTCCTTCAGTCCCCAAATTTCCCACTTCCGCTCGTTTTCCTCTACTCCCTCCCATCTCTCAAAACTCTCTTTCCCTCTCTTTCCCCTTGCCTCTCTCTTTTTCCGAGTTCCGTGAACTCTCCCGTCTTTACGCTCACCAGTCACTTTCCCTGCTTTCCCTCAACTCCCTCTTTGCCACCTTTCCCCACGCTTGTCTCTTTTCCTTTTCAACCTCGCCTGTCTCTGCCCCCCTCTTTTTCCTTCAGTCCCCAAATTTCCCACTTCCGCTCGTTTTCCTCTACTCCCTCCCATCTCTCAAAACTCTCTTTCCCTCTCTTTCCCCTTGCCTCTCTCTTTTCCCGAGTTCCGTGAACTCTCCCGTCTTTACGCTCACCAGTCACTTTCCCTGCTTTCCCTCAACTCCCACTTTGCCACCTTTTCCCACGCTTGTCTCTTTTCCTTTTCAACCTCGCCTGTCTCTTTTCCCCTCTTTTTCCTTCAGTCCCCAAATTTCCCACTTCCGCTCGCCTTCCTTTACTCCCTCCCATCCTTCAAATCTCTTTCCCCTTGCCTCTCTCTTTTCCCTAGTTCCATGAACTCTCCCCTCTTTATGCTCACCAGTCACTCTCCCTGCTTTCCCTCAACTCCCTCTTTGCCACCTTTTCCCACGCTTGTCTCTTTCCCTTTTCCCCCTCTCCTGTCTCTTCCCCCCTCTTTTTCCTTCAGTCCCCGAATTTCCCACTTGAGCTCGCCTTCCTCTACTCCCTACATTCCCTCAAAGCTCTCTTTCCCTCTCCTTCCCCTTGCCTCTCTCTTTTCCCTAGTTCCGTGACCTCTCCCGTCTTTACGCTCACCAGTCACTTTCCCTGCTTTCCCTCAACTCCCTCTTTGTCAACTTTTCCCACGCTTGTCTCTTTTCCTTTTCAACCTCGCCTGTCTCTGCCCCCCTCTTTTTCCTTCAGCCCCCAAATTTCCCACTTACGCTCGATTTCCTCTACTCCCTACAGTCCCTCAAAGCTCTCTTTCCCTCTCCTTCCCCTTGCCTCTCTCTTTTCCCTAGTTCCGTGACCTCTCCCCTCTTTACGCTCACCAGTCACTTTCCCTGCTTTCCCTCAACTCCCTCTTTGTCAACTTTTCCCACGCTTGTCTCTTTTGCTTTTCAACCTCGCCTGTCTCTTCTCCCCTCTTTTTCCTTCAGTCCCCAAATTTCCCACTTCCGCTCGCCTTCGTCTACTCCCTCCCATCCCTCAAATCTCTCTTCCCCTATTTTTCCCCTTGCCTCTCTCTTTTCCCGAGTTCCGTGAACTCTCCCGTCTTTACGCTCACCAGTCACTTTCCCTGCTTTCCCTCAACTCCCTCTTTGCCACCTTTTCCCACGCTTGTCTCTTTCCCTTTCCCCCCTCGCCTGTCTCTTCCCCCCTCTTTTTCCTTCAGTCCCCAAATTTCCCACTTCCGCTCGTTTTCCTCTACTCCCTCCCATCTCTCAAAACTCTCTTTCCCTCTCTTTCCCCTTGCCTCTCTCTTTTCCCGAGTTCCGTGAACTCTCCCGTCTTTACGCTCACCAGTCACTTTCCCTGCTTTCCCTCAACTCCCTCTTTGCCACCTTTTCCCACGCTTGTCTCTTTTCCTTTTCAACCTCGCCTGTCTCTTCTCCCCTCTTTTTCCTTCAGTCCCCAAATTTCCCACTTCCGCTCGCCTTCCTTTACTCCCTCCCATCCCTCAAATCTCTTTCCCTCTCTTTCCCCTTGCCTCTCTCTTTTCCCTAGTTCCATGAACTCTCCCCTCTTTATGCTCACCAGTCACTCTCCCTGCTTTCCCTCAACTCCCTCTTTGCCACCTTTTCCCACGCTTGTCTCTTTCCCTTTTTCCCCTCTCCTGTCTCTTCTCCCCTCTTTTTCCTTCACTCCCCAAATTTCCCACTTCCGCTTGTATTCCTCTACTCCCTCCAATCCCTCAAATCTCTTTCCCCGTCTTTCCCGTTTCCTCTCTTTTCTCTACTTCCGTGAACTCTCCCGTCTTTACGCTCACCAGTCACTCTCCCTGCTTTCCCTCAACTCCCTCTTTGCCACCTTTTCCCACGCTTGTCTCTTTCCCTTTTCCCCCTCTCCTGTCTCTTCCCCACGCTTTTACCTTCAGTCCCCGAATTTCCCACTTGAGCTCGCCTTCCTCTACTCCCTACAGTCCCTCAAAGCTCTCTTTCCCTCTCCTTCCCCTTGCCTCTCTCTTTTCCCTAGTTCCGTGACCTCTCCCGTCTTTACGCTCACCAGTCACTTTCCCTTCTTTCCCTCAACTCCCTCTTTGCCACCTTTTCCCACGCTTCTCTTTCCCTTTTTCCCCTCGCCAGTCTCTTCTCCCCTCTTTTTCCTTCAGTCACTAAATTTCACACTTCCGCTCGCCTTCGTCTACTCCCTCCCATCCCTCAAATCTCTCTTCCCCTATTTTTCCCCTTGCCTCTCTCTTTTCCCGAGTTCCGTGACCTCTCCCGTCTTTACGCTCACCAGTCACTTTCCCTGCTTTCCCTCAACTGCCTCTTTGCCACCTTTTCCCACGCTTGTCTCTTTCCCTTTTCCCCCTCGCCTGTCTCTTCCCCCCGCTTTTTCCTTCAGTCCCCGAATTTCCCACTTGAGCTCGCCTTCCTCTACTCCCTACAGTCCCTCAAAGCTCTCTTTCCCTCTCCTTCCCCTTGCCTCTCTCTTTTCCCGAGTTCCGTGACCTCTCCCGTCTTTACGCTCACCAGTCACTTTCCCTGCTTTCCCTCAACTCCCTCTTTGTCAACTTTTCCCACGCTTGTCTCTTTTCCTTTTCAACCTCGCCTGTCTCTGCCCCCCTCTTTTTCCTTCAGTCCCCAAATTTCCCACTTCCGCTCGTTTTCCTCTACTCCCTCCCATCTCTCAAAACTCTCTTTCCCTCTCTTTCCCCTTGCCCCTCTCTTTTCCCGAGTTCCGTGAACTCTCCCGTCTTTACGCTCACCAGTCACTTTCCCTTCTTTCCCTCAACTCCCTCTTTGCCACCTTTTCCCACGCTTCTCTTTCCCTTTTTCCCCTCGCCAGTCTCTTCTCCCCTCTTTTTCCTTCAGTCACTAAATTTCACACTTCCGCTCGCCTTCGTCTACTCCCTCCCATCCCTCAAATCTCTCTTCCCCTATTTTTCCCCTTGCCTCTCTCTTTTCCCGAGTTCCGTGAACTCTCCCGTCTTTACGCTCACCAGTCACTCTCCCTGCTTTCCCTCAACTCCCTCTTTGTCAACTTTTCCCACGCTTGTCTCTTTTCCTTTTCAACCTCGCCTGTCTCTTCCCCCCTCTTTTTCCTTCAGTCCCCAAATTTCCCACTTCCGCTCGTTTTCCTCTACTCCCTCCCATCTCTCAAAACTCTCTTTCCCTCTCTTTCCCCTTGCCTCTCTCTTTTTCCGAGTTCCGTGAACTCTCCCGTCTTTACGCTCACCAGTCACTTTCCCTGCTTTCCCTCAACTCCCTCTTTGCCACCTTTCCCCACGCTTGTCTCTTTTCCTTTTCAACCTCGCCTGTCTCTGCCCCCCTCTTTTTCCTTCAGTCCCCAAATTTCCCACTTCCGCTCGTTTTCCTCTACTCCCTCCCATCTCTCAAAACTCTCTTTCCCTCTCTTTCCCCTTGCCTCTCTCTTTTCCCGAGTTCCGTGAACTCTCCCGTCTTTACGCTCACCAGTCACTTTCCCTGCTTTCCCTCAACTCCCACTTTGCCACCTTTTCCCACGCTTGTCTCTTTTCCTTTTCAACCTCGCCTGTCTCTTCTCCCCTCTTTTTCCTTCAGTCCCCAAATTTCCCACTTCCGCTCGCCTTCCTTTACTCCCTCCCATCCTTCAAATCTCTTTCCCCTTGCCTCTCTCTTTTCCCTAGTTCCATGAACTCTCCCCTCTTTATGCTCACCAGTCACTCTCCCTGCTTTCCCTCAACTCCCTCTTTGCCACCTTTTCCCACGCTTGTCTCTTTCCCTTTTCCCCCTCTCCTGTCTCTTCCCCCCTCTTTTTCCTTCAGTCCCCGAATTTCCCACTTGAGCTCGCCTTCCTCTACTCCCTACATTCCCTCAAAGCTCTCTTTCCCTCTCCTTCCCCTTGCCTCTCTCTTTTCCCTAGTTCCGTGACCTCTCCCGTCTTTACGCTCACCAGTCACTTTCCCTGCTTTCCCTCAACTCCCTCTTTGTCAACTTTTCCCACGCTTGTCTCTTTTCCTTTTCAACCTCGCCTGTCTCTGCCCCCCTCTTTTTCCTTCAGTCCCCAAATTTCCCACTTCCGCTCGTTTTCCTCTACTCCCTCCCATCTCTCAAAACTCTCTTTCCCTCTCTTTCCCCTTGCCCCTCTCTTTTCCCGAGTTCCGTGAACTCTCCCGTCTTTACGCTCACCAGTCACTTTCCCTGCTTTCCCTCAACTCCCTCTTTGCCACCTTTTCCCACGCTTGTCTCTTTTCCTTTTCAACCTCGCCTGTCTCTTTTCCCCTCTTTTTCCTTCAGTCCCCAAATTTCCCACTTCCGCTCGCCTTCCTTTACTCCCTCCCATCCCTCAAATCTCTTTCCCTCTCTTTCCCCTTGCCTCTCTCTTTTCCCTAGTTCCATGAACTCTCCCGTCTTTACGCTCACCAGTCACTTTCCCTTCTTTCCCTCAACTCCCTCTTTGCCACCTTTTCCCACGCTTGTCTCTTTCCCTTTTTCCCCTCTCCTGTCTCTTCTCCCCTCTTTTTCCTTCACTCCCCAAATTTCCCACTTCCGCTTGTATTCCTCTACTCCCTCCAATCCCTCAAATCTCTTTCCCCGTCTTTCCCGTTTCCTCTCTTTTCTCTACTTCCGTGAACTCTCCCGTCTTTACGCTCACCAGTCACTCTCCCTGCTTTCCCTCAACTCCCTCTTTGCCACCTTTTCCCACGCTTGTCTCTTTCCCTTTTCCCCCTCTCCTGTCTCTTCCCCACGCTTTTACCTTCAGTCCCCGAATTTCCCACTTGAGCTCGCCTTCCTCTACTCCCTACAGTCCCTCAAAGCTCTCTTTCCCTCTCCTTCCCCTTGCCTCTCTCTTTTCCCTAGTTCCGTGACCTCTCCCGTCTTTACGCTCACCAGTCACATTCCCTGCTTTCCCTCAACTCCCTCTTTGTCAACTTTTCCCACGCTTGTCTCTTTTCCTTTTCAACCACGCCTCTCTTCCCCCCTCTTTTTCCTTCAGTCCCCAAATTTCCCACTTACGCTCGATTTCCTCTACTCCCTACAGTCCCTCAACGCTCTCTTTCCCCTTGCCTCTCTCTTTTCCCTAGTTCCGTGACCTCTCCCCTCTTTACGCTCACCAGTCACTTTCCCTTCTTTCCCTCAACTCCCTCTTTGCCACCTTTTCCCACGCTTCTCTTTCCCTTTTTCCCCTCGCCAGTCTCTTCTCCCCTCTTTTTCCTTCAGTCACTAAATTTCACACTTCCGCTCGCCTTCGTCTACTCCCTCCCATCCCTCAAATCTCTCTTCCCCTATTTTTCCCCTTGCCTCTCTCTTTTCCCGAGTTCCGTGAACTCTCCCGTCTTTACGCTCACCAGTCACTTTCCCTGCTTTCCCTCAACTCCCTCTTTGCCACCTTTTCCCACGCTTGTCTCTTTCCCTTTTCCCCCTCGCCTGTCTCTTCCCCCCGCTTTTTGCTTCAGTCCCCGAATTTCCCACTTGAGCTCGCCTTCCTCTACTCCCTACAGTCCCTCAAAGCTCTCTTTCCCTCTCCTTCCCCTTGCCTCTCTCTTTTCCCTAGTTCCGTGACCTCTCCCCTCTTTACGCTCACCAGTCACTTTCCCTGCTTTCCCTCAACTCCCTCTTTGTCAACTTTTCCCACGCTTGTCTCTTTTCCTTTTCAACCTCGCCTGTCTCTTCTCCCCTCTTTTTCCTTCAGTCCCCGAATTTCCCACTTCCGCTCGCCTTCGTCTACTCCCTCCCATCCCTCAAATCTCTCTTCCCCTATTTTTCCCCTTGCCTCTCTCTTTTCCCGAGTTCCGTGAACTCTCCCGTCTTTACGCTCACCAGTCACTTTCCCTGCTTTCCCTCAACTCCCTCTTTGCCACCTTTTCCCACGCTTGTCTCTTTCCCTTTTCCCCCTCGCCTGTCTCTTCCCCCCTCTTTTTCCTTCAGTCCCCAAATTTCCCACTTCCGCTCGTTTTCCTCTACTCCCTCCCATCTCTCAAAACTCTCTTTCCCTCTCTTTCCCCTTGCCTCTCTCTTTTCCCGAGTTCCGTGAACTCTCCCGTCTTTACGCTCACCAGTCACTTTCCCTGCTTTCCCTCAGCTCCCTCTTTGCCACCTTTTCCCACGCTTGTCTCTTTTCCTTTTCAACCTCGCCTGTCTCTTCTCCCCTCTTTTTCCTTCAGTCCCCAAATTTCCCACTTCCGCTCGCCTTCCTTTACTCCCTCCCATCCCTCAAATCTCTTTCCCTCTCTTTCCCCTTGCCTCTCTCTTTTCCCTAGTTCCATGAACTCTCCCCTCTTTATGCTCACCAGTCACTCTCCCTGCTTTCCCTCAACTCCCTCTTTGCCACCTTTTCCCACGCTTGTCTCTTTCCCTTTTTCCGCTCTCCTGTCTCTTCTCCCCTCTTTTTCCTTCACTCCCCAAATTTCCCACTTCCGCTTGTATTCCTCTACTCCCTCCAATCCCTCAAATCTCTTTCCCCGTCTTTCCCGTTTCCTCTCTTTTCTCTACTTCCGTGAACTCTCCCGTCTTTACGCTCACCAGTCACTCTCCCTGCTTTCCCTCAACTCCCTCTTTGCCACCTTTTCCCACGCTTGTCTCTTTCCCTTTTCCCCCTCTCCTGTCTCTTCCCCACGCTTTTACCTTCAGTCCCCGAATTTCCCACTTGAGCTCGCCTTCCTCTACTCCCTACAGTCCCTCAAAGCTCTCTTTCCCTCTCCTTCCCCTTGCCTCTCTCTTTTCCCTAGTTCCGTGACCTCTCCCGTCTTTACGCTCACCAGTCACATTCCCTGCTTTCCCTCAACTCCCTCTTTGTCAACTTTTCCCACGCTTGTCTCTTTTCCTTTTCAACCTCGCCTGTCTCTTCCCCCCTCTTTTTCCTTCAGTCCCCAAATTTCCCACTTACGCTCGATTTCCTCTACTCCCTACAGTCCCTCAACGCTCTCTTTCCCCTTGCCTCTCTCTTTTCCCTAGTTCCGTGACCTCTCCCCTCTTTACGCTCACCAGTCACTTTCCCTTCTTTCCCTCAACTCCCTCTTTGCCACCTTTTCCCACGCTTCTCTTTCCCTTTTTCCCCTCGCCAGTCTCTTCTCCCCTCTTTTTCCTTCAGTCACTAAATTTCACACTTCCGCTCGCCTTCGTCTACTCCCTCCCATCCCTCAAATCTCTCTTCCCCTATTTTTCCCCTTGCCTCTCTCTTTTCCCGAGTTCCGTGAACTCTCCCGTCTTTACGCTCACCAGTCACTTTCCCTGCTTTCCCTCAACTCCCTCTTTGCCACCTTTTCCCACGCTTGTCTCTTTCCCTTTTCCCCCTCTCCTGTCTCTTCCCCCCGCTTTTTCCTTCAGTCCCCGAATTTCCCACTTGAGCTCGCCTTCCTCTACTCCCTACAGTCCCTCAAATCTCTCTTTCCCTCTCCTTCCCCTTGCCTCTCTCTTTTCCCTAGTTCCGTGACCTCTCCCGTCTTTACGCTCACCAGTCACATTCCCTGCTTTCCCTCAACTCCCTCTTTGTCAACTTTTCCCACGCTTGTCTCTTTTCCTTTTCAACCTCGCCTGTCTCTTCCCCCCTCTTTTTCCTTCAGTCCCCAAATTTCCCACTTACGCTCGATTTCCTCTACTCCCTACAGTCCCTGAACGCTCTCTTTCCCCTTGCCTCTCTCTTTTCCCTAGTTCCGTGACCTCTCCCCTCTTTACGCTCACCAGTCACTTTCCCTTCTTTCCCTCAACTCCCTCTTTGCCACCTTTTCCCACGCTTCTCTTTCCCTTTTTCCCCTCGCCAGTCTCTTCTCCCCTCTTTTTCCTTCAGTCACTAAATTTCACACTTCCGCTCGCCTTCGTCTACTCCCTCCCATCCCTCAAATCTCTCTTTCCCTCACTTTCCCCTTGCCTCTCTCTTTTCCCTAGTTCCATGAACTCTCCCCTCTTTATGCTCACCAGTCACTTTCCCTGCTTTCCCTCAACTCCCTCTTTGCCACCTTTCCCCACGCTTGTGTCTTTTCCTTTTCAACCTCGCCTGTCTCTGCCCCCCTCTTTTTCCTTCAGTCCCCAAATTTCCCACTTCCGCTCGTTTTCCTCTACTCCCTCCCATCTCTCAAAACTCTCTTTCCCTCTCTTTCCCCTTGCCTCTCTCTTTTCCCGAGTTCCGTGAACTCTCCCGTCTTTACGCTCACCAGTCACTTTCCCTGCTTTCCCTCAACTCCCTCTTTGCCACCTTTTCCCACGCTTGTCTCTTTTCCTTTTCAACCTCTCCTGTCTCTTCTCCCCTCTTTTTCCTTCAGTCCCCAAATTTCCCACTTCCGCTCGCCTTCCTTTACTCCCTCCCATCCCTCAAATCTCTTTCCCTCTCTTTCCCCTTGCCTCTCTCTTTTCCCTAGTTCCATGAACTCTCCCCTCTTTATGCTCACCAGTCACTCTCCCTGCTTTCCCTCAACTCCCTCTTTTGCCACCTTTTCCCACGCTTGTCTCTTTCCCTTTTTCCCCTCTCCTGTCTCTTCTCCCCTCTTTTTCCTTCACTCCCCAAATTTCCCACTTCCGCTTCTATTCCTCTACTCCCTCGAATCCCTCAAATCTCTTTCCCCGTCTTTCCCGTTTCCTCTCTTTTCTCTACTTCCGTGAACTCTCCCGTCTTTACGCTCACCAGTCACTCTCCCTGCTTTCCCTCAACTCCCTCTTTGCCACCTTTTCCCACGCTTGTCTCTTTCCCTTTTTCCCCTCTCCTGTCTCTTCCCCCCTCTTTTTCCTTCAGTCCCCGAATTTCCCAATTGAACTCGCCATCCTCTACTCCCTACAGTCTCTCAGAGCTCTCTTTCCCTCTCCTTCCCCTTGCCTCTCTCTTTTCCCTAGTTCCGTGACCTCTCCCGTCTTTACGCTCACCAGTCACTCTCCCTGCTTTCCCTCAACTCCCTCTTTGTCAACTTTTCCCACGCTTGTCTCTTTTCCTTTTCAACCTCGCCTGTCTCTTCCCCCCTCTTTTTCCTTCAGTCCCCAAATTTCCCACTTCCGCTCGTTTTCCTCTACTCCCTCCCATCTCTCAAAACTCTCTTTCCCTCTCTTTCCCCTTACCTCTCTCTTTTCCCGAGTTCCGTGAACTCTCCCGTCTTGACGCTCACCAGTCACTTTCCCTGCTTTCCCTCAACTCCCTCTTTGCCACCTTTTCCCACGCTTGTCTCTTTTCCTTTTCAACCTCGCCTGTCTCTTCTCCCCTCTTTTTCCTTCAGTCCCCAAATTTCCCACTTCCGCTCGCCTTCCTTTACTCCCTCCCATCCCTCAAATCTCTTTCCCTCTCTTTCCCCTTGCCTCTCTCTTTTCCCTAGTTCCGTGACCTCTCCCCTCTTTACGCTCACCAGTCACTTTCCCTTCTTTCCCTCAAATCCCTCTTTGCCACCTTTTCCCACGCTTCTCTTTCCCTTTTTCCCCTCGCCAGTCTCTTCTCCCCTCTTTTTCCTTCAGTCACTAAATTTCACACTTCCGCTCGCCTTCGTCTACTCCCTCCCATCCCTCAAATCTCTCTTTCCCTCACTTTCCCCTTGCCTCTCTCTTTTCCCTAGTTCCATGAACTCTCCCCTCTTTATGCTCACCAGTCACTTTCCCTGCTTTCCCTCAACTCCCTCTTTGCCACCTTTCCCCACGCTTGTGTCTTTTCCTTTTCAACCTCGCCTGTCTCTGCCCCCCTCTTTTTCCTTCAGTCCCCAAATTTCCCACTTCCGCTCGTTTTCCTCTACTCCCTCCCATCTCTCAAAACTCTCTTTCCCTCTCTTTCCCCTTGCCTCTCTCTTTTCCCGAGTTCCGTGAACTCTCCCGTCTTTACGCTCACCAGTCACTTTCCCTGCTTTCCCTCAACTCCCTCTTTGCCACCTTTTCCCACGCTTGTCTCTTTTCCTTTTCAACCTCTCCTGTCTCTTCTCCCCTCTTTTTCCTTCAGTCCCCAAATTTCCCACTTCCGCTCGCCTTCCTTTACTCCCTCCCATCCCTCAAATCTCTTTCCCTCTCTTTCCCCTTGCCTCTCTCTTTTCCCTAGTTCCATGAACTCTCCCCTCTTTATGCTCACCAGTCACTCTCCCTGCTTTCCCTCAACTCCCTCTTTTGCCACCTTTTCCCACGCTTTTCTCTTTCCCTTTTTCCCCTCTCCTGTCTCTTCTCCCCTCTTTTTCCTTCACTCCCCAAATTTCCCACTTCCGCTTCTATTCCTCTACTCCCTCGAATCCCTCAAATCTCTTTCCCCGTCTTTCCCGTTTCCTCTCTTTTCTCTACTTCCGTGAACTCTCCCGTCTTTACGCTCACCAGTCACTCTCCCTGCTTTCCCTCAACTCCCTCTTTGCCACCTTTTCCCACGCTTGTCTCTTTCCCTTTTTCCCCTCTCCTGTCTCTTCCCCCCTCTTTTTCCTTCAGTCCCCGAATTTCCCACTTGAGCTCGCCATCCTCTACTCCCTACAGTCTCTCAGAGCTCTCTTTCCCTCTCCTTCCCCTTGCCTCTCTCTTTTCCCTAGTTCCGTGACCTCTCCCGTCTTTACGCTCACCAGTCACTCTCCCTGCTTTCCCTCAACTCCCTCTTTGTCAACTTTTCCCACGCTTGTCTCTTTTCCTTTTCAACCTCGCCTGTCTCTTCCCCCCTCTTTTTCCTTCAGTCCCCAAATTTCCCACTTCCGCTCGTTTTCCTCTACTCCCTCCCATCTCTCAAAACTCTCTTTCCCTCTCTTTCCCCTTACCTCTCTCTTTTCCCGAGTTCCGTGAACTCTCCCGTCTTGACGCTCACCAGTCACTTTCCCTGCTTTCCCTCAACTCCCTCTTTGCCACCTTTTCCCACGCTTGTCTCTTTTCCTTTTCAACCTCGCCTGTCTCTTCTCCCCTCTTTTTCCTTCAGTCCCCAAATTTCCCACTTCCGCTCGCCTTCCTTTACTCCCTCCCATCCTTCAAATCTCTTTCCCTCTCTTTCCCCTTGCCTCTCTCTTTTCCCTAGTTCCATGAACTCTCCCCTCTTTATGCTCACCAGTCACTTTCCCTGCTTTCCCTCAAATCCCTCTTTGCCACCTTTTCCCACGCTTGTCTCTTTTCCTTTTCAACCTCGCCTGTCTCTTCCCCCCTCTTTTTCCTTCAGTCCCCGAATTTCCCACTTGAGCTCGCCTTCCTCTACTCCCTACATTCCCTCAAAGCTCTCTTTCCCTCTCCTTCCCCTTGCCTCTCTCTTTTCCCTAGTTCCGTGACCTCTCCCGTCTTTACGCTCACCAGTCACTTTCCCTGCTTTCCCTCAACTCCCTCTTTGTCAACTTTTCCCACGCTTGTCTCTTTTCCTTTTCAACCTCGCCTGTCTCTGCCCCCCTCTTTTTCCTTCAGTCCCCAAATTTCCCACTTCCGATCGTTTTCCTCTACTCCCTCCCATCTCTCAAAACTCTCTTTCCCTCTCTTTCCCCTTGCCTCTCTCTTTTCCCGAGTTCCGTGATCTCTCCCCTCTTTACGCTCACCAGTCACTTTCCCTGCTTTCCCTCAACTCCCTCTTTGCCACCTTTTCCCACGCTTGTCTCTTTTCCTTTTCAACCTCGCCTGTCTCTGCTCCCCTCTTTTTCCTTCAGTCCCCAAATTTCCCACTTCCGCTCGTTTTCCTCTACTCCCTCCCATCTCTCAAAACTCTCTTTCCCTCTCTTTCCCCTTGCCTCTCTCTTTTCCCGAGTTCCGTGAACTCTCCCGTCTTTACGCTCACCAGTCACTTTCCCTGCTTTCCCTCAACTCCCTCTTTGCCACCTTTTCCCACGCTTGTCTCTTTTCCTTTTCAACCTCTCCTGTCTCTTCTCCCCTCTTTTTCCTTCAGTCCCCAAATTTCCCACTTCCGCTCGCCTTCCTTTACTCCCTCCCATCCTTCAAATCTCTTTCCCCTTGCCTCTCTCTTTTCCCTAGTTCCATGAACTCTCCCCTCTTTATGCTCACCAGTCACTCTCCCTGCTTTCCCTCAACTCCCTCTTTGCCACCTTTTCCCACGCTTGTCTCTTTCCCTTTTCCCCCTCTCCTGTCTCTTCCCCCCTCTTTTTCCTTCAGTCCCCGAATTTCCCACTTGAGCTCGCCTTCCTCTACTCCCTACATTCCCTCAAAGCTCTCTTTCCCTCTCCTTCCCCTTGCCTCTCTCTTTTCCCTAGTTCCGTGACCTCTCCCGTCTTTACGCTCACCAGTCACTTTCCCTGCTTTCCCTCAACTCCCTCTTTGTCAACTTTTCCCACGCTTGTCTCTTTTCCTTTTCAACCCCGCCTGTCTCTGCCCCCCTCTTTTTCCTTCAGTCCCCAAATTTCCCACTTCCGCTCGTTTTCCTCTACTCCCTCCCATCTCTCAAAACTCTCTTTCCCTCTCTTTCCCCTTGCCTCTCTCTTTTCCCTAGTTCCATGAACTCTCCCCTCTTTATGCTCACCAGTCACTTTCCCTGCTTTCCCTCAACTCCCTCTTTGCCACCTTTTCCCACGCTTGTCTCTTTCCCTTTTTCCCCTCGCCTGTCTCTTCCCCCCTATTTTTCCTTCAGTCCCCAAATTTCCCATTTCCGCTCGATTTCCTCTACTCCCTCCAATCCCTCAAATCTCTCTTTCCGTCACTTTCCCCTTGCCTCTCTCTTTTCCCTAGTTCCGTGAACTCTTCCCTTTTTACGCTCATCAGTCACTCTCCCTGCTTTCCCTCAACTCCCTCTTTGTCACCTTTCCCCACGTTTTTCTCTTTCCCTTTTTCCCCTCTCATGTCTCTTCCCCCCTCTTTTTCCTTCAGCCCCCAAATTTCCCACTTACGCTCGATTTCCTCTACTCCCTACAGTCCCTCAAAGCTCTCTTTCCCTCTCCTTCCCCTTGCCTCTCTCTTTTCCCTAGTTCCGTGACCTCTCCCCTCTTTACGCTCACCAGTCACTTTCCCTGCTTTCCCTCAACTCCCTCTTTGTCAACTTTTCCCACGCTTGTCTCTTTTCCTTTTCAACCTCGCCTGTCTCTTCTCCCCTCTTTTTCCTTCAGTCCCCAAATTTCCCACTTCCGCTCGCCTTCCTCTACTCCCTCCCATCTCTCAAAACTCTCTTTCCCTCTCCTTCCCCTTGCCTCTCTCTTTTCCCTAGTTCCATGAACTCTCCCCTCTTTACGCTCACCAGTCACATTCCCTGCTTTCCCTCAACTCTCTCTTTGTCAACTTTTCCCACGCTTGTCTCTTTTCCTTTTCAACCTCGCCTGTCTCTTCCCCCCTCTTTTTCCTTCAGTCCCCAAATTTCCCACTTACGCTCGATTTCCTCTACTCCCTACAGTCCCTCAACGCTCTCTTTCCCCTTGCCTCTCTCTTTTCCCTAGTTCCGTGACCTCTCCCCTCTTTACGCTCACCAGTCACTTTCCCTTCTTTCCCTCAACTCCCTCTTTGCCACCTTTTCCCACGCTTCTCTTTCCCTTTTTCCCCTCGCCAGTCTCTTCTCCCCTCTTTTTCCTTCAGTCACTAAATTTCACACTTCCGCTCGCCTTCGTCTACTCCCTCCCATCCCTCAAATCTCTCTTCCCCTATTTTTCCCCTTGCCTCTCTCTTTTCCCGAGTTCCGTGAACTCTCCCGTCTTTACGCTCACCAGTCACTCTCCCTGCTTTCCCTCAACTCCCTCTTTGTCAACTTTTCCCACGCTTGTCTCTTTTCCTTTTCAACCTCGCCTGTCTCTTCCCCCCTCTTTTTCCTTCAGTCCCCAAATTTCCCACTTCCGCTCGTTTTCCTCTACTCCCTCCCATCTCTCAAAACTCTCTTTCCCTCTCTTTCCCCTTGCCTCTCTCTTTTTCCGAGTTCTGTGAACTCTCCCGTCTTTACGCTCACCAGTCACTTTCCCTGCTTTCCCTCAACTCCCTCTTTGCCACCTTTCCCCACGCTTGTCTCTTTTCCTTTTCAACCTCGCCTGTCTCTGCCCCCCTCTTTTTCCTTCAGTCCCCAAATTTCCCACTTCCGCTCGTTTTCCTCTACTCCCTCCCATCTCTCAAAACTCTCTTTCCCTCTCTTTCCCCTTGCCTCTCTCTTTTCCCGAGTTCCGTGAACTCTCCCGTCTTTACGCTCACCAGTCACTTTCCCTGCTTTCCCTCAACTCCCACTTTGCCACCTTTTCCCACGCTTGTCTCTTTTCCTTTTCAACCTCGCCTGTCTCTTCTCCCCTCTTTTTCCTTCAGTCCCCAAATTTCCCACTTCCGCTCGCCTTCCTTTACTCCCTCCCATCCTTCAAATCTCTTTCCCCTTGCCTCTCTCTTTTCCCTAGTTCCATGAACTCTCCCCTCTTTATGCTCACCAGTCACTCTCCCTGCTTTCCCTCAACTCCCTCTTTGCCACCTTTTCCCACGCTTGTCTCTTTCCCTTTTCCCCCTCTCCTGTCTCTTCCCCCCTCTTTTTCCTTCAGTCCCCGAATTTCCCACTTGAGCTCGCCTTCCTCTACTCCCTACATTCCCTCAAAGCTCTCTTTCCCTCTCCTTCCCCTTGCCTCTCTCTTTTCCCTAGTTCCGTGACCTCTCCCGTCTTTACGCTCACCAGTCACTTTCCCTGCTTTCCCTCAACTCCCTCTTTGCCACCTTTTCCCACGCTTGTCTCTTTCCCTTTTCCCCCTCTCCTGTCTCTTCCCCCCTCTTTTTCCTTCAGTCCCCGAATTTCCCACTTGAGCTCGCCTTCCTCTACTCCCTACATTCCCTCAAAGCTCTCTTTCCCTCTCCTTCCCCTTGCCTCTCTCTTTTCCCTAGTTCCGTGACCTCTCCCGTCTTTACGCTCACCAGTCACTTTCCCTGCTTTCCCTCAACTCCCTCTTTGTCAACTTTTCCCACGCTTGTCTCTTTTCCTTTTCAACCCCGCCTGTCTCTGCCCCCCTCTTTTTCCTTCAGTCCCCAAATTTCCCACTTCCGCTCGTTTTCCTCTACTCCCTCCCATCTCTCAAAACTCTCTTTCCCTCTCTTTCCCCTTGCCTCTCTCTTTTCCCTAGTTCCATGAACTCTCCCCTCTTTATGCTCACCAGTCACTTTCCCTGCTTTCCCTCAAATCCCTCTTTGCCACCTTTTCCCACGCTTGTCTCTTTCCCTTTTTCCCCTCGCCTGTCTCTTCCCCCCTATTTTTCCTTCAGTCCCCAAATTTCCCATTTCCGCTCGATTTCCTCTACTCCCTCCAATCCCTCAAATCTCTCTTTCCGTCACTTTCCCCTTGCCTCTCTCTTTTCCCTAGTTCCGTGAACTCTTCCCTTTTTACGCTCATCAGTCACTCTCCCTGCTTTCCCTCAACTCCCTCTTTGTCACCTTTCCCCACGTTTTTCTCTTTCCCTTTTTCCCCTCTCATGTCTCTTCCCCCCTCTTGTTCCTTCAGCCCCCAAATTTCCCACTTACGCTCGATTTCCTCTACTCCCTACAGTCCCTCAAAGCTCTCTTTCCCTCTCCTTCCCCTTGCCTCTCTCTTTTCCCTAGTTCCGTGACCTCTCCCCTCTTTACGCTCACCAGTCACTTTCCCTGCTTTCCCTCAACTCCCTCTTTGTCAACTTTTCCCACGCTTGTCTCTTTTCCTTTTCAACCTCGCCTGTCTCTTCTCCCCTCTTTTTCCTTCAGTCCCCAAATTTCCCACTTCCGCTCGCCTTCCTCTACTCCCTCCCATCTCTCAAAACTCTCTTTCCCTCTCCTTCCCCTTGCCTCTCTCTTTTCCCTAGTTCCATGAACTCTCCCCTCTTTACGCTCACCAGTCACATTCCCTGCTTTCCCTCAACTCTCTCTTTGTCAACTTTTCCCACGCTTGTCTCTTTTCCTTTTCAACCTCGCCTGTCTCTTCCCCCCTCTTTTTCCTTCAGTCCCCAAATTTCCCACTTACGCTCGATTTCCTCTACTCCCTACAGTCCCTCAACGCTCTCTTTCCCCTTGCCTCTCTCTTTTCCCTAGTTCCGTGACCTCTCCCCTCTTTACGCTCACCAGTCACTTTCCCTTCTTTCCCTCAACTCCCTCTTTGCCACCTTTTCCCACGCTTCTCTTTCCCTTTTTCCCCTCGCCAGTCTCTTCTCCCCTCTTTTTCCTTCAGTCACTAAATTTCACACTTCCGCTCGCCTTCGTCTACTCCCTCCCATCCCTCAAATCTCTCTTCCCCTATTTTTCCCCTTGCCTCTCTCTTTTCCCGAGTTCCGTGAACTCTCCCGTCTTTACGCTCACCAGTCACTCTCCCTGCTTTCCCTCAACTCCCTCTTTGTCAACTTTTCCCACGCTTGTCTCTTTCCCTTTTCAACCTCGCCTGTCTCTTCCCCCCTCTTTTTCCTTCAGTCCCCAAATTTCCCACTTCCGCTCGTTTTCCTCTACTCCCTGCCATCTCTCAAAACTCTCTTTCCCTCTCTTTCCCCTTGCCTCTCTCTTTTCCCGAGTTCCGTGAACTCTCCCGTCTTTACGCTCACCAGTCACTTTCCCTGCTTTCCCTCAACTCCCACTTTGCCACCTTTTCCCACGCTTGTCTCTTTTCCTTTTCAACCTCGCCTGTCTCTTCTCCCCTCTTTTTCCTTCAGTCCCCAAATTTCCCACTTCCGCTCGCCTTCCTTTACTCCCTCCCATCCTTCAAATCTCTTTCCCCTTGCCTCTCTCTTTTCCCTAGTTCCGTGAACTCTCCCCTCTTTATGCTCACCAGTCACTCTCCCTGCTTTCCCTCAACTCCCTCTTTGCCACCTTTTCCCACGCTTGTCTCTTTCCCTTTTCCCCCTCTCCTGTCTCTTCCCCCCTCTTTTTCCTTCAGTCCCCGAATTTCCCACTTGAGCTCGCCTTCCTCTACTCCCTACATTCCCTCAAAGCTCTCTTTCCCTCTCCTTCCCCTTGCCTCTCTCTTTTCCCTAGTTCCGTGACCTCTCCCGTCTTTACGCTCACCAGTCACTTTCCCTGCTTTCCCTCAACTCCCTCTTTGTCAACTTTTCCCACGCTTGTCTCTTTTCCTTTTCAACCTCGCCTGTCTCTGCCCCCCTCTTTTTCCTTCAGCCCCCAAATTTCCCACTTACGCTCGATTTCCTCTACTCCCTACAGTCCCTCAAAGCTCTCTTTCCCTCTCCTTCCCCTTGCCTCTCTCTTTTCCCTAGTTCCGTGACCTCTCCCGTCTTTACGCTCACCAGTCACTTTCCCTGCTTTCCCTCAACTCCCTCTTTGTCAACTTTTCCCACGCTTGTCTCTTTTCCTTTTCAACCTCGCCTGTCTCTGCCCCCCTCTTTTTCCTTCAGCCCCCAAATTTCCCACTTACGCTCGATTTCCTCTACTCCCTACAGTCCCTCAAAGCTCTCTTTCCCTCTCCTTCCCCTTGCCTCTCTCTTTTCCCTAGTTCCGTGACCTCTCCCCTCTTTACGCTCACCAGTCACTTTCCCTGCTTTCCCTCAACTCCCTCTTTGTCAACTTTTCCCACGCTTGTCTCTTTTGCTTTTCAACCTCGCCTGTCTCTTCTCCCCTCTTTTTCCTTCAGTCCCCCAATTTCCCACTTCCGCTCGTTTTCCTCTACTCCCTCCCATCTCTCAAAACTCTCTTTCCCTCTCTTTCCCCTTGCCCCTCTCTTTTCCCGAGTTCCGTGAACTCTCCCGTCTTTACGCTCACCAGTCACTTTCCCTTCTTTCCCTCAACTCCCTCTTTGCCACCTTTTCCCACGCTTCTCTTTCCCTTTTTCCCCTCGCCAGTCTCTTCTCCCCTCTTTTTCCTTCAGTCACTAAATTTCACACTTCCGCTCGCCTTCGTCTACTCCCTCCCATCCCTCAAATCTCTCTTCCCCTATTTTTCCCCTTGCCTCTCTCTTTTCCCGAGTTCCGTGAACTCTCCCGTCTTTACGCTCACCAGTCACTCTCCCTGCTTTCCCTCAACTCCCTCTTTGTCAACTTTTCCCACGCTTGTCTCTTTTCCTTTTCAACCTCGCCTGTCTCTTCCCCCCTCTTTTTCCTTCAGTCCCCAAATTTCCCACTTCCGCTCGTTTTCCTCTACTCCCTCCCATCTCTCAAAACTCTCTTTCCCTCTCTTTCCCCTTGCCTCTCTCTTTTCCCGAGTTCCGTGAACTCTCCCGTCTTTACGCTCACCAGTCACTTTCCCTGCTTTCCCTCAACTCCCTCTTTGCCACCTTTTCCCACGCTTGTCTCTTTTCCTTTTCAACCTCTCCTGTCTCTTCTCCCCTCTTTTTCCTTCAGTCCCCAAATTTCCCACTTCCGCTCGCCTTCCTTTACTCCCTCCCATCCTTCAAATCTCTTTCCCCTTGCCTCTCTGTTTTCCCTAGTTCCATGAACTCTCCCCTCTTTATGCTCACCAGTCACTCTCCCTGCTTTCCCTCAACTCCCTCTTTGCCACCTTTTCCCACGCTTGTCTCTTTCCCTTTTCCCCCTCTCCTGTCTCTTCCCCCCTCTTTTTCCTTCAGTCCCCGAATTTCCCACTTGAGCTCGCCTTCCTCTGCTCCCTACATTCCCTCAAAGCTCTCTTTCCCTCTCCTTCCCCTTGCCTCTCTCTTTTCCCTAGTTCCGTGACCTCTCCCGTCTTTACGCTCACCAGTCACTTTCCCTGCTTTCCCTCAACTCCCTCTTTGTCAACTTTTCCCACGCTTGTCTCTTTTCCTTTTCAACCCCGCCTGTCTCTGCCCCCCTCTTTTTCCTTCAGTCCCCAAATTTCCCACTTCCGCTCGTTTTCCTCTACTCCCTCCCATCTCTCAAAACTCTCTTTCCCTGTCTTTCCCCTTGCCTCTCTCTTTTCCCTAGTTCCATGAACTCTCCCCTCTTTATGCTCACCAGTCACTTTCCCTGCTTTCCCTCAAATCCCTGTTTGCCACCTTTTCCCACGCTTGTCTCTTTCCCTTTTTCCCCTCGCCTGTCTCTTCCCCCCTATTTTTCCTTCAGTCCCCAAATTTCCCATTTCCGCTCGATTTCCTCTACTCCCTCCAATCCCTCAAATCTCTCTTTCCGTCACTTTCCCCTTGCCTCTCTCTTTTCCCTAGTTCCGTGAACTCTTCCCTTTTTACGCTCATCAGTCACTCTCCCTGCTTTCCCTCAACTCCCTCTTTGTCACCTTTCCCCACGTTTTTCTCTTTCCCTTTTTCCCCTCTCATGTCTCTTCCCCCCTCTTTTTCCTTCAGCCCCCAAATTTCCCACTTACGCTCGATTTCCTCTACTCCCTACAGTCCCTCAAAGCTCTCTTTCCCTCTCCTTCCCCTTGCCTCTCTCTTTTCCCTAGTTCCGTGACCTCTCCCCTCTTTACGCTCACCAGTCACTTTCCCTGCTTTCCCTCAACTCCCTCTTTGCCACCTTTCCCCACGCTTGTCTCTTTTCATTTTCAACCTCGCCTGTCTCTGCTCCCCTCTTTTTCCTTCAGTCCCCAAATTTCCCACTTCCGCTCGTTTTCCTCTACTCCCTCCCATCTCTCAAAACTCTCTTTCCCTCTCTTTCCCCTTGCCTCTCTCTTTTCCCGAGTTCCGTGAACTCTCCCGTCTTTACGCTCACCAGTCACTTTCCCTGCTTTCCCTCAACTCCCTCTTTGCCACCTTTTCCCACGCTTGTCTCTTTTCCTTTTCAACCTCTCCTGTCTCTTCTCCCCTCTTTTTCCTTCAGTCCCCAAATTTCCCACTTCCGCTCGCCTTCCTTTACTCCCTCCCATCCTTCAAATCTCTTTCCCCTTGCCTCTCTGTTTTCCCTAGTTCCATGAACTCTCCCCTCTTTATGCTCACCAGTCACTCTCCCTGCTTTCCCTCAACTCCCTCTTTGCCACCTTTTCCCACGCTTGTCTCTTTCCCTTTTCCCCCTCTCCTGTCTCTTCCCCCCTCTTTTTCCTTCAGTCCCCGAATTTCCCACTTGAGCTCGCCTTCCTCTGCTCCCTACATTCCCTCAAAGCTCTCTTTCCCTCTCCTTCCCCTTGCCTCTCTCTTTTCCCTAGTTCCGTGACCTCTCCCGTCTTTACGCTCACCAGTCACTTTCCCTGCTTTCCCTCAACTCCCTCTTTGTCAACTTTTCCCACGCTTGTCTCTTTTCCTTTTCAACCCCGCCTGTCTCTGCCCCCCTCTTTTTCCTTCAGTCCCCAAATTTCCCACTTCCGCTCGTTTTCCTCTACTCCCTCCCATCTCTCAAAACTCTCTTTCCCTGTCTTTCCCCTTGCCTCTCTCTTTTCCCTAGTTCCATGAACTCTCCCCTCTTTATGCTCACCAGTCACTTTCCCTGCTTTCCCTCAAATCCCTCTTTGCCACCTTTTCCCACGCTTGTCTCTTTCCCTTTTTCCCCTCGCCTGTCTCTTCCCCCCTATTTTTCCTTCAGTCCCCAAATTTCCCATTTCCGCTCGATTTCCTCTACTCCCTCCAATCCCTCAAATCTCTCTTTCCGTCACTTTCCCCTTGCCTCTCTCTTTTCCCTAGTTCCGTGAACTCTTCCCTTTTTACGCTCATCAGTCACTCTCCCTGCTTTCCCTCAACTCCCTCTTTGTCACCTTTCCCCACGTTTTTCTCTTTCCCTTTTTCCCCTCTCATGTCTCTTCCCCCCTCTTTTTCCTTCAGCCCCCAAATTTCCCACTTACGCTCGATTTCCTCTACTCCCTACAGTCCCTCAAAGCTCTCTTTCCCTCTCCTTCCCCTTGCCTCTCTCTTTTCCCTAGTTCCGTGACCTCTCCCCTCTTTACGCTCACCAGTCACTTTCCCTGCTTTCCCTCAACTCCCTCTTTGTCAACTTTTCCCACGCTTGTCTCTTTTCCTTTTCAACCTCGCCTGTCTCTTCTCCCCTCTTTTTCCTTCAGTCCCCAAATTTCCCACTTCCGCTCGCCTTCCTCTACTCCCTCCCATCTCTCAAAACTCTCTTTCCCTCTCTTTCCCCTTGCCTCTCTCTTTTCCCTAGTTCCATGAACTCTCCCGTCTTTACGCTCACCAGTCACTTTCCCTGCTTTCCCTCAACTCCCTCTTTGCCACCTTTTCCCACGCTTGTCTCTTTTCCTTTTCAACCTCTCCTGTCTCTTCTCCCCTCTTTTTCCTTCAGTCCCCAAATTTCCCACTTCCGCTCGCCTTCCTTTACTCCCTCCCATCCTTCAAATCTCTTTCCCCTTGCCTCTCTCTTTTCCCTAGTTCCATGAACTCTCCCCTCTTTATGCTCACCAGTCACTCTCCCTGCTTTCCCTCAACTCCCTCTTTGCCACCTTTTCCCACGCTTGTCTCTTTCCCTTTTTCCCCTCGCCTGTCTCTTCCCCCCTATTTTTCCTTCAGTCCCCAAATTTCCCATTTCCGCTCGATTTCCTCTACTCCCTCCAATCCCTCAAATCTCTCTTTCCGTCACTTTCCCCTTGCCTCTCTCTTTTCCCTAGTTCCGTGAACTCTTCCCTTTTTACGCTCATCAGTCACTCTCCCTGCTTTCCCTCAACTCCCTCTTTGTCACCTTTCCCCACGTTTTTCTCTTTCCCTTTTTCCCCTCTCATGTCTCTTCCCCCCTCTTTTTCCTTCAGCCCCCAAATTTCCCACTTATGCTCGATTTCCTCTACTCCCTACAGTCCCTCAAAGCTCTCTTTCCCTCTCCTTCCCCTTGCCTCTCTCTTTTCCCTAGTTCCGTGACCTCTCCCCTCTTTACGCTCACCAGTCACTTTCCCTGCTTTCCCTCAACTCCCTCTTTGTCAACTTTTCCCACGCTTGTCTCTTTTCCTTTTCAACCTCGCCTGTCTCTTCTCCCCTCTTTTTCCTTCAGTCCCCAAATTTCCCACTTCCGCTCGCCTTCCTCTACTCCCTCCCATCTCTCAAAACTCTCTTTCCCTCTCTTTCCCCTTGCCTCTCTCTTTTCCCTAGTTCCATGAACTCTCCCCTCTTTACGCTCACCAGTCACTTTCCCTGCTTTCCCTCAACTCCCTCTTTGCCACCTTTTCCCACGCTTGTCTCTTTTCCTTTTCAACCTCGCCTGTCTCTTCCCCCCTCTTTTTCCTTCAGTCTCCAAATTTCCCACTTACGCTCGATTTCCTCTACTCCCTACAGTCCCTCAACGCTCTCTTTCCCCTTGCCTCTCTCTTTTCCCTAGTTCCGTGACCTCTCCCCTCTTTACGCTCACCAGTCACTTTCCCTTCTTTCCCTCAACTCCCTCTTTGCCACCTTTTCCCACGCTTCTCTTTCCCTTTTTCCCCTCGCCAGTCTCTTCTCCCCTCTTTTTCCTTCAGTCACTAAATTTCACACTTCCGCTCGCCTTCGTCTACTCCCTCCCATCCCTCAAATCTCTCTTCCCCTATTTTTCCCCTTGCCTCTCTCTTTTCCCGAGTTCCGTGAACTCTCCCGTCTTTACGCTCACCAGTCACTCTCCCTGCTTTCCCTCAACTCCCTCTTTGTCAACTTTTCCCACGCTTGTCTCTTTTCCTTTTCAACCTCGCCTGTCTCTTCCCCCCTCTTTTTCCTTCAGTCCCCAAATTTCCCACTTCCGCTCGTTTTCCTCTACTCCCTCCCATCTCTCAAAACTCTCTTTCCCTCTCTTTCCCCTTGCCTCTCTCTTTTTCCGAGTTCCGTGAACTCTCCCGTCTTTACGCTCACCAGTCACTTTCCCTGCTTTCCCTCAACTCCCTCTTTGCCACCTTTCCCCACGCTTGTCTCTTTTCCTTTTCAACCTCGCCTGTCTCTGCCCCCCTCTTTTTCCTTCAGTCCCCAAATTTCCCACTTCCGCTCGTTTTCCTCTACTCCCTCCCATCTCTCAAAACTCTCTTTCCCTCTCTTTCCCCTTGCCTCTCTCTTTTCCCGAGTTCCGTGAACTCTCCCGTCTTTACGCTCACCAGTCACTTTCCCTGCTTTCCCTCAACTCCCACTTTGCCACCTTTTCCCACGCTTGTCTCTTTTCCTTTTCAACCTCGCCTGTCTCTTCTCCCCTCTTTTTCCTTCAGTCCCCAAATTTCCCACTTCCGCTCGCCTTCCTTTACTCCCTCCCATCCTTCAAATCTCTTTCCCCTTGCCTCTCTCTTTTCCCTAGTTCCATGAACTCTCCCCTCTTTATGCTCACCAGTCACTTTCCCTGCTTTCCCTCAACTCCCTCTTTGCCACCTTTTCCCACGCTTGTCTCTTTCCCTTTTCCCCCTCTCCTGTCTCTTCCCCCCTCTTTTTCCTTCAGTCCCCGAATTTCCCACTTGAGCTCGCCTTCCTCTACTCCCTACATTCCCTCAAAGCTCTCTTTCCCTCTCCTTCCCCTTGCCTCTCTCTTTTCCCTAGTTCCGTGACCTCTCCCCTCTTTACGCTCACCAGTCACTTTCCCTGCTTTCCCTCAACTCCCTCTTTGTCAACTTTTCCCACGCTTGTCTCTTTTCCTTTTCAACCTCGCCTGTCTCTGCCCCCCTCTTTTTCCTTCAGCCCCCAAATTTCCCACTTACGCTCGATTTCCTCTACTCCCTACAGTCCCTCAAATCTCTCTTTCCCTCTCCTTCCCCTTGCCTCTCTCTTTTCCCTAGTTCCGTGACCTCTCCCCTCTTTACGCTCACCAGTCACTTTCCCTGCTTTCCCTCAACTCCCTCTTTGTCAACTTTTCCCACGCTTGTCTCTTTTGCTTTTCAACCTCGCCTGTCTCTTCTCCCCTCTTTTTCCTTCAGTCCCCAAATTTCCCACTTCCGCTCGCCTTCGTCTACTCCCTCCCATCCCTCAAATCTCTCTTCCCCTATTTTTCCCCTTGCCTCTCTCTTTTCCCGAGTTCCGTGAACTCTCCCGTCTTTACGCTCACCAGTCACTTTCCCTGCTTTCCCTCAACTCCCTCTTTGCCACCTTTTCCCACGCTTGTCTCTTTCCCTTTCCCCCCTCGCCTGTCTCTTCCCCCCTCTTTTTCCTTCAGTCCCCAAATTTCCCACTTCCGCTCGTTTTCCTCTACTCCCTCCCATCTCTCAAAACTCTCTTTCCCTCTCTTTCCCCTTGCCTCTCTCTTTTCCCGAGTTCCGTGAACTCTCCCGTCTTTACGCTCACCAGTCACTTTCCCTGCTTTCCCTCAACTCCCTCTTTGCCACCTTTTCCCACGCTTGTCTCTTTTCCTTTTCAACCTCGCCTGTCTCTTCTCCCCTCTTTTTCCTTCAGTCCCCAAATTTCCCACTTCCGCTCGCCTTCCTTTACTCCCTCCCATCCCTCAAATCTCTTTCCCTCTCTTTCCCCTTGCCTCTCTCTTTTCCCTAGTTCCATGAACTCTCCCCTCTTTATGCTCACCAGTCACTCTCCCTGCTTTCCCTCAACTCCCTCTTTGCCACCTTTTCCCACGCTTGTCTCTTTCCCTTTTTCCCCTCTCCTGTCTCTTCTCCCCTCTTTTTCCTTCACTCCCCAAATTTCCCACTTCCGCTTGTATTCCTCTACTCCCTCCAATCCCTCAAATCTCTTTCCCCGTCTTTCCCGTTTCCTCTCTTTTCCCTAGTTCCGTGACCTCTCCCGTCTTTACGCTCACCAGTCACTTTCCCTGCTTTCCCTCAACTCCCTCTTTGTCAACTTTTCCCACGCTTGTCTCTTTTCCTTTTCAACCTCGCCTGTCTCTGCCCCCCTCTTTTTCCTTCAGTCCCCAAATTTCCCACTTCCGCTCGTTTTCCTCTACTCCCTCCCATCTCTCAAAACTCTCTTTCCCTCTCTTTCCCCTTGCCCCTCTCTTTTCCCGAGTTCCGTGAACTCTCCCGTCTTTACGCTCACCAGTCACTTTCCCTTCTTTCCCTCAACTCCCTCTTTGCCACCTTTTCCCACGCTTCTCTTTCCCTTTTTCCCCTCGCCAGTCTCTTCTCCCCTCTTTTTCCTTCAGTCACTAAATTTCACACTTCCGCTCGCCTTCGTCTACTCCCTCCCATCCCTCAAATCTCTCTTCCCCTATTTTTCCCCTTGCCTCTCTCTTTTCCCGAGTTCCGTGAACTCTCCCGTCTTTACGCTCACCAGTCACTTTCCCTGCTTTCCCTCAACTCCCTCTTTGCCACCTTTCCCCACGCTTGTCTCTTTTCCTTTTCAACCTCGCCTGTCTCTGCCCCCCTCTTTTTCCTTCAGTCCCCAAATTTCCCACTTCCGCTCGTTTTCCTCTACTCCCTCCCATCTCTCAAAACTCTCTTTCCCTCTCTTTCCCCTTGCCTCTCTCTTTTCCCGAGTTCCGTGAACTCTCCCGTCTTTACGCTCACCAGTCACTTTCCCTGCTTTCCCTCAACTCCCACTTTGCCACCTTTTCCCACGCTTGTCTCTTTTCCTTTTCAACCTCGCCTGTCTCTTCTCCCCTCTTTTTCCTTCAGTCCCCAAATTTCCCACTTCCGCTCGCCTTCCTTTACTCCCTCCCATCCTTCAAATCTCTTTCCCCTTGCCTCTCTCTTTTCCCTAGTTCCATGAACTCTCCCCTCTTTATGCTCACCAGTCACTCTCCCTGCTTTCCCTCAACTCCCTCTTTGCCACCTTTTCCCACGCTTGTCTCTTTCCCTTTTTCCCCTCTCCTGTCTCTTCTCCCCTCTTTTTCCTTCACTCCCCAAATTTCCCACTTCCGCTTGTATTCCTCTACTCCCTCCAATCCCTCAAATCTCTTTCCCCGTCTTTCCCGTTTCCTCTCTTTTCTCTACTTCCGTGAACTCTCCCGTCTTTACGCTCACCAGTCACTCTCCCTGCTTTCCCTCAACTCCCTCTTTGCCACCTTTTCCCACGCTTGTCTCTTTCCCTTTTCCCCCTCTCCTGTCTCTTCCCCACGCTTTTACCTTCAGTCCCCGAATTTCCCACTTGAGCTCGCCTTCCTCTACTCCCTACAGTCCCTCAAAGCTCTCTTTCCCTCTCCTTCCCCTTGCCTCTCTCTTTTCCCTAGTTCCGTGACCTCTCCCGTCTTTACGCTCACCAGTCACATTCCCTGCTTTCCCTCAACTCCCTCTTTGTCAACTTTTCCCACGCTTGTCTCTTTTCCTTTTCAACCTCGCCTCTCTTCCCCCCTCTTTTTCCTTCAGTCCCCAAATTTCCCACTTACGCTCGATTTCCTCTACTCCCTACAGTCCCTCAACGCTCTCTTTCCCCTTGCCTCTCTCTTTTCCCTAGTTCCGTGACCTCTCCCCTCTTTACGCTCACCAGTCACTTTCCCTTCTTTCCCTCAACTCCCTCTTTGCCACCTTTTCCCACGCTTCTCTTTCCCTTTTTCCCCTCGCCAGTCTCTTCTCCCCTCTTTTTCCTTCAGTCACTAAATTTCACACTTCCGCTCGCCTTCGTCTACTCCCTCCCATCCCTCAAATCTCTCTTCCCCTATTTTTCCCCTTGCCTCTCTCTTTTCCCGAGTTCCGTGAACTCTCCCGTCTTTACGCTCACCAGTCACTTTCCCTGCTTTCCCTCAACTCCCTCTTTGCCACCTTTTCCCACGCTTGTCTCTTTCCCTTTTCCCCCTCGCCTGTCTCTTCCCCCCGCTTTTTCCTTCAGTCCCCGAATTTCCCACTTGAGCTCGCCTTCCTCTACTCCCTACAGTCCCTCAAAGCTCTCTTTCCCTCTCCTTCCCCTTGCCTCTCTCTTTTCCCTAGTTCCGTGACCTCTCCCCTCTTTACGCTCACCAGTCACTTTCCCTGCTTTCCCTCAACTCCCTCTTTGTCAACTTTTCCCACGCTTGTCTCTTTTCCTTTTCAACCTCGCCTGTCTCTTCTCCCCTCTTTTTCCTTCAGTCCCCAAATTTCCCACTTCCGCTCGCCTTCCTCTACTCCCTCCCATCCCTCAAATCTCTCTTCCCCTATTTTTCCCCTTGCCTCTCTCTTTTCCCGAGTTCCGTGAACTCTCCCGTCTTTACGCTCACCAGTCACTTTCCCTGCTTTCCCTCAACTCCCTCTTTGTCAACTTTTCCCACGCTTGTCTCTTTCCCTTTTCCCCCTCGCCTGTCTCTTCCCCCCTCTTTTTCCTTCAGTCCCCAAATTTCTCACTTCCGCTCGTTTTCCTCTACTCCCTCCCATCTCTCAAAACTCTCTTTCCCTCTCTTTCCCCTTGCCTCTCTCTTTTCCCGAGTTCCGTGAACTCTCCCGTCTTTACGCTCACCAGTCACTTTCCCTGCTTTCCCTCAACTCCCTCTTTGCCACCTTTTCCCACGCTTGTCTCTTTTCCTTTTCAACCTCGCCTGTCTCTTCTCCCCTCTTTTTCCTTCAGTCCCCAAATTTCCCACTTCCGCTCGCCTTCCTTTACTCCCTCCCATCCCTCAAATCTCTTTCCCTCTCTTTCCCCTTGCCTCTCTCTTTTCCCTAATTCCATGAACTCTACCCTCTTTATGCTCACCAGTCACTCTCCCTGCTTTCCCTCAACTCCCTCTTTGCCACCTTTTCCCACGCTTGTCTCTTTCCCTTTTTCCCCTCTCCTGTCTCTTCTCCCCTCTTTTTCCTTCACTCCCCAAATTTCCCACTTCCGCTTGTATTCCTCTACTCCCTCCAATCCCTCAAATCTCTTTCCCCGTCTTTCCCGTTTCCTCTCTTTTCTCTACTTCCGTGAACTCTCCCGTCTTTACGCTCACCAGTCACTCTCCCTGCTTTCCCTCAACTCCCTCTTTGCCACCTTTTCCCACGCTTGTCTCTTTCCCTTTTCCCCCTCTCCTGTCTCTTCCCCACGCTTTTTCCTTCAGTCCCCGAATTTCCCACTTGAGCTCGCCTTCCTCTACTCCCTACAGTCCCTCAACGCTCTCTTTCCCCTTGCCTCTCTCTTTTCCCTAGTTCCGTGACCTCTCCCGTCTTTACACTCACCAGTCACATTCCCTGCTTTCCCTCAACTCCCTCTTTGTCAACTTTTCCCACGCTTGTCTCTTTTCCTTTTCAACCTCGCCTGTCTCTTCCCCCCTCTTTTTCCTTCAGTCCCCAAATTTCCCACTTACGCTCGATTTCCTCTACTCCCTACAGTCCCTCAACGCTCTCTTTCCCCTTGCCTCTCTCTTTTCCCTAGTTCCGTGACCTCTCCCCTCTTTACGCTCACCAGTCACTTTCCCTGCTTTCCCTCAACTCCCTCTTTGCCACCTTTTCCCACGCTTCTCTTTCCCTTTTTCCCCTCGCCAGTCTCTTCTCCCCTCTTTTTCCTTCAGTCACTAAATTTCACACTTCCGCTCGCCTTCGTCTACTCCCTCCCATCCCTCAAATCTCTCTTCCCCTATTTTTCCCCTTGCCTCTCTCTTTTCCCGAGTTCCGTGAACTCTCCCGTCTTCACGCTCACCAGTCACTTTCCCTGCTTTCCCTCAACTCCCTCTTTGCCACCTTTCCCCACGCTTGTCTCTTTTCCTTTTCAACCTCGCCTGTCTCTGCTCCCCTCTTTTTCCTTCAGTCCCCAAATTTCCCACTTCCGCTCGTTTTCCTCTACTCCCTCCCATCTCTCAAAACTCTCTTTCCCTCTCTTTCCCCTTGCCTCTCTCTTTTCCCGAGTTCCGTGAACTCTCCCGTCTTTACGCTCACCAGTCACTTTCCCTGCTTTCCCTCAACTCCCTCTTTGTCAACTTTTCCCACGCTTGTCTCTTTTCCTTTTCAACCTCTCCTGTCTCTTCTCCCCTCTTTTTCCTTCAGTCCCCAAATTTCCCACTTCCGCTCGCCTTCCTTTACTCCCTCCCATCCTTCAAATCTCTTTCCCCTGCCTCTCTCTTTTCCCTAGTTCCATGAACTCTCCCCTCTTTATGCTCACCAGTCACTCTCCCTGCTTTCCCTCAACTCCCTCTTTGCCACCTTTTCCCACGCTTGTCTCTTTCCCTTTTCCCCCTCTCCTGTCTCTTCCCCCCTCTTTTTCCTTCAGTCCCCGAATTTCCCACTTGAGCTCGCCTTCCTCTACTCCCTACATTCCCTCAAAGCTCTCTTTCCCTCTCCTTCCCCTTGCCTCTCTCTTTTCCCTAGTTCCGTGACCTCTCCCGTCTTTACGCTCACCAGTCACTTTCCCTGCTTTCCCTCAACTCCCTCTTTGTCAACTTTTCCCACGCTTGTCTCTTTTCCTTTTCAACCCCGCCTGTCTCTGCCCCCCTCTTTTTCCTTCAGTCCCCAAATTTCCCACTTCCGCTCGTTTTCCTCTACTCCCTCCCATCTCTCAAAACTCTCTTTCCCTCTCTTTCCCCTTGCCTCTCTCTTTTCCCTAGTTCCATGAACTCTCCCCTCTTTATGCTCACCAGTCACTTTCCCTGCTTTCCCTCAAATCCCTCTTTGCCACCTTTTCCCACGCTTGTCTCTTTCCCTTTTTCCCCTCGCCTGTCTCTTCCCCCCTATTTTTCCTTCAGTCCCCAAATTTCCCATTTCCGCTCGATTTCCTCTACTCCCTCCAATCCCTCAAATCTCTCTTTCCGTCACTTTCCCCTTGCCTCTCTCTTTTCCCTAGTTCCGTGAACTCTTCCCTTTTTACGCTCATCAGTCACTCTCCCTGCTTTCCCTCAACTCCCTCTTTGTCACCTTTCCCCACGTTTTTCTCTTTCCCTTTTTCCCCTCTCATGTCTCTTCCCCCCTCTTTTTCCTTCAGCCCCCAAATTTCCCACTTACGCTCGATTTCCTCTACTCCCTACAGTCCCTCAAAGCTCTCTTTCCCTCTCCTTCCCCTTGCCTCTCTCTTTTCCCTAGTTCCGTGACCTCTCCCCTCTTTACGCTCACCAGTCACTTTCCCTGCTTTCCCTCAACTCCCTCTTTGTCAACTTTTCCCACGCTTGTCTCTTTTCCTTTTCAACCTCGCCTGTCTCTTCTCCCCTCTTTTTCCTTCAGTCCCCAAATTTCCCACTTCCGCTCGCCTTCCTCTACTCCCTCCCATCTCTCAAAACTCTCTTTCCCTCTCTTTCCCCTTGCCTCTCTCTTTTCCCTAGTTCCATGAACTCTCCCCTCTTTACGCTCACCAGTCACATTCCCTGCTTTCCCTCAACTCCCTCTTTGTCAACTTTTCCCACGCTTGTCTCTTTTCCTTTTCAACCTCGCCTGTCTCTTCCCCCCTCTTTTTCCTTCAGTCCCCAAATTTCCCACTTACGCTCGATTTCCTCTACTCCCTACAGTCCCTCAACGCTCTCTTTCCCCTTGCCTCTCTCTTTTCCCAAGTTCCGTGACCTCTCCCCTCTTTACGCTCACCAGTCACTTTCCCTTCTTTCCCTCAACTCCCTCTTTGCCACCTTTTCCCACGCTTCTCTTTCCCTTTTTCCCCTCGCCAGTCTCTTCTCCCCTCTTTTTCCTTCAGTCACTAAATTTCACACTTCCGCTCGCCTTCGTCTACTCCCTCCCATCCCTCAAATCTCTCTTCCCCTATTTTTCCCCTTGCCTCTCTCTTTTCCCGAGTTCCGTGAACTCTCCCGTCTTTACGCTCACCAGTCACTCTCCCTGCTTTCCCTCAACTCCCTCTTTGTCAACTTTTCCCACGCTTGTCTCTTTTCCTTTTCAACCTCGCCTGTCTCTTCCCCCCTCTTTTTCCTTCAGTCCCCAAATTTCCCACTTCCGCTCGTTTTCCTCTACTCCCTCCCATCTCTCAAAACTCTCTTTCCCTCTCTTTCCCCTTGCCTCTCTCTTTTTCCGAGTTCCGTGAACTCTCCCGTCTTTACGCTCACCAGTCACTTTCCCTGCTTTCCCTCAACTCCCTCTTTGCCACCTTTCCCCACGCTTGTCTCTTTTCCTTTTCAACCTCGCCTGTCTCTGCCCCCCTCTTTTTCCTTCAGTCCCCAAATTTCCCACTTCCGCTCGGTTTCCTCTACTCCCTCCCATCTCTCAAAACTCTCTTTCCCTCTCTTTCCCCTTGCCTCTCTCTTTTCCCGAGTTCCGTGAACTCTCCCGTCTTTACGCTCACCAGTCACTTTCCCTGCTTTCCCTCAACTCCCACTTTGCCACCTTTTCCCACGCTTGTCTCTTTCCCTTTTCCCCCTCTCCTGTCTCTTCCCCCCTCTTTTTCCTTCAGTCCCCGAATTTCCCACTTGAGCTCGCCTTCCTCTACTCCCTACATTCCCTCAAAGCTCTCTTTCCCTCTCCTTCCCCTTGCCTCTCTCTTTTCCCTAGTTCCGTGACCTCTCCCGTCTTTACGCTCACCAGTCACTTTCCCTGCTTTCCCTCAACTCCCTCTTTGTCAACTTTTCCCACGCTTGTCTCTTTTCCTTTTCAACCTCGCCTGTCTCTGCCCCCCTCTTTTTCCTTCAGCCCCCAAATTTCCCACTTACGCTCGATTTCCTCTACTCCCTACAGTCCCTCAAAGCTCTCTTTCCCTCTCCTTCCCCTTGCCTCTCTCTTTTCCCTAGTTCCGTGACCTCTCCCCTCTTTACGCTCACCAGTCACTTTCCCTGCTTTCCCTCAACTCCCTCTTTGTCAACTTTTCCCACGCTTGTCTCTTTTGCTTATCAACCTCGCCTGTCTCTTCTCCCCTCTTTTTCCTTCAGTCCCCAAATTTCCCACTTCCGCTCGCCTTCGTCTACTCCCTCCCATCCCTCAAATCTCTCTTCCCCTATTTTTCCCCTTGCCTCTCTCTTTTCCCGAGTTCCGTGAACTCTCCCGTCTTTACGCTCACCAGTCACTTTCCCTGCTTTCCCTCAACTCCCTCTTTGCCACCTTTTCCCACGCTTGTCTCTTTCCCTTTCCCCCCTCGCCTGTCTCTTCCCCCCTCTTTTTCTTTCAGTCCCCAAATTTCCCACTTCCGCTCGTTTTCCTCTACTCCCTCCCATCTCTCAAAACTCTCTTTCCCTCTCTTTCCCCTTGCCTCTCTCTTTTCCCGAGTTCCGTGAACTCTCCCGTCTTTACGCTCACCAGTCACTTTCCCTGCTTTCCCTCAACTCCCTCTTTGCCACCTTTTCCCACGCTTGTCTCTTTTCCTTTTCAACCTCGCCTGTCTCTTCTCCCCTCTTTTTCCTTCAGTCCCCAAATTTCCCACTTCCGCTCGCCTTCCTTTACTCCCTCCCATCCCTCAAATCTCTTTCCCTCTCTTTCCCCTTGCCTCTCTCTTTTCCCTAGTTCCATGAACTCTCCCCTCTTTATGCTCACCAGTCACTCTCCCTGCTTTCCCTCAACTCCCTCTTTGCCACCTTTTCCCACGCTTGTCTCTTTCCCTTTTTCCCCTCTCCTGTCTCTTCTCCCCTCTTTTTCCTTCACTCCCCAAATTTCCCACTTCCGCTTGTATTCCTCTACTCCCTCCAATCCCTCAAATCTCTTTCCCCGTCTTTCCCGTTTCCTCTCTTTTCTCTACTTCCGTGAACTCTCCCGTCTTTACGCTCACCAGTCACTCTCCCTGCTTTCCCTCAACTCCCTCTTTGCCACCTTTTCCCACGCTTGTCTCTTTCCCTTTTCCCCCTCTCCTGTCTCTTCCCCACGCTTTTACCTTCAGTCCCCGAATTTCCCACTTGAGCTCGCCTTCCTCTACTCCCTACAGTCCCTCAAAGCTCTCTTTCCCTCTCCTTCCCCTTGCCTCTCTCTTTTCCCTAGTTCCGTGACCTCTCCCGTCTTTACGCTCACCAGTCACTTTCCCTTCTTTCCCTCAACTCCCTCTTTGCCACCTTTTCCCACGCTTCTCTTTCCCTTTTTCCCCTCGCCAGTCTCTTCTCCCCTCTTTTTCCTTCAGTCACTAAATTTCACACTTCCGCTCGCCTTCGTCTACTCCCTCCCATCCCTCAAATCTCTCTTCCCCTATTTTTCCCCTTGCCTCTCTCTTTTCCCGAGTTCCGTGAACTCTCCCGTCTTCACGCTCACCAGTCACTTTCCCTGCTTTCCCTCAACTCCCTCTTTGCCACCTTTCCCCACGCTTGTCTCTTTTCCTTTTCAACCTCGCCTGTCTCTGCTCCCCTCTTTTTCCTTCAGTCCCCAAATTTCCCACTTCCGCTCGTTTTCCTCTACTCCCTCCCATCTCTCAAAACTCTCTTTCCCTCTCTTTCCCCTTGCCTCTCTCTTTTCCCGAGTTCCGTGAACTCTCCCGTCTTTACGCTCACCAGTCACTTTCCCTGCTTTCCCTCAACTCCCTCTTTGCCACCTTTTCCCACGCTTGTCTCTTTTCCTTTTCAACCTCTCCTGTCTCTTCTCCCCTCTTTTTCCTTCAGTCCCCAAATTTCCCACTTCCGCTCGCCTTCCTTTACTCCCTCCCATCCTTCAAATCTCTTTCCCCTTGCCTCTCTCTTTTCCCTAGTTCCATGAACTCTCCCCTCTTTATGCTCACCAGTCACTCTCCCTGCTTTCCCTCAACTCCCTCTTTGCCACCTTTTCCCACGCTTGTCTCTTTCCCTTTCCCCCCTCTCCTGTCTCTTCCCCCCTCTTTTTCCTTCAGTCCCCGAATTTCCCACTTGAGCTCGCCTTCCTCTACTCCCTACATTCCCTCAAAGCTCTCTTTCCCTCTCCTTCCCCTTGCCTCTCTCTTTTCCCTAGTTCCGTGACCTCTCCCGTCTTTACGCTCACCAGTCACTTTCCCTGCTTTCCCTCAACTCCCTCTTTGTCAACTTTTCCCACGCTTGTCTCTTTTCCTTTTCAACCCCGCCTGTCTCTGCCCCCCTCTTTTTCCTTCAGTCCCCAAATTTCCCACTTCCGCTCGTTTTCCTCTACTCCCTCCCATCTCTCAAAACTCTCTTTCCCTCTCTTTCCCCTTGCCTCTCTCTTTTCCCTAGTTCCATGAACTCTCCCCTCTTTATGCTCACCAGTCACTTTCCCTGCTTTCCCTCAAATCCCTCTTTGCCACCTTTTCCCACGCTTGTCTCTTTCCCTTTTTCCCCTCGCCTGTCTCTTCCCCCCTATTTTTCCTTCAGTCCCCAAATTTCCCATTTCCGCTCGATTTCCTCTACTCCCTCCAATCCCTCAAATCTCTCTTTCCGTCACTTTCCCCTTGCCTCTCTCTTTTCCCTAGTTCCGTGAACTCTTCCCTTTTTACGCTCATCAGTCACTCTCCCTGCTTTCCCTCAACTCCCTCTTTGTCACCTTTCCCCACGTTTTTCTCTTTCCCTTTTTCCCCTCTCATGTCTCTTCCCCCCTCTTTTTCCTTCAGCCCCCAAATTTCCCACTTCGCTCGATTTCCTCTACTCCCTACAGTCCCTCAAAGCTCTCTTTCCCTCTCCTTCCCCTTGCCTCTCTCTTTTCCCTAGTTCCGTGACCTCTCCCCTCTTTACGCTCACCAGTCACTTTCCCTGCTTTCCCTCAACTCCCTCTTTGTCAACTTTTCCCACGCTTGTCTCTTTTCCTTTTCAACCTCGCCTGTCTCTTCTCCCCTCTTTTTCCTTCAGTCCCCAAATTTCCCACTTCCGCTCGCCTTCCTCTACTCCCTCCCATCTCTCAAAACTCTCTTTCCCTCTCTTTCCCCTTGCCTCTCTCTTTTCCCTAGTTCCATGAACTCTCCCCTCTTTACGCTCACCAGTCACATTCCCTGCTTTCCCTCAACTCCCTCTTTGTCAACTTTTCCCACGCTTGTCTCTTTTCCTTTTCAACCTCGCCTGTCTCTTCCCCCCTCTTTTTCCTTCAGTCCCCAAATTTCCCACTTACGCTCGATTTCCTCTACTCCCTACAGTCCCTCAACGCTCTCTTTCCCCTTGCCTCTCTCTTTTCCCTAGTTCCGTGACCTCTCCCCTCTTTACGCTCACCAGTCACTTTCCCTTCTTTCCCTCAACTCCCTCTTTGCCACCTTTTCCCACGCTTCTCTTTCCCTTTTTCCCCTCGCCAGTCTCTTCTCCCCTCTTTTTCCTTCAGTCACTAAATTTCACACTTCCGCTCGCCTTCGTCTACTCCCTCCCATCCCTCAAATCTCTCTTCCCCTATTTTTCCCCTTGCCTCTCTCTTTTCCCGAGTTCCGTGAACTCTCCCGTCTTTACGCTCACCAGTCACTCTCCCTGCTTTCCCTCAACTCCCTCTTTGTCAACTTTTCCCACGCTTGTCTCTTTTCCTTTTCAACCTCGCCTGTCTCTTCCCCCCTCTTTTTCCTTCAGTCCCCAAATTTCCCACTTCCGCTCGTTTTCCTCTACTCCCTCCCATCTCTCAAAACTCTCTTTCCCTCTCTTTCCCCTTGCCTCTCTCTTTTTCCGAGTTCCGTGAACTCTCCCGTCTTTACGCTCACCAGTCACTTTCCCTGCTTTCCCTCAACTCCCTCTTTGCCACCTTTCCCCACGCTTGTCTGTTTTCCTTTTCAACCTCGCCTGTCTCTGCCCCCCTCTTTTTCCTTCAGTCCCCAAATTTCCCACTTCCGCTCGTTTTCCTCTACTCCCTCCCATCTCTCAAAACTCTCTTTCCCTCTCTTTCCCCTTGCCTCTCTCTTTTCCCGAGTTCCGTGAACTCTCCCGTCTTTACGCTCACCAGTCACTTTCCCTGCTTTCCCTCAACTCCCACTTTGCCACCTTTTCCCACGCTTGTCTCTTTTCCTTTTCAACCTCGCCTGTCTCTTCTCCCCTCTTTTTCCTTCAGTCCCCAAATTTCCCACTTCCGCTCGCCTTCCTTTACTCCCTCCCATCCTTCAAATCTCTTTCCCCTTGCCTCTCTCTTTTCCCTAGTTCCATGAACTCTCCCCTCTTTATGCTCACCAGTCACTCTCCCTGCTTTCCCTCAACTCCCTCTTTGCCACCTTTTCCCACGCTTGTCTCTTTCCCTTTTCCCCCTCTCCTGTCTCTTCCCCCCTCTTTTTCCTTCAGTCCCCGAATTTCCCACTTGAGCTCGCCTTCCTCTACTCCCTACATTCCCTCAAAGCTCTCTTTCCCTCTCCTTCCCCTTGCCTCTCTCTTTTCCCTAGTTCCGTGACCTCTCCCGTCTTTACGCTCACCAGTCACTTTCCCTGCTTTCCCTCAACTCCCTCTTTGTCAACTTTTCCCACGCTTGTCTCTTTTCCTTTTCAACCTCGCCTGTCTCTGCCCCCCTCTTTTTCCTTCAGCCCCCAAATTTCCCACTTACGCTCGATTTCCTCTACTCCCTACAGTCCCTCAAAGCTCTCTTTCCCTCTCCTTCCCCTTGCCTCTCTCTTTTCCCTAGTTCCGTGACCTCTCCCCTCTTTACGCTCACCAGTCACTTTCCCTGCTTTCCCTCAACTCCCTCTTTGTCAACTTTTCCCACGCTTGTCTCTTTTGCTTTTCAACCTCGCCTGTCTCTTCTCCCCTCTTTTTCCTTCAGTCCCCAAATTTCCCACTTCCGCTCGCCTTCGTCTACTCCCTCCCATCCCTCAAATCTCTCTTTCCCTCTCTTTCCCCTTGCCTCTCTCTTTTCCCGAGTTCCGTGAACTCTCCCGTCTTTACGCTCACCAGTCACTTTCCCTGCTTTCCCTCAACTCCCTCTTTGCCACCTTTTCCCACGCTTGTCTCTTTTCCTTTTCAACCTCGCCTGTCTCTTCTCCCCTCTTTTTCCTTCAGTCCCCAAATTTCCCACTTCCGCTCGCCTTCCTTTACTCCCTCCCATCCCTCAAATCTCTTTCCCTCTCTTTCCCCTTGCCTCTCTCTTTTCCCTAGTTCCATGAACTCTCCCCTCTTTATGCTCACCAGTCACTCTCCCTGCTTTCCCTCAACTCCCTCTTTGCCACCTTTTCCCACGCTTGTCTCTTTCCCTTTTTCCCCTCTCCTGTCTCTTCTCCCCTCTTTTTCCTTCACTCCCCAAATTTCCCACTTCCGCTTGTATTCCTCTACTCCCTCCAATCCCTCAAATCTCTTTCCCCGTCTTTCCCGTTTCCTCTCTTTTCTCTACTTCCGTGAACTCTCCCGTCTTTACGCTCACCAGTCACTCTCCCTGCTTTCCCTCAACTCCCTCTTTGTCAACTTTTCCCACGCTTGTCTCTTTTCCTTTTCAACCTCGCCTGTCTCTGCCCCCCTCTTTTTCCTTCAGCCCCCAAATTTCCCACTTACGCTCGATTTCCTCTACTCCCTACAGTCCCTCAAAGCTCTCTTTCCCTCTCCTTCCCCTTGCCTCTCTCTTTTCCCTAGTTCCGTGACCTCTCCCCTCTTTACGCTCACCAGTCACTTTCCCTGCTTTCCCTCAACTCCCTCTTTGTCAACTTTTCCCACGCTTGTCTCTTTTGCTTTTCAACCTCGCCTGTCTCTTCTCCCCTCTTTTTCCTTCAGTCCCCAAATTTCCCACTTCCGCTCGCCTTCGTCTACTCCCTCCCATCCCTCAAATCTCTCTTCCCCTATTTTTCCCCTTGCCTCTCTCTTTTCCCGAGTTCCGTGAACTCTCCCGTCTTTACGCTCACCAGTCACTTTCCCTGCTTTCCCTCAACTCCCTCTTTGCCACCTTTTCCCACGCTTGTCTCTTTCCCTTTCCCCCCTCGCCTGTCTCTTCCCCCCTCTTTTTCCTTCAGTCCCCAAATTTCCCACTTCCGCTCGTTTTCCTCTACTCCCTCCCATCTCTCAAAACTCTCTTTCCCTCTCTTTCCCCTTGCCTCTCTCTTTTCCCGAGTTCCGTGAACTCTCCCGTCTTTACGCTCACCAGTCACTTTCCCTGCTTTCCCTCAACTCCCTCTTTGCCACCTTTTCCCACGCTTGTCTCTTTTCCTTTTCAACCTCGCCTGTCTCTTCTCCCCTCTTTTTCCTTCAGTCCCCAAATTTCCCACTTCCGCTCGCCTTCCTTTACTCCCTCCCATCCCTCAAATCTCTTTCCCTCTCTTTCCCCTTGCCTCTCTCTTTTCCCTAGTTCCATGAACTCTCCCCTCTTTACGCTCACCAGTCACTTTCCCTGCTTTCCCTCAACTCCCTCTTTGTCAACTTTTCCCACGCTTGTCTCTTTTGCTTTTCAACCTCGCCTGTCTCTTCTCCCCTCTTTTTCCTTCAGTCCCCAAATTTCCCACTTCCGCTCGCCTTCGTCTACTCCCTCCCATCCCTCAAATCTCTCTTCCCCTATTTTTCCCCTTGCCTCTCTCTTTTCCCGAGTTCCGTGAACTCTCCCGTCTTTACGCTCACCAGTCACTTTCCCTGCTTTCCCTCAACTCCCTCTTTGCCACCTTTTCCCACGCTTGTCTCTTTCCCTTTCCCCCCTCGCCTGTCTCTTCCCCCCTCTTTTTCCTTCAGTCCCCAAATTTCCCACTTCCGCTCGTTTTCCTCTACTCCCTCCCATCTCTCAAAACTCTCTTTCCCTCTCTTTCCCCTTGCCTCTCTCTTTTCCCGAGTTCCGTGAACTCTCCCGTCTTTACGCTCACCAGTCACTTTCCCTGCTTTCCCTCAACTCCCTCTTTGCCACCTTTTCCCACGCTTGTCTCTTTTCCTTTTCAACCTCGCCTGTCTCTTCTCCCCTCTTTTTCCTTCAGTCCCCAAATTTCCCACTTCCGCTCGCCTTCCTTTACTCCCTCCCATCCCTCAAATCTCTTTCCCTCTCTTTCCCCTTGCCTCTCTCTTTTCCCTAGTTCCATGAACTCTCCCCTCTTTATGCTCACCAGTCACTCTCCCTGCTTTCCCTCAACTCCCTCTTTGCCACCTTTTCCCACGCTTGTCTCTTTCCCTTTTTCCCCTCTCCTGTCTCTTCTCCCCTCTTTTTCCTTCACTCCCCAAATTTCCCACTTCCGCTTGTATTCCTCTACTCCCTCCAATCCCTCAAATCTCTTTCCCCGTCTTTCCCGTTTCCTCTCTTTTCTCTACTTCCGTGAACTCTCCCGTCTTTACGCTCACCAGTCACTCTCCCTGCTTTCCCTCAACTCCCTCTTTGCCACCTTTTCCCACGCTTGTCTCTTTCCCTTTTCCCCCTCTCCTGTCTCTTCCCCACGCTTTTACCTTCAGTCCCCGAATTTCCCACTTGAGCTCGCCTTCCTCTACTCCCTACAGTCCCTCAAAGCTCTCTTTCCCTCTCCTTCCCCTTGCCTCTCTCTTTTCCCTAGTTCCGTGACCTCTCCCGTCTTTACGCTCACCAGTCACTTTCCCTTCTTTCCCTCAACTCCCTCTTTGCCACCTTTTCCCACGCTTCTCTTTCCCTTTTTCCCCTCGCCAGTCTCTTCTCCCCTCTTTTTCCTTCAGTCACTAAATTTCACACTTCCGCTCGCCTTCGTCTACTCCCTCCCATCCCTCAAATCTCTCTTCCCCTATTTTTCCCCTTGCCTCTCTCTTTTCCCGAGTTCCGTGAACTCTCCCGTCTTTACGCTCACCAGTCACTTTCCCTGCTTTCCCTCAACTGCCTCTTTGCCACCTTTTCCCACGCTTGTCTCTTTCCCTTTTCCCCCTCGCCTGTCTCTTCCCCCCGCTTTTTCCTTCAGTCCCCGAATTTCCCACTTGAGCTCGCCTTCCTCTACTCCCTACAGTCCCTCAAAGCTCTCTTTCCCTCTCCTTCCCCTTGCCTCTCTCTTTTCCCTAGTTCCGTGACCTCTCCCGTCTTTACGCTCACCAGTCACGTTCCCTGCTTTCCCTCAACTCCCTCTTTGCCACCTTTTCCCACGCTTGTCTCTTTTCCTTTTCAACCTCGCCTGTCTCTGCCCCCCTCTTTTTCCTTCAGTCCCCAAATTTCCCACTTCCGCTCGTTTTCCTCTACTCCCTCCCATCTCTCAAAACTCTCTTTCCCTCTCTTTCCCCTTGCCCCTCTCTTTTCCCGAGTTCCGTGAACTCTCCCGTCTTTACGCTCACCAGTCACTTTCCCTTCTTTCCCTCAACTCCCTCTTTGCCACCTTTTCCCACGCTTCTCTTTCCCTTTTTCCCCTCGCCAGTCTCTTCTCCCCTCTTTTTCCTTCAGTCACTAAATTTCACACTTCCGCTCGCCTTCGTCTACTCCCTCCCATCCCTCAAATCTCTCTTCCCCTATTTTTCCCCTTGCCTCTCTCTTTTCCCGAGTTCCGTGAACTCTCCCGTCTTTACGCTCACCAGTCACTCTCCCTGCTTTCCCTCAACTCCCTCTTTGTCAACTTTTCCCACGCTTGTCTCTTTTCCTTTTCAACCTCGCCTGTCTCTTCCCCCCTCTTTTTCCTTCAGTCCCCAAATTTCCCACTTCCGCTCGTTTTCCTCTACTCCCTCCCATCTCTCAAAACTCTCTTTCCCTCTCTTTCCCCTTGCCTCTCTCTTTTCCCGAGTTCCGTGAACTCTCCCGTCTTTACGCTCACCAGTCACTTTCCCTGCTTTCCCTCAACTCCCTCTTTGCCACCTTTCCCCACGCTTGTCTCTTTTCCTTTTCAACCTCGCCTGTCTCTGCCCCCCTCTTTTTCCTTCAGTCCCCAAATTTCCCACTTCCGCTCGTTTTCCTCTACTCCCTCCCATCTCTCAAAACTCTCTTTCCCTCTCTTTCCCCTTGCCTCTCTCTTTTCCCGAGTTCCGTGAACTCTCCCGTCTTTACGCTCACCAGTCACTTTCCCTGCTTTCCCTCAACTCCCACTTTGCCACCTTTTCCCACGCTTGTCTCTTTTCCTTTTCAACCTCGCCTGTCTCTTCTCCCCTCTTTTTCCTTCAGTCCCCAAATTTCCCACTTCCGCTCGCCTTCCTTTACTCCCTCCCATCCTTCAAATCTCTTTCCCCTTGCCTCTCTCTTTTCCCTAGTTCCATGAACTCTCCCCTCTTTATGCTCACCAGTCACTCTCCCTGCTTTCCCTCAACTCCCTCTTTGCCACCTTTTCCCACGCTTGTCTCTTTCCCTTTTCCCCCTCTCCTGTCTCTTCCCCCCTCTTTTTCCTTCAGTCCCCGAATTTCCCACTTGAGCTCGCCTTCCTCTACTCCCTACATTCACTCAAAGCTCTCTTTCCCTCTCCTTCCCCTTGCCTCTCTCTTTTCCCTAGTTCCGTGACCTCTCCCGTCTTTACGCTCACCAGTCACTTTCCCTGCTTTCCCTCAACTCCCTCTTTGTCAACTTTTCCCACGCTTGTCTCTTTTCCTTTTCAACCTCGCCTGTCTCTGCCCCCCTCTTTTTCCTTCAGTCCCCAAATTTCCCACTTCCGCTCGTTTTCCTCTACTCCCTCCCATCTCTCAAAACTCTCTTTCCCTCTCTTTCCCCTTGCCCCTCTCTTTTCCCGAGTTCCGTGAACTCTCCCGTCTTTACGCTCACCAGTCACTTTCCCTGCTTTCCCTCAACTCCCTCTTTGCCACCTTTTCCCACGCTTGTCTCTTTTCCTTTTCAACCTCGCCTGTCTCTTTTCCCCTCTTTTTCCTTCAGTCCCCAAATTTCCCACTTCCGCTCGCCTTCCTTTACTCCCTCCCATCCCTCAAATCTCTTTCCCTCTCTTTCCCCTTGCCTCTCTCTTTTCCCTAGTTCCATGAACTCTCCCGTCTTTACGCTCACCAGTCACTTTCCCTTCTTTCCCTCAACTCCCTCTTTGCCACCTTTTCCCACGCTTGTCTCTTTCCCTTTTTCCCCTCTCCTGTCTCTTCTCCCCTCTTTTTCCTTCACTCCCCAAATTTCCCACTTCCGCTTGTATTCCTCTACTCCCTCCAATCCCTCAAATCTCTTTCCCCGTCTTTCCCGTTTCCTCTCTTTTCTCTACTTCCGTGAACTCTCCCGTCTTTACGCTCACCAGTCACTCTCCCTGCTTTCCCTCAACTCCCTCTTTGCCACCTTTTCCCACGCTTGTCTCTTTCCCTTTTCCCCCTCTCCTGTCTCTTCCCCACGCTTTTACCTTCAGTCCCCGAATTTCCCACTTGAGCTCGCCTTCCTCTACTCCCTACAGTCCCTCAAAGCTCTCTTTCCCTCTCCTTCCCCTTGCCTCTCTCTTTTCCCTAGTTCCGTGACCTCTCCCGTCTTTACGCTCACCAGTCACATTCCCTGCTTTCCCTCAACTCCCTCTTTGTCAACTTTTCCCACGCTTGTCTCTTTTCCTTTTCAACCTCGCCTCTCTTCCCCCCTCTTTTTCCTTCAGTCCCCAAATTTCCCACTTACGCTCGATTTCCTCTACTCCCTACAGTCCCTCAACGCTCTCTTTCCCCTTGCCTCTCTCTTTTCCCTAGTTCCGTGACCTCTCCCCTCTTTACGCTCACCAGTCACTTTCCCTTCTTTCCCTCAACTCCCTCTTTGCCACCTTTTCCCACGCTTCTCTTTCCCTTTTTCCCCTCGCCAGTCTCTTCTCCCCTCTTTTTCCTTCAGTCACTAAATTTCACACTTCCGCTCGCCTTCGTCTACTCCCTCCCATCCCTCAAATCTCTCTTCCCCTATTTTTCCCCTTGCCTCTCTCTTTTCCCGAGTTCCGTGAACTCTCCCGTCTTTACGCTCACCAGTCACTTTCCCTGCTTTCCCTCAACTCCCTCTTTGCCACCTTTTCCCACGCTTGTCTCTTTCCCTTTTCCCCCTCGCCTGTCTCTTCCCCCCGCTTTTTCCTTCAGTCCCCGAATTTCCCACTTGAGCTCGCCTTCCTCTACTCCCTACAGTCCCTCAAAGCTCTCTTTCCCTCTCCTTCCCCTTGCCTCTCTCTTTTCCCTAGTTCCGTGACCTCTCCCCTCTTTACGCTCACCAGTCACTTTCCCTGCTTTCCCTCAACTCCCTCTTTGTCAACTTTTCCCACGCTTGTCTCTTTTCCTTTTCAACCTCGCCTGTCTCTTCTCCCCTCTTTTTCCTTCAGTCCCCAAATTTCCCACTTCCGCTCGCCTTCGTCTACTCCCTCCCATCCCTCAAATCTCTCTTCCCCTATTTTTCCCCTTGCCTCTCTCTTTTCCCGAGTTCCGTGAACTCTCCCGTCTTTACTCTCACCAGTCACTTTCCCTGCTTTCCCTCAACTCCCTCTTTGCCACCTTTTCCCACGCTTGTCTCTTTCCCTTTTCCCCCTCGCCTGTCTCTTCCCCCCTCTTTTTCCTTCAGTCCCCAAATTTCCCACTTCCGCTCGTTTTCCTCTACTCCCTCCCATCTCTCAAAACTCTCTTTCCCTCTCTTTCCCCTTGCCTCTCTCTTTTCCCGAGTTCCGTGAACTCTCCCGTCTTTACGCTCACCAGTCACTTTCCCTGCTTTCCCTCAGCTCCCTCTTTGCCACCTTTTCCCACGCTTGTCTCTTTTCCTTTTCAACCTCGCCTGTCTCTTCTCCCCTCTTTTTCCTTCAGTCCCCAAATTTCCCACTTCCGCTCGCCTTCCTTTACTCCCTCCCATCCCTCAAATCTCTTTCCCTCTCTTTCCCCTTGCCTCTCTCTTTTCCCTAGTTCCATGAACTCTCCCCTCTTTATGCTCACCAGTCACTCTCCCTGCTTTCCCTCAACTCCCTCTTTGCCACCTTTTCCCACGCTTGTCTCTTTCCCTTTTTCCGCTCTCCTGTCTCTTCTCCCCTCTTTTTCCTTCACTCCCCAAATTTCCCACTTCCGCTTGTATTCCTCTACTCCCTCCAATCCCTCAAATCTCTTTCCCCGTCTTTCCCGTTTCCTCTCTTTTCTCTACTTCCGTGAACTCTCCCGTCTTTACGCTCACCAGTCACTCTCCCTGCTTTCCCTCAACTCCCTCTTTGCCACCTTTTCCCACGCTTGTCTCTTTCCCTTTTCCCCCTCTCCTGTCTCTTCCCCACGCTTTTACCTTCAGTCCCCGAATTTCCCACTTGAGCTCGCCTTCCTCTACTCCCTACAGTCCCTCAAAGCTCTCTTTCCCTCTCCTTCCCCTTGCCTCTCTCTTTTCCCTAGTTCCGTGACCTCTCCCGTCTTTACGCTCACCAGTCACATTCCCTGCTTTCCCTCAACTCCCTCTTTGTCAACTTTTCCCACGCTTGTCTCTTTTCCTTTTCAACCTCGCCTGTCTCTTCCCCCCTCTTTTTCCTTCAGTCCCCAAATTTCCCACTTACGCTCGATTTCCTCTACTCCCTACAGTCCCTCAACGCTCTCTTTCCCCTTGCCTCTCTCTTTTCCCTAGTTCCGTGACCTCTCCCGTCTTTACGCTCACCAGTCACTTTCCCTTCTTTCCCTCAACTCCCTCTTTGCCACCTTTTCCCACGCTTCTCTTTCCCTTTTTCCCCTCGCCAGTCTCTTCTCCCCTCTTTTTCCTTCAGTCACTAAATTTCACACTTCCGCTCGCCTTCGTCTACTCCCTCCCATCCCTCAAATCTCTCTTCCCCTATTTTTCCCCTTGCCTCTCTCTTTTCCCGAGTTCCGTGAACTCTCCCGTCTTTACGCTCACCAGTCACTTTCCCTGCTTTCCCTCAAATCCCTCTTTGCCACCTTTTCCCACGCTTGTCTCTTTCCCTTTTCCCCCTCGCCTGTCTCTTCCCCCCGCTTTTTCCTTCAGTCCCCGAATTTCCCACTTGAGCTCGCCTTCCTCTACTCCCTACAGTCCCTCAAATCTCTCTTTCCCTCTCCTTCCCCTTGCCTCTCTCTTTTCCCTAGTTCCGTGACCTCTCCCGTCTTTACGCTCACCAGTCACATTCCCTGCTTTCCCTCAACTCCCTCTTTGTCAACTTTTCCCACGCTTGTCTCTTTTCCTTTTCAACCTCGCCTGTCTCTTCACCCCTCTTTTTCCTTCAGTCCCCAAATTTCCCACTTACGCTCGATTTCCTCTACTCCCTACAGTCCCTGAACGCTCTCTTTCCCCTTGCCTCTCTCTTTTCCCTAGTTCCGTGACCTCTCCCCTCTTTACGCTCACCAGTCACTTTCCCTTCTTTCCCTCAACTCCCTCTTTGCCACCTTTTCCCACGCTTCTCTTTCCCTTTTTCCCCTCGCCAGTCTCTTCTCCCCTCTTTTTCCTTCAGTCACTAAATTTCACACTTCCGCTCGCCTTCGTCTACTCCCTCCCATCCCTCAAATCTCTCTTTCCGTCACTTTCCCCTTGCCTCTCTCTTTTCCCTAGTTCCATGAACTCTCCCCTCTTTATGCTCACCAGTCACTTTCCCTGCTTTCCCTCAACTCCCTCTTTGCCACCTTTCCCCACGCTTGTGTCTTTTCCTTTTCAACCTCGCCTGTCTCTGCCCCCCTCTTTTTCCTTCAGTCCCCAAATTTCCCACTTCCGCTCGTTTTCCTCTACTCCCTCCCATCTCTCAAAACTCTCTTTCCCTCTCTTTCCCCTTGCCTCTCTCTTTTCCCGAGTTCCGTGAACTCTCCCGTCTTTACGCTCACCAGTCACTTTCCCTGCTTTCCCTCAACTCCCTCTTTGCCACCTTTTCCCACGCTTGTCTCTTTTCCTTTTCAACCTCTCCTGTCTCTTCTCCCCTCTTTTTCCTTCACTCCCCAAATTTCCCACTTCCGCTTCTATTCCTCTACTCCCTCGAATCCCTCAAATCTCTTTCCCCGTCTTTCCCGTTTCCTCTCTTTTCTCTACTTCCGTGAACTCTCCCGTCTTTACGCTCACCAGTCACTCTCCCTGCTTTCCCTCAACTCCCTCTTTGCCACCTTTTCCCACGCTTGTCTCTTTCCCTTTTTCCCCTCGCCTGTCTCTTCCCCCCTCTTTTTCCTTCAGTCCCCGAATTTCCCACTTGAGCTCGCCATCCTCTACTCCCTACAGTCTCTCAGAGCTCTCTTTCCCTCTCCTTCCCCTTGCCTCTCTCTTTTCCCTAGTTCCGTGAACTCTCCCGTCTTTACGCTCACCAGTCACTCTCCCTGCTTTCCCTCAACTCCCTCTTTGTCAACTTTTCCCACGCTTGTCTCTTTTCCTTTTCAACCTCGCCTGTCTCTTCCCCCCTCTTTTTCCTTCAGTCCCCAAATTTCCCACTTCCGCTCGTTTTCCTCTACTCCCTCCCATCTCTCAAAACTCTCTTTCCCTCTCTTTCCCCTTACCTCTCTCTTTTCCCGAGTTCCGTGAACTCTCCCGTCTTGACGCTCACCAGTCACTTTCCCTGCTTTCCCTCAACTCCCTCTTTGCCACCTTTTCCCACGCTTGTCTCTTTTCCTTTTCAACCTCGCCTGTCTCTTCTCCCCTCTTTTTCCTTCAGTCCCCAAATTTCCCACTTCCGCTCGCCTTCCTTTACTCCCTCCCATCCCTCAAATCTCTTTCCCTCTCTTTCCCCTTGCCTCTCTCTTTTCCCTAGTTCCATGAACTCTCCCCTCTTTACGCTCACCAGTCACTTTCCCTGCTTTCCCTCAAATCCCTCTTTGCCACCTTTTCCCACGCTTGTCTCTTTTCCTTTTCAACCTCGCCTGTCTCTTCCCCCCTCTTTTTCCTTCAGTCCCCGAATTTCCCACTTGAGCTCGCCTTCCTCTACTCCCTACATTCCCTCAAAGCTCTCTTTCCCTCTCCTTCCCCTTGCCTCTCTCTTTTCCCTAGTTCCGTGACCTCTCCCGTCTTTACGCTCACCAGTCACTTTCCCTGCTTTCCCTCAACTCCCTCTTTGTCAACTTTTCCCACGCTTGTCTCTTTTCCTTTTCAACCTCGCCTGTCTCTGCCCCCCTCTTTTTCCTTCAGTCCCCAAATTTCCCACTTCCGCTCGTTTTCCTCTACTCCCTCCCATCTCTCAAAACTCTCTTTCCCTCTCTTTCCCCTTGCCCCTCTCTTTTCCCGAGTTCCGTGAACTCTCCCGTCTTTACGCTCACCAGTCACTTTCCCTGCTTTCCCTCAACTCCCTCTTTGCCACCTTTTCCCACGCTTGTCTCTTTTCCTTTTCAACCTCGCCTGTCTCTTTTCCCCTCTTTTTCCTTCAGTCCCCAAATTTCCCACTTCCGCTCGCCTTCCTTTACTCCCTCCCATCCCTCAAATCTCTTTCCCTCTCTTTCCCCTTGCCTCTCTCTTTTCCCTAGTTCCATGAACTCTCCCGTCTTTACGCTCACCAGTCACTTTCCCTTCTTTCCCTCAACTCCCTCTTTGCCACCTTTTCCCACGCTTGTCTCTTTCCCTTTTTCCCCTCTCCTGTCTCTTCTCCCCTCTTTTTCCTTCACTCCCCAAATTTCCCACTTCCGCTTGTATTCCTCTACTCCCTCCAATCCCTCAAATCTCTTTCCCCGTCTTTCCCGTTTCCTCTCTTTTCTCTACTTCCGTGAACTCTCCCGTCTTTACGCTCACCAGTCACTCTCCCTGCTTTCCCTCAACTCCCTCTTTGCCACCTTTTCCCACGCTTGTCTCTTTCCCTTTTCCCCCTCTCCTGTCTCTTCCCCACGCTTTTACCTTCAGTCCCCGAATTTCCCACTTGAGCTCGCCTTCCTCTACTCCCTACAGTCCCTCAAAGCTCTCTTTCCCTCTCCTTCCCCTTGCCTCTCTCTTTTCCCTAGTTCCGTGACCTCTCCCGTCTTTACGCTCACCAGTCACATTCCCTGCTTTCCCTCAACTCCCTCTTTGTCAACTTTTCCCACGCTTGTCTCTTTTCCTTTTCAACCTCGCCTCTCTTCCCCCCTCTTTTTCCTTCAGTCCCCAAATTTCCCACTTACGCTCGATTTCCTCTACTCCCTACAGTCCCTCAACGCTCTCTTTCCCCTTGCCTCTCTCTTTTCCCTAGTTCCGTGACCTCTCCCCTCTTTACGCTCACCAGTCACTTTCCCTTCTTTCCCTCAACTCCCTCTTTGCCACCTTTTCCCACGCTTCTCTTTCCCTTTTTCCCCTCGCCAGTCTCTTCTCCCCTCTTTTTCCTTCAGTCACTAAATTTCACACTTCCGCTCGCCTTCGTCTACTCCCTCCCATCCCTCAAATCTCTCTTCCCCTATTTTTCCCCTTGCCTCTCTCTTTTCCCGAGTTCCGTGAACTCTCCCGTCTTTACGCTCACCAGTCACTTTCCCTGCTTTCCCTCAACTCCCTCTTTGCCACCTTTTCCCACGCTTGTCTCTTTCCCTTTTCCCCCTCGCCTGTCTCTTCCCCCCGCTTTTTCCTTCAGTCCCCGAATTTCCCACTTGAGCTCGCCTTCCTCTACTCCCTACAGTCCCTCAAAGCTCTCTTTCCCTCTCCTTCCCCTTGCCTCTCTCTTTTCCCTAGTTCCGTGACCTCTCCCCTCTTTACGCTCACCAGTCACTTTCCCTGCTTTCCCTCAACTCCCTCTTTGTCAACTTTTCCCACGCTTGTCTCTTTTCCTTTTCAACCTCGCCTGTCTCTTCTCCCCTCTTTTTCCTTCAGTCCCCAAATTTCCCACTTCCGCTCGCCTTCGTCTACTCCCTCCCATCCCTCAAATCTCTCTTCCCCTATTTTTCCCCTTGCCTCTCTCTTTTCCCGAGTTCCGTGAACTCTCCCGTCTTTACGCTCACCAGTCACTTTCCCTGCTTTCCCTCAACTCCCTCTTTGCCACCTTTTCCCACGCTTGTCTCTTTCCCTTTTCCCCCTCGCCTGTCTCTTCCCCCCTCTTTTTCCTTCAGTCCCCAAATTTCCCACTTCCGCTCGTTTTCCTCTACTCCCTCCCATCTCTCAAAACTCTCTTTCCCTCTCTTTCCCCTTGCCTCTCTCTTTTCCCGAGTTCCGTGAACTCTCCCGTCTTTACGCTCACCAGTCACTTTCCCTGCTTTCCCTCAGCTCCCTCTTTGCCACCTTTTCCCACGCTTGTCTCTTTTCCTTTTCAACCTCGCCTGTCTCTTCTCCCCTCTTTTTCCTTCAGTCCCCAAATTTCCCACTTCCGCTCGCCTTCCTTTACTCCCTCCCATCCCTCAAATCTCTTTCCCTCTCTTTCCCCTTGCCTCTCTCTTTTCCCTAGTTCCATGAACTCTCCCCTCTTTATGCTCACCAGTCACTCTCCCTGCTTTCCCTCAACTCCCTCTTTGCCACCTTTTCCCACGCTTGTCTCTTTCCCTTTTTCCGCTCTCCTGTCTCTTCTCCCCTCTTTTTCCTTCACTCCCCAAATTTCCCACTTCCGCTTGTATTCCTCTACTCCCTCCAATCCCTCAAATCTCTTTCCCCGTCTTTCCCGTTTCCTCTCTTTTCTCTACTTCCGTGAACTCTCCCGTCTTTACGCTCACCAGTCACTCTCCCTGCTTTCCCTCAACTCCCTCTTTGCCACCTTTTCCCACGCTTGTCTCTTTCCCTTTTCCCCCTCTCCTGTCTCTTCCCCACGCTTTTACCTTCAGTCCCCGAATTTCCCACTTGAGCTCGCCTTCCTCTACTCCCTACAGTCCCTCAAAGCTCTCTTTCCCTCTCCTTCCCCTTGCCTCTCTCTTTTCCCTAGTTCCGTGACCTCTCCCGTCTTTACGCTCACCAGTCACATTCCCTGCTTTCCCTCAACTCCCTCTTTGTCAACTTTTCCCACGCTTGTCTCTTTTCCTTTTCAACCTCGCCTGTCTCTTCCCCCCTCTTTTTCCTTCAGTCCCCAAATTTCCCACTTACGCTCGATTTCCTCTACTCCCTACAGTCCCTCAAAGCTCTCTTTCCCCTTGCCTCTCTCTTTTCCCTAGTTCCGTGACCTCTCCCCTCTTTACGCTCACCAGTCACTTTCCCTTCTTTCCCTCAACTCCCTCTTTGCCACCTTTTCCCACGCTTCTCTTTCCCTTTTTCCCCTCGCCAGTCTCTTCTCCCCTCTTTTTCCTTCAGTCACTAAATTTCACACTTCCGCTCGCCTTCGTCTACTCCCTCCCATCCCTCAAATCTCTCTTCCCCTATTTTTCCCCTTGCCTCTCTCTTTTCCCGAGTTCCGTGAACTCTCCCGTCTTTACGCTCACCAGTCACTTTCCCTGCTTTCCCTCAACTCCCTCTTTGCCACCTTTTCCCACGCTTGTCTCTTTCCCTTTTCCCCCTCGCCTGTCTCTTCCCCCCGCTTTTTCCTTCAGTCCCCGAATTTCCCACTTGAGCTCGCCTTCCTCTACTCCCTACAGTCCCTCAAATCTCTCTTTCCCTCTCCTTCCCCTTGCCTCTCTCTTTTCCCTAGTTCCGTGACCTCTCCCGTCTTTACGCTCACCAGTCACTTTCCCTGCTTTCCCTCAACTCCCTCTTTGTCAACTTTTCCCACGCTTGTCTCTTTTCCTTTTCAACCTCGCCTGTCTCTTCCCCCCTCTTTTTCCTTCAGTCCCCAAATTTCCCACTTACGCTCGATTTCCTCTACTCCCTACAGTCCCTGAACGCTCTCTTTCCCCTTGCCTCTCTCTTTTCCCTAGTTCCGTGACCTCTCCCCTCTTTACGCTCACCAGTCACTTTCCCTTCTTTCCCTCAACTCCCTCTTTGCCACCTTTTCCCACGCTTCTCTTTCCCTTTTTCCCCTCGCCAGTCTCTTCTCCCCTCTTTTTCCTTCAGTCACTAAATTTCACACTTCCGCTCGCCTTCGTCTACTCCCTCCCATCCCTCAAATCTCTCTTTCCGTCACTTTCCCCTTGCCTCTCTCTTTTCCCTAGTTCCATGAACTCTCCCCTCTTTATGCTCACCAGTCACTTTCCCTGCTTTCCCTCAACTCCCTCTTTGCCACCTTTCCCCACGCTTGTGTCTTTTCCTTTTCAACCTCGCCTGTCTCTGCCCCCCCTCTTTTTCCTTCAGTCCCCAAATTTCCCACTTCCGCTCGTTTTCCTCTACTCCCTCCCATCTCTCAAAACTCTCTTTCCCTCTCTTTCCCCTTGCCTCTCTCTTTTCCCGAGTTCCGTGAACTCTCCCGTCTTTACGCTCACCAGTCACTTTCCCTGCTTTCCCTCAACTCCCTCTTTGCCACCTTTTCCCACGCTTGTCTCTTTTCCTTTTCAACCTCTCCTGTCTCTTCTCCCCTCTTTTTCCTTCACTCCCCAAATTTCCCACTTCCGCTTCTATTCCTCTACTCCCTCGAATCCCTCAAATCTCTTTCCCCGTCTTTCCCGTTTCCTCTCTTTTCTCTACTTCCGTGAACTCTCCCGTCTTTACGCTCACCAGTCACTCTCCCTGCTTTCCCTCAACTCCCTCTTTGCCACCTTTTCCCACGCTTGTCTCTTTCCCTTTTTCCCCTCTCCTGTCTCTTCCCCCCTCTTTTTCCTTCAGTCCCCGAATTTCCCACTTGAACTCGCCATCCTCTACTCCCTACAGTCTCTCAGAGCTCTCTTTCCCTCTCCTTCCCCTTGCCTCTCTCTTTTCCCTAGTTCCGTGACCTCTCCCGTCTTTACGCTCACCAGTCACTCTCCCTGCTTTCCCTCAACTCCCTCTTTGTCAACTTTTCCCACGCTTGTCTCTTTTCCTTTTCAACCTCGCCTGTCTCTTCCCCCCTCTTTTTCCTTCAGTCCCCAAATTTCCCACTTCCGCTCGTTTTCCTCTACTCCCTCCCATCTCTCAAAACTCTCTTTCCCTCTCTTTCCCCTTACCTCTCTCTTTTCCCGAGTTCCGTGAACTCTCCCGTCTTGACGCTCACCAGTCACTTTCCCTGCTTTCCCTCAACTCCCTCTTTGCCACCTTTTCCCACGCTTGTCTCTTTTCCTTTTCAACCTCGCCTGTCTCTTCCCCCCTCTTTTTCCTTCAGTCCCCAAATTTCCCACTTCCGCTCGCCTTCCTTTACTCCCTCCCATCCCTCAAATCTCTTTCCCTCTCTTTCCCCTTGCCTCTCTCTTTTCCCTAGTTCCATGAACTCTCCCCTCTTTACGCTCACCAGTCACTTTCCCTGCTTTCCCTCAAATCCCTCTTTGCCACCTTTTCCCACGCTTGTCTCTTTTCCTTTTCAACCTCGCCTGTCTCTTCCCCCCTCTTTTTCCTTCAGTCCCCGAATTTCCCACTTGAGCTCGCCTTCCTCTACTCCCTACATTCCCTCAAAGCTCTCTTTCCCTCTCCTTCCCCTTGCCTCTCTCTTTTCCCTAGTTCCGTGACCTCTCCCGTCTTTACGCTCACCAGTCACTTTCCCTGCTTTCCCTCAACTCCCTCTTTGTCAACTTTTCCCACGCTTGTCTCTTTTCCTTTTCAACCTCGCCTGTCTCTGCCCCCCTCTTTTTCCTTCAGTCCCCAAATTTCCCACTTCCGCTCGTTTTCCTCTACTCCCTCCCATCTCTCAAAACTCTCTTTCCCTCTCTTTCCCCTTGCCTCTCTCTTTTCCCGAGTTCCGTGAACTCTCCCCTCTTTACGCTCACCAGTCACTTTCCCTGCTTTCCCTCAACTCCCTCTTTGCCACCTTTTCCCACGCTTGTCTCTTTTCCTTTTCAACCTCGCCTGTCTCTTCTCCCCTCTTTTTCCTTCAGTCCCCAAATTTCCCACTTCCGCTCGCCTTCCTTTACTCCCTCCCATCCCTCAAATCTCTTTCCCTCTCTTTCCCCTTGCCTCTCTCTTTTCCCTAGTTCCATGAACTCTCCCCTCTTTATGCTCACCAGTCACTTTCCCTGCTTTCCCTCAGCTCCCTCTTTGCCACCTTTTCCCACGCTTGTCTCTTTTCCTTTTCAACCTCGCCTGTCTCTTCTCCCCTCTTTTTCCTTCAGTCCCCAAATTTCCCACTTCCGCTCGCCTTCCTCTACTCCCTACATTCCCTCAAAGCTCTCTTTCCCTCTCCTTCCCCTTGCCTCTCTCTTTTCCCTAGTTCCGTGACCTCTCCCGTCTTTACGCTCACCAGTCACTTTCCCTGCTTTCCCTCAACTCCCTCTTTGCCACCTTTTCCCACGCTTGTCTCTTTTCCTTTTCAACCTCGCCTGTCTCTTCTCCCCTCTTTTTCCTTCAGTCCCCAAATTTCCCACTTCCGCTCGCCTTCCTCTACTCCCTACATTCCCTCAAAGCTCTCTTTCCCTCTCCTTCCCCTTGCCTCTCTCTTTTCCCTAGTTCCGTGACCTCTCCCGTCTTTACGCTCACCAGTCACTTTCCCTGCTTTCCCTCAACTCCCTCTTTGTCAACTTTTCCCACGCTTGTCTCTTTTCCTTTTCAACCTCGCCTGTCTCTGCCCCCCTCTTTTTCCTTCAGTCCCCAAATTTCCCACTTCCGCTCGTTTTCCTCTACTCCCTCCCATCTCTCAAAACTCTCTTTCCCTCTCTTTCCCCTTGCCTCTCTCTTTTCCCGAGTTCCGTGAACTCTCCCCTCTTTACGCTCACCAGTCACTTTCCCTGCTTTCCCTCAACTCCCTCTTTGCCACCTTTTCCCACGCTTGTCTCTTTTCCTTTTCAACCTCGCCTGTCTCTTCTCCCCTCTTTTTCCTTCAGTCCCCAAATTTCCCACTTCCGCTCGCCTTCCTTTACTCCCTCCCATCCCTCAAATCTCTTTCCCTCTCTTTCCCCTTGCCTCTCTCTTTTCCCTAGTTCCATGAACTCTCCCCTCTTTATGCTCACCAGTCACTTTCCCTGCTTTCCCTCAGCTCCCTCTTTGCCACCTTTTCCCACGCTTGTCTCTTTTCCTTTTCAACCTCGCCTGTCTCTTCTCCCCTCTTTTTCCTTCAGTCCCCAAATTTCCCACTTCCGCTCGCCTTCCTCTACTCCCTACATTCCCTCAAAGCTCTCTTTCCCTCTCCTTCCCCTTGCCTCTCTCTTTTCCCTAGTTCCGTGACCTCTCCCGTCTTTACGCTCACCAGTCACTTTCCCTGCTTTCCCTCAACTCCCTCTTTGCCACCTTTTCCCACGCTTGTCTCTTTTCCTTTTCAACCTCGCCTGTCTCTTCTCCCCTCTTTTTCCTTCAGTCCCCAAATTTCCCACTTCCGCTCGCCTTCCTTTACTCCCTCCCATCCCTCAAATCTCTTTCGCTCTCTTTCCCCTTGCCTCTCTCTTTTCCCTAGTTCCATGAACTCTCCCCTCTTTATGCTCACCAGTCACTCTCCCTGCTTTCCCTCAACTCCCTCTTTGCCACCTTTTCCCACGCTTGTCTCTTTCCCTTTTTCCCCTCTCCTGTCTCTTCTCCCCTCTTTTTCCTTCACTCCCCAAATTTCCCACTTCCGCTTGTATTCCTCTACTCCCTCCAATCCCTCAAATCTCTTTCCCCGTCTTTCCCGTTTCCTCTCTTTTCTCTACTTCCGTGAACTCTCCCGTCTTTACGCTCACCAGTCACTCTCCCTGCTTTCCCTCAACTCCCTCTTTGCCACCTTTTCCCACGCTTGTCTCTTTCCCTTTCCCCCCTCTCCTGTCTCTTCCCCACGCTTTTACCTTCAGTCCCCGAATTTCCCACTTGAGCTCGCCTTCCTCTACTCCCTACAGTCCCTCAAAGCTCTCTTTCCCTCTCCTTCCCCTTGCCTCTCTCTTTTCCCTAGTTCCGTGACCTCTCCCGTCTTTACGCTCACCAGTCACTTTCCCTTCTTTCCCTCAACTCCCTCTTTGCCACCTTTTCCCACGCTTCTCTTTCCCTTTTTCCCCTCGCCAGTCTCTTCTCCCCTCTTTTTCCTTCAGTCACTAAATTTCACACTTCCGCTCGCCTTCGTCTACTCCCTCCCATCCCTCAAATCTCTCTTCCCCTATATTTCCCCTTGCCTCTCTCTTTTCCCGAGTTCCGTGAACTCTCCCGTCTTTACGCTCACCAGTCACTTTCCCTGCTTTCCCTCAACTGCCTCTTTGCCACCTTTTCCCACGCTTGTCTCTTTCCCTTTTCCCCCTCGCCTGTCTCTTCCCCCCGCTTTTTCCTTCAGTCCCCGAATTTCCCACTTGAGCTCGCCTTCCTCTACTCCCTACAGTCCCTCAAAGCTCTCTTTCCCTCTCCTTCCCCTTGCCTCTCTCTTTTCCCTAGTTCCGTGACCTCTCCCGTCTTTACGCTCACCAGTCACTTTCCCTGCTTTCCCTCAACTCCCTCTTTGTCAACTTTTCCCACGCTTGTCTCTTTTCCTTTTCAACCTCGCCTGTCTCTGCCCCCCTCTTTTTCCTTCAGTCCCCAAATTTCCCACTTCCGCTCGTTTTCCTCTACTCCCTCCCATCTCTCAAAACTCTCTTTCCCTCTCTTTCCCCTTGCCCCTCTCTTTTCCCGAGTTCCGTGAACTCTCCCGTCTTTACGCTCACCAGTCACTTTCCCTGCTTTCCCTCAACTCCCTCTTTGCCACCTTTTCCCACGCTTCTCTTTCCCTTTTTCCCCTCGCCAGTCTCTTCTCCCCTCTTTTTCCTTCAGTCACTAAATTTCACACTTCCGCTCGCCTTCGTCTACTCCCTCCCATCCCTCAAATCTCTCTTCCCCTATTTTTCCCCTTGCCTCTCTCTTTTCCCGAGTTCCGTGAACTCTCCCGTCTTTACGCTCACCAGTCACTCTCCCTGCTTTCCCTCAACTCCCTCTTTGTCAACTTTTCCCACGCTTGTCTCTTTTCCTTTTCAACCTCGCCTGTCTCTTCCCCCCTCTTTTTCCTTCAGTCCCCAAATTTCCCACTTCCGCTCGTTTTCCTCTACTCCCTCCCATCTCTCAAAACTCTCTTTCCCTCTCTTTCCCCTTGCCTCTCTCTTTTTCCGAGTTCCGTGAACTCTCCCGTCTTTACGCTCACCAGTCACTTTCCCTGCTTTCCCTCAACTCCCTCTTTGCCACCTTTCCCCACGCTTGTCTCTTTTCCTTTTCAACCTCGCCTGTCTCTGCCCCCCTCTTTTTCCTTCAGTCCCCAAATTTCCCACTTCCGCTCGTTTTCCTCTACTCCCTCCCATCTCTCAAAACTCTCTTTCCCTCTCTTTCCCCTTGCCTCTCTCTTTTCCCGAGTTCCGTGAACTCTCCCGTCTTTACGCTCACCAGTCACTTTCCCTGCTTTCCCTCAACTCCCACTTTGCCACCTTTTCCCACGCTTGTCTCTTTTCCTTTTCAACCTCGCCTGTCTCTTCTCCCCTCTTTTTCCTTCAGTCCCCAAATTTCCCACTTCCGCTCGCCTTCCTTTACTCCCTCCCATCCTTCAAATCTCTTTCCCCTTGCCTCTCTCTTTTCCCTAGTTCCATGAACTCTCCCCTCTTTATGCTCACCAGTCACTCTCCCTGCTTTCCCTCAACTCCCTCTTTGCCACCTTTTCCCACGCTTGTCTCTTTCCCTTTTCCCCCTCTCCTGTCTCTTCCCCCCTCTTTTTCCTTCAGTCCCCGAATTTCCCACTTGAGCTCGCCTTCCTCTACTCCCTACAGTCCCTCAAAGCTCTCTTTCCCTCTCCTTCCCCTTGCCTCTCTCTTTTCCCTAGTTCCGTGACCTCTCCCGTCTTTACGCTCACCAGTCACTTTCCCTTCTTTCCCTCAACTCCCTCTTTGCCACCTTTTCCCACGCTTCTCTTTCCCTTTTTCCCCTCGCCAGTCTCTTCTCCCCTCTTTTTCCTTCAGTCACTAAATTTCACACTTCCGCTCGCCTTCGTCTACTCCCTCCCATCCCTCAAATCTCTCTTCCCCTATTTTTCCCCTTGCCTCTCTCTTTTCCCGAGTTCCGTGAACTCTCCCGTCTTTACGCTCACCAGTCACTTTCCCTGCTTTCCCTCAACTCCCTCTTTGCCACCTTTTCCCACGCTTGTCTCTTTCCCTTTTCCCCCTCGCCTGTCTCTTCCCCCCGCTTTTTCCTTCAGTCCCCGAATTTCCCACTTGAGCTCGCCTTCCTCTACTCCCTACAGTCCCTCAAAGCTCTCTTTCCCTCTCCTTCCCCTTGCCTCTCTCTTTTCCCTAGTTCCGTGACCTCTCCCGTCTTTACGCTCACCAGTCACTTTCCCTTCTTTCCCTCAACTCCCTCTTTGCCACCTTTTCCCACGCTTCTCTTTCCCTTTTTCCCCTCGCCAGTCTCTTCTCCCCTCTTTTTCCTTCAGTCACTAAATTTCACACTTCCGCTCGCCTTCGTCTACTCCCTCCCATCCCTCAAATCTCTCTTCCCCTATTTTTCCCCTTGCCTCTCTCTTTTCCCGAGTTCCGTGAACTCTCCCGTCTTTACGCTCACCAGTCACTTTCCCTGCTTTCCCTCAACTCCCTCTTTGCCACCTTTTCCCACGCTTGTCTCTTTCCCTTTTCCCCCTCGCCTGTCTCTTCCCCCCGCTTTTTCCTTCAGTCCCCGAATTTCCCACTTGAGCTCGCCTTCCTCTACTCCCTACAGTCCCTCAAAGCTCTCTTTCCCTCTCCTTCCCCTTGCCTCTCTCTTTTCCCTAGTTCCGTGACCTCTCCCGTCTTTACGCTCACCAGTCACTTTCCCTTCTTTCCCTCAACTCCCTCTTTGCCACCTTTTCCCACGCTTCTCTTTCCCTTTTTCCCCTCTCCAGTCTCTTCTCCCCTCTTTTTCCTTCAGTCACTAAATTTCACACTTCCGCTCGCCTTCGTCTACTCCCTCCCATCCCTCAAATCTCTCTTCCCCTATTTTTCCCCTTGCCTCTCTCTTTTCCCGAGTTCCGTGAACTCTCCCGTCTTTACGCTCACCAGTCACTTTCCCTGCTTTCCCTCAACTGCCTCTTTGCCACCTTTTCCCACGCTTGTCTCTTTCCCTTTTCCCCCTCGCCTGTCTCTGCCCCCCTCTTTTTCCTTCAGTCCCCAAATTTCCCACTTCCGCTCGTTTTCCTCTACTCCCTCCCATCTCTCAAAACTCTCTTTCCCTCTCTTTCCCCTTGCCCCTCTCTTTTCCCGAGTTCCGTGAACTCTCCCGTCTTTACGCTCACCAGTCACTTTCCCTTCTTTCCCTCAACTCCCTCTTTGCCACCTTTTCCCACGCTTCTCTTTCCCTTTTTCCCCTCGCCAGTCTCTTCTCCCCTCTTTTTCCTTCAGTCACTAAATTTCACACTTCCGCTCGCCTTCGTCTACTCCCTCCCATCCCTCAAATCTCTCTTCCCCTATTTTTCCCCTTGCCTCTCTCTTTTCCCGAGTTCCGTGAACTCTCCCGTCTTTACGCTCACCAGTCACTCTCCCTGCTTTCCCTCAACTCCCTCTTTGTCAACTTTTCCCACGCTTGTCTCTTTTCCTTTTCAACCTCGCCTGTCTCTTCCCCCCTCTTTTTCCTTCAGTCCCCAAATTTCCCACTTCCGCTCGTTTTCCTCTACTCCCTCCCATCTCTCAAAACTCTCTTTCCCTCTCTTTCCCCTTGCCTCTCTCTTTTTCCGAGTTCCGTGAACTCTCCCGTCTTTACGCTCACCAGTCACTTTCCCTGCTTTCCCTCAACTCCCTCTTTGCCACCTTTCCCCACGCTTGTCTCTTTTCCTTTTCAACCTCGCCTGTCTCTGCCCCCCTCTTTTTCCTTCAGTCCCCAAATTTCCCACTTCCGCTCGTTTTCCTCTACTCCCTCCCATCTCTCAAAACTCTCTTTCCCTCTCTTTCCCCTTGCCTCTCTCTTTTCCCGAGTTCCGTGAACTCTCCCGTCTTTACGCTCACCAGTCACTTTCCCTGCTTTCCCTCAACTCCCACTTTGCCACCTTTTCCCACGCTTGTCTCTTTTCCTTTTCAACCTCGCCTGTCTCTTCTCCCCTCTTTTTCCTTCAGTCCCCAAATTTCCCACTTCCGCTCGCCTTCCTTTACTCCCTCCCATCCTTCAAATCTCTTTCCCCTTGCCTCTCTCTTTTCCCTAGTTCCATGAACTCTCCCCTCTTTATGCTCACCAGTCACTCTCCCTGCTTTCCCTCAACTCCCTCTTTGCCACCTTTTCCCACGCTTGTCTCTTTCCCTTTTTCCCCTCTCCTGTCTCTTCCCCCCTCTTTTTCCTTCAGTCCCCGAATTTCCCACTTGAGCTCGCCTTCCTCTACTCCCTACAGTCCCTCAAAGCTCTCTTTCCCTCTCCTTCCCCTTGCCTCTCTCTTTTCCCTAGTTCCGTGACCTCTCCCGTCTTTACGCTCACCAGTCACTTTCCCTTCTTTCCCTCAACTCCCTCTTTGCCACCTTTTCCCACGCTTCTCTTTCCCTTTTTCCCCTCGCCAGTCTCTTCTCCCCTCTTTTTCCTTCAGTCACTAAATTTCACACTTCCGCTCGCCTTCGTCTACTCCCTCCCATCCCTCAAATCTCTCTTCCCCTATTTTTCCCCTTGCCTCTCTCTTTTCCCGAGTTCCGTGAACTCTCCCGTCTTTACGCTCACCAGTCACTTTCCCTGCTTTCCCTCAACTGCCTCTTTGCCACCTTTTCCCACGCTTGTCTCTTTCCCTTTTCCCCCTCGCCTGTCTCTTCCCCCCGCTTTTTCCTTCAGTCCCCGAATTTCCCACTTGAGCTCGCCTTCCTCTACTCCCTACAGTCCCTCAAAGCTCTCTTTCCCTCTCCTTCCCCTTGCCTCTCTCTTTTCCCTAGTTCCGTGACCTCTCCCGTCTTTACGCTCACCAGTCACTTTCCCTGCTTTCCCTCAACTCCCTCTTTGTCAACTTTTCCCACGCTTGTCTCTTTTCCTTTTCAACCTCGCCTGTCTCTGCCCCCCTCTTTTTCCTTCAGTCCCCAAATTTCCCACTTCCGCTCGTTTTCCTCTACTCCCTCCCATCTCTCAAAACTCTCTTTCCCTCTCTTTCCCCTTGCCCCTCTCTTTTCCCGAGTTCCGTGAACTCTCCCGTCTTTACGCTCACCAGTCACTTTCCCTTCTTTCCCTCAACTCCCTCTTTGCCACCTTTTCCCACGCTTCTCTTTCCCTTTTTCCCCTCGCCAGTCTCTTCTCCCCTCTTTTTCCTTCAGTCACTAAATTTCACACTTCCGCTCGCCTTCGTCTACTCCCTCCCATCCCTCAAATCTCTCTTCCCCTATTTTTCCCCTTGCCTCTCTCTTTTCCCGAGTTCCGTGAACTCTCCCGTCTTTACGCTCACCAGTTACTCTCCCTGCTTTCCCTCAACTCCCTCTTTGTCAACTTTTCCCACGCTTGTCTCTTTTCCTTTTCAACCTCGCCTGTCTCTTCCCCCCTCTTTTTCCTTCAGTCCCCAAATTTCCCACTTCCGCTCGTTTTCCTCTACTCCCTCCCATCTCTCAAAACTCTCTTTCCCTCTCTTTCCCCTTGCCTCTCTCTTTTTCCGAGTTCCGTGAACTCTCCCGTCTTTACGCTCACCAGTCACTTTCCCTGCTTTCCCTCAACTCCCTCTTTGCCACCTTTCCCCACGCTTGTCTCTTTTCCTTTTCAACCTCGCCTGTCTCTGCCCCCCTCTTTTTCCTTCAGTCCCCAAATTTCCCACTTCCGCTCGTTTTCCTCTACTCCCTCCCATCTCTCAAAACTCTCTTTCCCTCTCTTTCCCCTTGCCTCTCTCTTTTCCCGAGTTCCGTGAACTCTCCCGTCTTTACGCTCACCAGTCACTTTCCCTGCTTTCCCTCAACTCCCACTTTGCCACCTTTTCCCACGCTTGTCTCTTTTCCTTTTCAACCTCGCCTGTCTCTTCTCCCCTCTTTTTCCTTCAGTCCCCAAATTTCCCACTTCCGCTCGCCTTCCTTTACTCCCTCCCATCCTTCAAATCTCTTTCCCCTTGCCTCTCTCTTTTCCCTAGTTCCATGAACTCTCCCCTCTTTATGCTCACCAGTCACTCTCCCTGCTTTCCCTCAACTCCCTCTTTGCCACCTTTTCCCACGCTTGTCTCTTTCCCTTTTCCCCCTCTCCTGTCTCTTCCCCCCTCTTTTTCCTTCAGTCCCCGAATTTCCCACTTGAGCTCGCCTTCCTCTACTCCCTGCATTCCCTCAAAGCTCTCTTTCCCTCTCCTTCCCCTTGCCTCTCTCTTTTCCCTAGTTCCGTGACCTCTCCCGTCTTTACGCTCACCAGTCACTTTCCCTGCTTTCCCTCAACTCCCTCTTTGTCAACTTTTCCCACGCTTGTCTCTTTTCCTTTTCAACCTCGCCTGTCTCTGCCCCCCTCTTTTTCCTTCAGTCCCCAAATTTCCCACTTCCGCTCGTTTTCCTCTACTCCCTCCCATCTCTCAAAACTCTCTTTCCCTCTCTTTCCCCTTGCCCCTCTCTTTTCCCGAGTTCCGTGAACTCTCCCGTCTTTACGCTCACCAGTCACTTTCCCTGCTTTCCCTCAACTCCCTCTTTGCCACCTTTTCCCACGCTTGTCTCTTTTCCTTTTCAACCTCGCCTGTCTCTTTTCCCCTCTTTTTCCTTCAGTCCCCAAATTTCCCACTTCCGCTCGCCTTCCTTTACTCCCTCCCATCCCTCAAATCTCTTTCCCTCTCTTTCCCCTTGCCTCTCTCTTTTCCCTAGTTCCATGAACTCTCCCGTCTTTACGCTCACCAGTCACTTTCCCTTCTTTCCCTCAACTCCCTCTTTGCCACCTTTTCCCACGCTTGTCTCTTTCCCTTTTTCCCCTCTCCTGTCTCTTCTCCCCTCTTTTTCCTTCACTCCCCAAATTTCCCACTTCCGCTTGTATTCCTCTACTCCCTCCAATCCCTCAAATCTCTTTCCCCGTCTTTCCCGTTTCCTCTCTTTTCTCTACTTCCGTGAACTCTCCCGTCTTTACGCTCACCAGTCACTCTCCCTGCTTTCCCTCAACTCCCTCTTTGCCACCTTTTCCCACGCTTGTCTCTTTCCCTTTTCCCCCTCTCCTGTCTCTTCCCCACGCTTTTACCTTCAGTCCCCGAATTTCCCACTTGAGCTCGCCTTCCTCTACTCCCTACAGTCCCTCAAAGCTCTCTTTCCCTCTCCTTCCCCTTGCCTCTCTCTTTTCCCTAGTTCCGTGACCTCTCCCGTCTTTACGCTCACCAGTCACATTCCCTGCTTTCCCTCAACTCCCTCTTTGTCAACTTTTCCCACGCTTGTCTCTTTTCCTTTTCAACCTCGCCTCTCTTCCCCCCTCTTTTTCCTTCAGTCCCCAAATTTCCCACTTACGCTCGATTTCCTCTACTCCCTACAGTCCCTCAACGCTCTCTTTCCCCTTGCCTCTCTCTTTTCCCTAGTTCCGTGACCTCTCCCCTCTTTACGCTCACCAGTCACTTTCCCTTCTTTCCCTCAACTCCCTCTTTGCCACCTTTTCCCACGCTTCTCTTTCCCTTTTTCCCCTCGCCAGTCTCTTCTCCCCTCTTTTTCCTTCAGTCACTAAATTTCCCACTTCCGCTCGCCTTCGTCTACTCCCTCCCATCCCTCAAATCTCTCTTCCCCTATTTTTCCCCTTGCCTCTCTCTTTTCCCGAGTTCCGTGAACTCTCCCGTCTTTACGCTCACCAGTCACTTTCCCTGCTTTCCCTCAACTCCCTCTTTGCCACCTTTTCCCACGCTTGTCTCTTTCCCTTTTCCCCCTCGCCTGTCTCTTCCCCCCTCTTTTTCCTTCAGTCCCCAAATTTCCCACTTCCGCTCGTTTTCCTCTACTCCCTCCCATCTCTCAAAACTCTCTTTCCCTCTCTTTCCCCTTGCCTCTCTCTTTTCCCGAGTTCCGTGAACTCTCCCGTCTTTACGCTCACCAGTCACTTTCCCTGCTTTCCCTCAGCTCCCTCTTTGCCACCTTTTCCCACGCTTGTCTCTTTTCCTTTTCAACCTCGCCTGTCTCTTCTCCCCTCTTTTTCCTTCAGTCCCCAAATTTCCCACTTCCGCTCGCCTTCCTTTACTCCCTCCCATCCCTCAAATCTCTTTCCCTCTCTTTCCCCTTGCCTCTCTCTTTTCCCTAGTTCCATGAACTCTCCCCTCTTTATGCTCACCAGTCACTCTCCCTGCTTTCCCTCAATTCCCTCTTTGCCACCTTTTCCCACGCTTGTCTCTTTCCCTTTTTCCGCTCTCCTGTCTCTTCTCCCCTCTTTTTCCTTCACTCCCCAAATTTCCCACTTCCGCTTGTATTCCTCTACTCCCTCCAATCCCTCAAATCTCTTTCCCCGTCTTTCCCGTTTCCTCTCTTTTCTCTACTTCCGTGAACTCTCCCGTCTTTACGCTCACCAGTCACTCTCCCTGCTTTCCCTCAACTCCCTCTTTGCCACCTTTTCCCACGCTTGTCTCTTTCCCTTTTCCCCCTCTCCTGTCTCTTCCCCACGCTTTTACCTTCAGTCCCCGAATTTCCCACTTGAGCTCGCCTTCCTCTACTCCCTACAGTCCCTCAAAGCTCTCTTTCCCTCTCCTTCCCCTTGCCTCTCTCTTTTCCCTAGTTCCGTGACCTCTCCCGTCTTTACGCTCACCAGTCACATTCCCTGCTTTCCCTCAACTCCCTCTTTGTCAACTTTTCCCACGCTTGTCTCTTTTCCTTTTCAACCTCGCCTGTCTCTTCCCCCCTCTTTTTCCTTCAGTCCCCAAATTTCCCACTTACGCTCGATTTCCTCTACTCCCTACAGTCCCTCAACGCTCTCTTTCCCCTTGCCTCTCTCTTTTCCCTAGTTCCGTGACCTCTCCCCTCTTTACGCTCACCAGTCACTTTCCCTTCTTTCCCTCAACTCCCTCTTTGCCACCTTTTCCCACGCTTCTCTTTCCCTTTTTCCCCTCGCCAGTCTCTTCTCCCCTCTTTTTCCTTCAGTCACTAAATTTCACACTTCCGCTCGCCTTCGTCTACTCCCTCCCATCCCTCAAATCTCTCTTCCCCTATTTTTCCCCTTGCCTCTCTCTTTTCCCGAGTTCCGTGAACTCTCCCGTCTTTACGCTCACCAGTCACTTTCCCTGCTTTCCCTCAACTCCCTCTTTGCCACCTTTTCCCACGCTTGTCTCTTTCCCTTTTCCCCCTCGCCTGTCTCTTCCCCCCGCTTTTTCCTTCAGTCCCCGAATTTCCCACTTGAGCTCGCCTTCCTCTACTCCCTACAGTCCCTCAAATCTCTCTTTCCCTCTCCTTCCCCTTGCCTCTCTCTTTTCCCTAGTTCCGTGACCTCTCCCGTCTTTACGCTCACCAGTCACATTCCCTGCTTTCCCTCAACTCCCTCTTTGTCAACTTTTCCCACGCTTGTCTCTTTTCCTTTTCAACCTCGCCTGTCTCTTCCCCCCTCTTTTTCCTTCAGTCCCCAAATTTCCCACTTACGCTCGATTTCCTCTACTCCCTACAGTCCCTGAACGCTCTCTTTCCCCTTGCCTCTCTCTTTTCCCTAGTTCCGTGACCTCTCCCCTCTTTATGCTCACCAGTCACTCTCCCTTCTTTCCCTCAACTCCCTCTTTGCCACCTTTTCCCACGCTTCTCTTTCCCTTTTTCCCCTCGCCAGTCTCTTCTCCCCTCTTTTTCCTTCAGTCACTAAATTTCACACTTCCGCTCGCCTTCGTCTACTCCCTCCCATCCCTCAAATCTCTCTTTCCCTCTCTTTCCCCTTGCCTCTCTCTTTTCCCTAGTTCCATGAACTCTCCCCTCTTTATGCTCACCAGTCACTTTCCCTGCTTTCCCTCAACTCCCTCTTTGCCACCTTTCCCCACGCTTGTGTCTTTTCCTTTTCAACCTCGCCTGTCTCTGCCCCCCTCTTTTTCCTTCAGTCCCCAAATTTCCCACTTCCGCTCGTTTTCCTCTACTCCCTCCCATCTCTCAAAACTCTCTTTCCCTCTCTTTCCCCTTGCCTCTCTCTTTTCCCGAGTTCCGTGAACTCTCCCGTCTTTACGCTCACCAGTCACTTTCCCTGCTTTCCCTCAACTCCCTCTTTGCCACCTTTTCCCACGCTTGTCTCTTTTCCTTTTCAACCTCTCCTGTCTCTTCTCCCCTCTTTTTCCTTCAGTCCCCAAATTTCCCACTTCCGCTCGCCTTCCTTTACTCCCTCCCATCCCTCAAATCTCTTTCCCTCTCTTTCCCCTTGCCTCTCTCTTTTCCCTAGTTCCATGAACTCTCCCCTCTTTATGCTCACCAGTCACTCTCCCTGCTTTCCCTCAACTCCCTCTTTTGCCACCTTTTCCCACGCTTGTCTCTTTCCCTTTTTCCCCTCTCCTGTCTCTTCTCCCCTCTTTTTCCTTCACTCCCCAAATTTCCCACTTCCGCTTCTATTCCTCTACTCCCTCGAATCCCTCAAATCTCTTTCCCCGTCTTTCCCGTTTCCTCTCTTTTCTCTACTTCCGTGAACTCTCCCGTCTTTACGCTCACCAGTCACTCTCCCTGCTTTCCCTCAACTCCCTCTTTGCCACCTTTTCCCACGCTTGTCTCTTTCCCTTTTTCCCCTCTCCTGTCTCTTCCCCCCTCTTTTTCCTTCAGTCCCCGAATTTCCCACTTGAGCTCGCCATCCTCTACTCCCTACAGTCTCTCAGAGCTCTCTTTCCCTCTCCTTCCCCTTGCCTCTCTCTTTTCCCTAGTTCCGTGACCTCTCCCGTCTTTACGCTCACCAGTCACTCTCCCTGCTTTCCCTCAACTCCCTCTTTGTCAACTTTTCCCACGCTTGTCTCTTTTCCTTTTCAACCTCGCCTGTCTCTTCCCCCCTCTTTTTCCTTCAGTCCCCAAATTTCCCACTTCCGCTCGTTTTCCTCTACTCCCTCCCATCTCTCAAAACTCTCTTTCCCTCTCTTTCCCCTTACCTCTCTCTTTTCCCGAGTTCCGTGAACTCTCCCGTCTTGACGCTCACCAGTCACTTTCCCTGCTTTCCCTCAACTCCCTCTTTGCCACCTTTTCCCACGCTTGTCTCTTTCCCTTTTCAACCTCGCCTGTCTCTTCTCCCCTCTTTTTCCTTCAGTCCCCAAATTTCCCACTTCCGCTCGCCTTCCTTTACTCCCTCCCATCCCTCAAATCTCTTTCCCTCTCTTTCCCCTTGCCTCTCTCTTTTCCCTAGTTCCATGAACTCTCCCCTCTTTACGCTCACCAGTCACTTTCCCTGCTTTCCCTCAAATCCCTCTTTGCCACCTTTTCCCACGCTTGTCTCTTTTCCTTTTCAACCTCGCCTGTCTCTTCCCCCCTCTTTTTCCTTCAGTCCCCGAATTTCCCACTTGAGCTCGCCTTCCTCTACTCCCTACATTCCCTCAAAGCTCTCTTTCCCTCTCCTTCCCCTTGCCTCTCTCTTTTCCCGAGTTCCGTGACCTCTCCCGTCTTTACGCTCACCAGTCACTTTCCCTGCTTTCCCTCAACTCCCTCTTTGTCAACTTTTCCCACGCTTGTCTCTTTTCCTTTTCAACCTCGCCTGTCTCTGCCCCCCTCTTTTTCCTTCAGTCCCCAAATTTCCCACTTCCGCTCGTTTTCCTCTACTCCCTCCCATCTCTCAAAACTCTCTTTCCCTCTCTTTCCCCTTGCCTCTCTCTTTTCCCGAGTTCCGTGAACTCTCCCCTCTTTACGCTCACCAGTCACTTTCCCTGCTTTCCCTCAACTCCCTCTTTGCCACCTTTTCCCACGCTTGTCTCTTTTCCTTTTCAACCTCGCCTGTCTCTTCTCCCCTCTTTTTCCTTCAGTCCCCAAATTTCCCACTTCCGCTCGCCTTCCTTTACTCCCTCCCATCCCTCAAATCTCTTTCCCTCTCTTTCCCCTTGCCTCTCTCTTTTCCCTAGTTCCATGAACTCTCCCCTCTTTATGCTCACCAGTCACTTTCCCTGCTTTCCCTCAAATCCCTCTTTGCCACCTTTTCCCACGCTTGTCTCTTTTCCTTTTCAACCTCGCCTGTCTCTTCTCCCCTCTTTTTCCTTCAGTCCCCAAATTTCCCACTTCAGCTCGCCTTCCTCTACTCCCTACATTCCCTCAAAGCTCTCTTTCCCTCTCCTTCCCCTTGCCTCTCTCTTTTCCCTAGTTCCGTGACCTCTCCCGTCTTTACGCTCACCAGTCACTTTCCCTGCTTTCCCTCAACTCCCTCTTTGTCAACTTTTCCCACGCTTGTCTCTTTTCCTTTTCAACCTCGCCTGTCTCTGCCCCCCTCTTTTTCCTTCAGTCCCCAAATTTCCCACTTCCGCTCGTTTTCCTCTACTCCCTCCCATCTCTCAAAACTCTCTTTCCCTCTCTTTCCCCTTGCCTCTCTCTTTTCCCGAGTTCCGTGAACTCTCCCCTCTTTACGCTCACCAGTCACTTTCCCTGCTTTCCCTCAACTCCCTCTTTGCCACCTTTTCCCACGCTTGTCTCTTTTCCTTTTCAACCTCGCCTGTCTCTTCTCCCCTCTTTTTCCTTCAGTCCCCAAATTTCCCACTTCCGCTCGCCTTCCTTTACTCCCTCCCATCCCTCAAATCTCTTTCCCTCTCTTTCCCCTTGCCTCTCTCTTTTCCCTAGTTCCATGAACTCTCCCCTCTTTATGCTCACCAGTCACTTTCCCTGCTTTCCCTCAAATCCCTCTTTGCCACTTTTTCCCACGCTTGTCTCTTTTCCTTTTCAACCTCGCCTGTCTCTGCCCCCCTCTTTTTCCTTCAGTCCCCAAATTTCCCACTTCTGCTCGTTTTCCTCTACTCCCTCCCATCTCTCAAAACTCTCTTTCCCTCTCTTTCCCCTTGCCTCTCTCTTTTCCCGAGTTCCGTGAACTCTCCCGTCTTTACGCTCACCAGTCACTTTCCCTGCTTTCCCTCAACTCCCTCTTTGCCACCTTTTCCCACGCTTGTCTCTTTCCCTTTTCCCCCTCGCCTGTCTCTTCCCCCCTCTTTTTCCTTCAGTCCCCAAATTTCCCACTTCTGCTCGTTTTCCTCTACTCCCTCCCATCTCTCAAAACTCTCTTTCCCTCTCTTTCCCCTTGCCTCTCTCTTTTCCCGAGTTCCGTGAACTCTCCCGTCTTTACGCTCACCAGTCACTTTCCCTGCTTTCCCTCAGCTCCCTCTTTGCCACCTTTTCCCACGCTTGTCTCTTTTCCTTTTCAACCTCGCCTGTCTCTTCTCCCCTCTTTTTCCTTCAGTCCCCAAATTTCCCACTTCCGCTCGCCTTCCTTTACTCCCTCCCATCCCTCAAATCTCTTTCCCTCTCTTTCCCCTTGCCTCTCTCTTTTCCCTAGTTCCATGAACTCTCCCCTCTTTATGCTCACCAGTCACTCTCCCTGCTTTCCCTCAATTCCCTCTTTGCCACCTTTTCCCACGCTTGTCTCTTTCCCTTTTTCCGCTCTCCTGTCTCTTCTCCCCTCTTTTTCCTTCACTCCCCAAATTTCCCACTTCCGCTTGTATTCCTCTACTCCCTCCAATCCCTCAAATCTCTTTCCCCGTCTTTCCCGTTTCCTCTCTTTTCTCTACTTCCGTGAACTCTCCCGTCTTTACGCTCACCAGTCACTCTCCCTGCTTTCCCTCAACTCCCTCTTTGCCACCTTTTCCCACGCTTGTCTCTTTCCCTTTTCCCCCTCTCCTGTCTCTTCCCCACGCTTTTACCTTCAGTCCCCGAATTTCCCACTTGAGCTCGCCTTCCTCTACTCCCTACAGTCCCTCAAAGCTCTCTTTCCCTCTCCTTCCCCTTGCCTCTCTCTTTTCCCTAGTTCCGTGACCTCTCCCGTCTTTACGCTCACCAGTCACATTCCCTGCTTTCCCTCAACTCCCTCTTTGTCAACTTTTCCCACGCTTGTCTCTTTTCCTTTTCAACCTCGCCTGTCTCTTCCCCCCTCTTTTTCCTTCAGTCCCCAAATTTCCCACTTACGCTCGATTTCCTCTACTCCCTACAGTCCCTCAAAGCTCTCTTTCCCCTTGCCTCTCTCTTTTCCCTAGTTCCGTGACCTCTCCCCTCTTTACGCTCACCAGTCACTTTCCCTTCTTTCCCTCAACTCCCTCTTTGCCACCTTTTCCCACGCTTCTCTTTCCCTTTTTCCCCTCGCCAGTCTCTTCTCCCCTCTTTTTCCTTCAGTCACTAAATTTCACACTTCCGCTCGCCTTCGTCTACTCCCTCCCATCCCTCAAATCTCTCTTCCCCTATTTTTCCCCTTGCCTCTCTCTTTTCCCGAGTTCCGTGAACTCTCCCGTCTTTACGCTCACCAGTCACTTTCCCTGCTTTCCCTCAACTCCCTCTTTGCCACCTTTTCCCACGCTTGTCTCTTTCCCTTTTCCCCCTCGCCTGTCTCTTCCCCCCGCTTTTTCCTTCAGTCCCCGAATTTCCCACTTGAGCTCGCCTTCCTCTACTCCCTACAGTCCCTCAAATCTCTCTTTCCCTCTCCTTCCCCTTGCCTCTCTCTTTTCCCTAGTTCCGTGACCTCTCCCGTCTTTACGCTCACCAGTCACATTCCCTGCTTTCCCTCAACTCCCTCTTTGTCAACTTTTCCCACGCTTGTCTCTTTTCCTTTTCAACCTCGCCTGTCTCGTCCCCCCTCTTTTTCCTTCAGTCCCCAAATTTCCCACTTACGCTCGATTTCCTCTACTCCCTACAGTCCCTGAACGCTCTCTTTCCCCTTGCCTCTCTCTTTTCCCTAGTTCCGTGACCTCTCCCCTCTTTACGCTCACCAGTCACTTTCCCTGCTTTCCCTCAACTCCCTCTTTGCCACCTTTTCCCACGCTTCTCTTTCCCTTTTTCCCCTCGCCAGTCTCTTCTCCCCTCTTTTTCCTTCAGTCACTAAATTTCACACTTCCGCTCGCCTTCGTCTACTCCCTCCCATCCCTCAAATCTCTCTTTCCCTCACTTTCCCCTTGCCTCTCTCTTTTCCCTAGTTCCATGAACTCTCCCCTCTTTATGCTCACCAGTCACTTTCCCTGCTTTCCCTCAACTCCCTCTTTGCCACCTTTCCCCACGCTTGTCTCTTTTCCTTTTCAACCTCGCCTGTCTCTGCCCCCCTCTTTTTCCTTCAGTCCCCAAATTTCCCACTTCCGCTCGTTTTCCTCTACTCCCTCCCATCTCTCAAAACTCTCTTTCCCTCTCTTTCCCCTTGCCTCTCTCTTTTCCCGAGTTCCGTGAACTCTCCCGTCTTTACGCTCACCAGTCACTTTCCCTGCTTTCCCTCAACTCCCTCTTTGCCACCTTTTCCCACGCTTGTCTCTTTTCCTTTTCAACCTCTCCTGTCTCTTCTCCCCTCTTTTTCCTTCAGTCCCCAAATTTCCCACTTCCGCTCGCCTTCCTTTACTCCCTCCCATCCCTCAAATCTCTTTCCCTCTCTTTCCCCTTGCCTCTCTCTTTTCCCTAGTTCCATGAACTCTCCCCTCTTTATGCTCACCAGTCACTCTCCCTGCTTTCCCTCAACTCCCTCTTTTGCCACCTTTTCCCACGCTTGTCTCTTTCCCTTTTTCCCCTCTCCTGTCTCTTCTCCCCTCTTTTTCCTTCAGTCCCCAAATTTCCCACTTCCGCTTCTATTCCTCTACTCCCTCGAATCCCTCAAATCTCTTTCCCCGTCTTTCCCGTTTCCTCTCTTTTCTCTACTTCCGTGAACTCTCCCGTCTTTACGCTCACCAGTCACTCTCCCTGCTTTCCCTCAACTCCCTCTTTGCCACCTTTTCCCACGCTTGTCTCTTTCCCTTTTTCCCCTCTCCTGTCTCTTCCCCCCTCTTTTTCCTTCAGTCCCCGAATTTCCCACTTGAGCTCGCCATCCTCTACTCCCTACAGTCTCTCAGAGCTCTCTTTCCCTCTCCTTCCCCTTGCCTCTCTCTTTTCCCTAGTTCCGTGACCTCTCCCGTCTTTACGCTCACCAGTCACTCTCCCTGCTTTCCCTCAACTCCCTCTTTGTCAACTTTTCCCACGCTTGTCTCTTTTCCTTTTCAACCTCGCCTGTCTCTTCCCCCCTCTTTTTCCTTCAGTCCCCAAATTTCCCACTTCCGCTCGTTTTCCTCTACTCCCTCCCATCTCTCAAAACTCTCTTTCCCTCTCTTTCCCCTTACCTCTCTCTTTTCCCGAGTTCCGTGAACTCTCCCGTCTTGACGCTCACCAGTCACTTTCCCTGCTTTCCCTCAACTCCCTCTTTGCCACCTTTTCCCACGCTTGTCTCTTTTCCTTTTCAACCTCGCCTGTCTCTTCTCCCCTCTTTTTCCTTCAGTCCCCAAATTTCCCACTTCCGCTCGCCTTCCTTTACTCCCTCCCATCCCTCAAATCTCTTTCCCTCTCTTTCCCCTTGCCTCTCTCTTTTCCCTAGTTCCGTGACCTCTCCCCTCTTTACGCTCACCAGTCACTTTCCCTGCTTTCCCTCAAATCCCTCTTTGCCACCTTTTCCCACGCTTGTCTCTTTTCCTTTTCAACCTCGCCTGTCTCTTCCCCCCTCTTTTTCCTTCAGTCCCCGAATTTCCCACTTGAGCTCGCCTTCCTCTACTCCCTACATTCCCTCAAAGCTCTCTTTCCCTCTCCTTCCCCTTGCCTCTCTCTTTTCCCTAGTTCCGTGACCTCTCCCGTCTTTACGCTCACCAGTCACTTTCCCTGCTTTCCCTCAACTCCCTCTTTGTCAACTTTTCCCACGCTTGTCTCTTTTCCTTTTCAACCTCGCCTGTCTCTGCCCCCCTCTTTTTCCTTCAGTCCCCAAATTTCCCACTTCCGCTCGTTTTCCTCTACTCCCTCCCATCTCTCAAAACTCTCTTTCCCTCTCTTTCCCCTTGCCTCTCTCTTTTCCCGAGTTCCGTGAACTCTCCCCTCTTTACGCTCACCAGTCACTTTCCCTGCTTTCCCTCAACTCCCTCTTTGCCACCTTTTCCCACGCTTGTCTCTTTTCCTTTTCAACCTCGCCTGTCTCTTCTCCCCTCTTTTTCCTTCAGTCCCCAAATTTCCCACTTCCGCTCGCCTTCCTTTACTCCCTCCCATCCCTCAAATCTCTTTCCCTCTCTTTCCCCTTGCCTCTCTCTTTTCCCTAGTTCCATGAACTCTCCCCTCTTTATGCTCACCAGTCACTTTCCCTGCTTTCCCTCAACTCCCTCTTTGCCACCTTTTCCCACGCTTGTCTCTTTTCCTTTTCAACCTCGCCTGTCTCTTCTCCCCTCTTTTTCCTTCAGTCCCCAAATTTCCCACTTCCGCTCGCCTTCCTCTACTCCCTACATTCCCTCAAAGCTCTCTTTCCCTCTCCTTCCCCTTGCCTCTCTCTTTTCCCTAGTTCCGTGACCTCTCCCGTCTTTACGCTCACCAGTCACTTTCCCTGCTTTCCCTCAACTCCCTCTTTGTCAACTTTTCCCACGCTTGTCTCTTTTCCTTTTCAACCTCGCCTGTCTCTGCCCCCCTCTTTTTCCTTCAGTCCCCAAATTTCCCACTTCCGCTCGTTTTCCTCTACTCCCTCCCATCTCTCAAAACTCTCTTTCCCTCTCTTTCCCCTTGCCTCTCTCTTTTCCCGAGTTCCGTGAACTCTCCCCTCTTTATGCTCACCAGTCACTTTCCCTGCTTTCCCTCAACTCCCTCTTTGCCACCTTTTCCCACGCTTGTCTCTTTTCCTTTTCAACCTCGCCTGTCTCTTCTCCCCTCTTTTTCCTTCAGTCCCCAAATTTCCCACTTCCGCTCGCCTTCCTTTACTCCCTCCCATCCCTCAAATCTCTTTCCCTCACTTTCCCCTTGCCTCTCTCTTTTCCCTAGTTCCATGAACTCTCCCCTCTTTATGCTCACCAGTCACTTTCCCTGCTTTCCCTCAAATCCCTCTTTGCCACTTTTTCCCACGCTTGTCTCTTTTCCTTTTCAACCTCGCCTGTCTCTGCCCCCCTCTTTTTCCTTCAGTCCCCAAATTTCCCACTTCCGCTCGTTTTCCTCTACTCCCTCCCATCTCTCAAAACTCTCTTTCCCTCTCTTTCCCCTTGCCTCTCTCTTTTCCCGAGTTCCGTGAACTCTCCCGTGTTCACGCTCACCAGTCACTTTCCCTGCTTTCCCTCAACTCCCTCTTTGCCACCTTTCCCCACGCTTGTCTCTTTTCCTTTTCAACCTCGCCTGTCTCTGCCCCCCTCTTTTTCCTTCAGTCCCCAAATTTCCCACTTCCGCTCGTTTTCCTCTACTCCCTCCCATCTCTCAAAACTCTCTTTCCCTCTCTTTCCCCTTGCCTCTCTCTTTTCCCGAGTTCCGTGAACTCTCCCGTCTTTACGCTCACCAGTCACTTTCCCTGCTTTCCCTCAACTCCCTCTTTGCCACCTTTTCCCACGCTTGTCTCTTTTCCTTTTCAACCTCTCCTGTCTCTTCTCCCCTCTTTTTCCTTCAGTCCCCAAATTTCCCACTTCCGCTCGCCTTCCTTTACTCCCTCCCATCCCTCAAATCTCTTTCCCTCTCTTTCCCCTTGCCTCTCTCTTTTCCCTAGTTCCATGAACTCTCCCCTCTTTATGCTCACCAGTCACTCTCCCTGCTTTCCCTCAACTCCCTCTTTGCCACCTTTTCCCACGCTTGTCTCTTTCCCTTTTTCCCCTCTCCTGTCTCTTCTCCCCTCTTTTTCCTTCACTCCCCAAATTTCCCACTTCCGCTTCTATTCCTCTACTCCCTCGAATCCCTCAAATCTCTTTCCCCGTCTTTCCCGTTTCCTCTCTTTTCTCTACTTCCGTGAACTCTCCCGTCTTTACGCTCACCAGTCACTCTCCCTGCTTTCCCTCAACTCCCTCTTTGCCACCTTTTCCCACGCTTGTCTCTTTCCCTTTTTCCCCTCTCCTGTCTCTTCCCCCCTCTTTTTCCTTCAGTCCCCGAATTTCCCACTTGAGCTCGCCTTCCTCTACTCCCTACAGTCCCTCAAAGCTCTCTTTCCCTCTCCTTCCCCTTGCCTCTCTCTTTTCCCTAGTTCCATGAACTCTCCCCTCTTTATGCTCACCAGTCACTTTCCCTGCTTTCCCTCAAATCCCTCTTTGCCACTTTTTCCCACGCTTGTCTCTTTTCCTTTTCAACCTCGCCTGTCTCTGCCCCCCTCTTTTTCCTTCAGTCCCCAAATTTCCCACTTCCGCTCGTTTTCCTCTACTCCCTCCCATCTCTCAAAACTCTCTTTCCCTCTCTTTCCCCTTGCCTCTCTCTTTTCCCGAGTTCCGTGAACTCTCCCGTCTTGACGCTCACCAGTCACTTTCCCTGCTTTCCCTCAACTCCCTCTTTGCCACCTTTCCCCACGCTTGTCTCTTTTCCTTTTCAACCTCGCCTGTCTCTGCCCCCCTCTTTTTCCTTCAGTCCCCAAATTTCCCACTTCCGCTCGTTTTCCTCTACTCCCTCCCATCTCTCAAAACTCTCTTTCCCTCTCTTTCCCCTTGCCTCTCTCTTTTCCCGAGTTCCGTGAACTCTCCCGTCTTTACGCTCACCAGTCACTTTCCCTGCTTTCCCTCAACTCCCTCTTTGCCACCTTTTCCCACGCTTGTCTCTTTTCCTTTTCAACCTCTCCTGTCTCTTCTCCCCTCTTTTTCCTTCAGTCCCCAAATTTCCCACTTCCGCTCGCCTTCCTTTACTCCCTCCCATCCCTCAAATCTCTTTCCCTCTCTTTCCCCTTGCCTCTCTCTTTTCCCTAGTTCCATGAACTCTCCCCTCTTTATGCTCACCAGTCACTCTCCCTGCTTTCCCTCAACTCCCTCTTTGCCACCTTTTCCCACGCTTGTCTCTTTCCCTTTTTCCCCTCTCCTGTCTCTTCTCCCCTCTTTTTCCTTCACTCCCCAAATTTCCCACTTCCGCTTCTATTCCTCTACTCCCTCGAATCCCTCAAATCTCTTTCCCCGTCTTTCCCGTTTCCTCTCTTTTCTCTACTTCCGTGAACTCTCCCGTCTTTACGCTCACCAGTCACTCTCCCTGCTTTCCCTCAACTCCCTCTTTGCCACCTTTTCCCACGCTTGTCTCTTTTCCTTTTCCCCCTCGCCTGTCTCTTCCCCCCGCTTTTTCCTTCAGTCCCCGAATTTCCCACTTGAGCTCGCCTTCCTCTACTCCCTACAGTCCCTCAAATCTCTCTTTCCCTCTCCTTCCCCTTGCCTCTCTCTTTTCCCTAGTTCCGTGACCTCTCCCGTCTTTACGCTCACCAGTCACATTCCCTGCTTTCCCTCAACTCCCTCTTTGTCAACTTTTCCCACGCTTGTCTCTTTTCCTTTTCAACCTCGCCTGTCTCTTCCCCCCTCTTTTTCCTTCAGTCCCCAAATTTCCCACTTACGCTCGATTTCCTCTACTCCCTACAGTCCCTGAACGCTCTCTTTCCCCTTGCCTCTCTCTTTTCCCTAGTTCCGTGACCTCTCCCCTCTTTATGCTCACCAGTCACTCTCCCTTCTTTCCCTCAACTCCCTCTTTGCCACCTTTTCCCACGCTTCTCTTTCCCTTTTTCCCCTCGCCAGTCTCTTCTCCCCTCTTTTTCCTTCAGTCACTAAATTTCACACTTCCGCTCGCCTTCGTCTACTCCCTCCCATCCCTCAAATCTCTCTTTCCCTCACTTTCCCCTTGCCTCTCTCTTTTCCCTAGTTCCATGAACTCTCCCCTCTTTATGCTCACCAGTCACTTTCCCTGCTTTCCCTCAACTCCCTCTTTGCCACCTTTCCCCACGCTTGTGTCTTTTCCTTTTCAACCTCGCCTGTCTCTGCCCCCCTCTTTTTCCTTCAGTCCCCAAATTTCCCACTTCCGCTCGTTTTCCTCTACTCCCTCCCATCTCTCAAAACTCTCTTTCCCTCTCTTTCCCCTTGCCTCTCTCTTTTCCCGAGTTCCGTGAACTCTCCCGTCTTTACGCTCACCAGTCACTCTCCCTGCTTTCCCTCAACTCCCTCTTTGCCACCTTTTCCCACGCTTGTCTCTTTTCCTTTTCAACCTCTCCTGTCTCTTCTCCCCTCTTTTTCCTTCAGTCCCCAAATTTCCCACTTCCGCTCGCCTTCCTTTACTCCCTCCCATCCCTCAAATCTCTTTCCCTCTCTTTCCCCTTGCCTCTCTCTTTTCCCGAGTTCCATGAACTCTCCCCTCTTTATGCTCACCAGTCACTCTCCCTGCTTTCCCTCAACTCCCTCTTTTGCCACCTTTTCCCACGCTTGTCTCTTTCCCTTTTTCCCCTCTCCTGTCTCTTCTCCCCTCTTTTTCCTTCACTCCCCAAATTTCCCACTTCCGCTTCTATTCCTCTACTCCCTCGAATCCCTCAAATCTCTTTCCCCGTCTTTCCCGTTTCCTCTCTTTTCTCTACTTCCGTGAACTCTCCCGTCTTTACGCTCACCAGTCACTCTCCCTGCTTTCCCTCAACTCCCTCTTTGCCACCTTTTCCCACGCTTGTCTCTTTCCCTTTTTCCCCTCTCCTGTCTCTTCCCCCCTCTTTTTCCTTCAGTCCCCGAATTTCCCACTTGAGCTCGCCATCCTCTACTCCCTACAGTCTCTCAGAGCTCTCTTTCCCTCTCCTTCCCCTTGCCTCTCTCTTTTCCCTAGTTCCGTGACCTCTCCCGTCTTTACGCTCACCAGTCACTCTCCCTGCTTTCCCTCAACTCCCTCTTTGTCAACTTTTCCCACGCTTGTCTCTTTTCCTTTTCAACCTCGCCTGTCTCTTCCCCCCTCTTTTTCCTTCAGTCCCCAAATTTCCCACTTCCGCTCGTTTTCCTCTACTCCCTCCCATCTCTCAAAACTCTCTTTCCCTCTCTTTCCCCTTACCTCTCTCTTTTCCCGAGTTCCGTGAACTCTCCCGTCTTGACGCTCACCAGTCACTTTCCCTGCTTTCCCTCAACTCCCTCTTTGCCACCTTTTCCCACGCTTGTCTCTTTTCCTTTTCAACCTCGCCTGTCTCTTCTCCCCTCTTTTTCCTTCAGTCCCCAAATTTCCCACTTCCGCTCGCCTTCCTTTACTCCCTCCCATCCCTCAAATCTCTTTCCCTCTCTTTCCCCTTGCCTCTCTCTTTTCCCTAGTTCCATGAACTCTCCCCTCTTTACGCTCACCAGTCACTTTCCCTGCTTTCCCTCAACTCCCTCTTTGCCACCTTTTCCCACGCTTGTCTCTTTTCCTTTTCAACCTCGCCTGTCTCTTCCCCCCTCTTTTTCCTTCAGTCCCCGAATTTCCCACTTGAGCTCGCCTTCCTCTACTCCCTACATTCCCTCAAAGCTCTCTTTCCCTCTCCTTCCCCTTGCCTCTCTCTTTTCCCTAGTTCCGTGACCTCTCCCGTCTTTACGCTCACCAGTCACTTTCCCTGCTTTCCCTCAACTCCCTCTTTGTCAACTTTTCCCACGCTTGTCTCTTTTCCTTTTCAACCTCGCCTGTCTCTGCCCCCCTCTTTTTCCTTCAGTCCCCAAATTTCCCACTTCCGCTCGTTTTCCTCTACTCCCTCCCATCTCTCAAAACTCTCTTTCCCTCTCTTTCCCCTTGCCTCTCTCTTTTCCCGAGTTCCGTGAACTCTCCCCTCTTTACGCTCACCAGTCACTTTCCCTGCTTTCCCTCAACTCCCTCTTTGCCACCTTTTCCCACGCTTGTCTCTTTTCCTTTTCAACCTCGCCTGTCTCTTCTCCCCTCTTTTTCCTTCAGTCCCCAAATTTCCCACTTCCGCTCGCCTTCCTTTACTCCCTCCCATCCCTCAAATCTCTTTCCCTCTCTTTCCCCTTGCCTCTCTCTTTTCCCTAGTTCCATGAACTCTCCCCTCTTTATGCTCACCAGTCACTTTCCCTGCTTTCCCTCAAATCCCTCTTTGCCACCTTTTCCCACGCTTGTCTCTTTTCCTTTTCAACCTCGCCTGTCTCTTCTCCCCTCTTTTTCCTTCAGTCCCCAAATTTCCCACTTCCGCTCGCCTTCCTCTACTCCCTACATTCCCTCAAAGCTCTCTTTCCCTCTCCTTCCCCTTGCCTCTCTCTTTTCCCTAGTTCCGTGACCTCTCCCGTCTTTACGCTCACCAGTCACTTTCCCTGCTTTCCCTCAACTCCCTCTTTGTCAACTTTTCCCACGCTTGTCTCTTTTCCTTTTCAACCTCGCCTGTCTCTGCCCCCCTCTTTTTCCTTCAGTCCCCAAATTTCCCACTTCCGCTCGTTTTCCTCTACTCCCTCCCATCTCTCAAAACTCTCTTTCCCTCTCTTTCCCCTTGCCTCTCTCTTTTCCCGAGTTCCGTGAACTCTCCCCTCTTTACGCTCACCAGTCACTTTCCCTGCTTTCCCTCAACTCCCTCTTTGCCACCTTTTCCCACGCTTGTCTCTTTTCCTTTTCAACCTCGCCTGTCTCTTCTCCCCTCTTTTTCCTTCAGTCCCCAAATTTCCCACTTCCGCTCGCCTTCCTTTACTCCCTCCCATCCCTCAAATCTCTTTCCCTCACTTTCCCCTTGCCTCTCTCTTTTCCCTAGTTCCATGAACTCTCCCCTCTTTATGCTCACCAGTCACTTTCCCTGCTTTCCCTCAAATCCCTCTTTGCCACTTTTTCCCACGCTTGTCTCTTTTCCTTTTCAACCTCGCCTGTCTCTGCCCCCCTCTTTTTCCTTCAGTCCCCAAATTTCCCACTTCCGCTCGTTTTCCTCTACTCCCTCCCATCCCTCAAAGCTCTCTTTCCCTCTCTTTCCCCTTGCCTCTCTCTTTTCCCGAGTTCCGTGAACTCTCCCGTCTTTACGCTCACCAGTCACTTTCCCTGCTTTCCCTCAACTCCCTCTTTGCCACCTTTTCCCACGCTTGTCTCTTTCCCTTTTCCCCCTCGCCTGTCTCTTCCCCCCTCTTTTTCCTTCAGTCCCCAAATTTCCCACTTCTGCTCGTTTTCCTCTACTCCCTCCCATCTCTCAAAACTCTCTTTCCCTCTCTTTCCCCTTGCCTCTCTCTTTTCCCGAGTTCCGTGAACTCTCCCGTCTTTACGCTCACCAGTCACTTTCCCTGCTTTCCCTCAGCTCCCTCTTTGCCACCTTTTCCCACGCTTGTCTCTTTTCCTTTTCAACCTCGCCTGTCTCTTCTCCCCTCTTTTTCCTTCAGTCCCCAAATTTCCCACTTCCGCTCGCCTTCCTTTACTCCCTCCCATCCCTCAAATCTCTTTCCCTCTCTTTCCCCTTGCCTCTCTCTTTTCCCTAGTTCCATGAACTCTCCCCTCTTTATGCTCACCAGTCACTCTCCCTGCTTTCCCTCAATTCCCTCTTTGCCACCTTTTCCCACGCTTGTCTCTTTCCCTTTTTCCGCTCTCCTGTCTCTTCTCCCCTCTTTTTCCTTCACTCCCCAAATTTCCCACTTCCGCTTGTATTCCTCTACTCCCTCCAATCCCTCAAATCTCTTTCCCCGTCTTTCCCGTTTCCTCTCTTTTCTCTACTTCCGTGAACTCTCCCGTCTTTACGCTCACCAGTCACTCTCCCTGCTTTCCCTCAACTCCCTCTTTGCCACCTTTTCCCACGCTTGTCTCTTTCCCTTTTCCCCCTCTCCTGTCTCTTCCCCACGCTTTTACCTTCAGTCCCCGAATTTCCCACTTGAGCTCGCCTTCCTCTACTCCCTACAGTCCCTCAAAGCTCTCTTTCCCTCTCCTTCCCCTTGCCTCTCTCTTTTCCCTAGTTCCGTGACCTCTCCCGTCTTTACGCTCACCAGTCACATTCCCTGCTTTCCCTCAACTCCCTCTTTGTCAACTTTTCCCACGCTTGTCTCTTTTCCTTTTCAACCTCGCCTGTCTCTTCCCCCCTCTTTTTCCTTCAGTCCCCAAATTTCCCACTTACGCTCGATTTCCTCTACTCCCTACAGTCCCTCAACGCTCTCTTTCCCCTTGCCTCTCTCTTTTCCCTAGTTCCGTGACCTCTCCCCTCTTTACGCTCACCAGTCACTTTCCCTTCTTTCCCTCAACTCCCTCTTTGCCACCTTTTCCCACGCTTCTCTTTCCCTTTTTCCCCTCGCCAGTCTCTTCTCCCCTCTTTTTCCTTCAGTCACTAAATTTCACACTTCCGCTCGCCTTCGTCTACTCCCTCCCATCCCTCAAATCTCTCTTCCCCTATTTTTCCCCTTGCCTCTCTCTTTTCCCTAGTTCCGTGACCTCTCCCGTCTTTACGCTCACCAGTCACTTTCCCTGCTTTCCCTCAACTCCCTCTTTGCCACCTTTTCCCACGCTTGTCTCTTTCCCTTTTCCCCCTCGCCTGTCTCTTCCCCCCGCTTTTTCCTTCAGTCCCCGAATTTCCCACTTGAGCTCGCCTTCCTCTACTCCCTACAGTCCCTCAAATCTCTCTTTCCCTCTCCTTCCCCTTGCCTCTCTCTTTTCCCTAGTTCCGTGACCTCTCCCGTCTTTACGCTCACCAGTCACATTCCCTGCTTTCCCTCAACTCCCTCTTTGTCAACTTTTCCCACGCTTGTCTCTTTTCCTTTTCAACCTCGCCTGTCTCTTCTCCCCTCTTTTTCCTTCAGTCCCCAAATTTCCCACTTACGCTCGATTTCCTCTACTCCCTACAGTCCCTGAACGCTCTCTTTCCCCTTGCCTCTCTCTTTTCCCTAGTTCCGTGACCTCTCCCCTCTTTACGCTCACCAGTCACTTTCCCTTCTTTCCCTCAACTCCCTCTTTGCCACCTTTTCCCACGCTTCTCTTTCCCTTTTTCCCCTCGCCAGTCTCGTCTCCCCTCTTTTTCCTTCAGTCACTAAATTTCACACTTCCGCTCGCCTTCGTCTACTCCCTCCCATCCCTCAAATCTCTCTTTCCCTCACTTTCCCCTTGCCTCTCTCTTTTCCCTAGTTCCATGAACTCTCCCCTCTTTATGCTCACCAGTCACTTTCCCTGCTTTCCCTCAACTCCCTCTTTGCCACCTTTCCCCACGCTTGTGTCTTTTCCTTTTCAACCTCGCCTGTCTCTGCCCCCCTCTTTTTCCTTCAGTCCCCAAATTTCCCACTTCCGCTCGTTTTCCTCTACTCCCTCCCATCTCTCAAAACTCTCTTTCCCTCTCTTTCCCCTTGCCTCTCTCTTTTCCCGAGTTCCGTGAACTCTCCCGTCTTTACGCTCACCAGTCACTTTCCCTGCTTTCCCTCAACTCCCTCTTTGCCACCTTTTCCCACGCTTGTCTCTTTTCCTTTTCAACCTCTCCTGTCTCTTCTCCCCTCTTTTTCCTTCAGTCCCCAAATTTCCCACTTCCGCTCGCCTTCCTTTACTCCCTCCCATCCCTCAAATCTCTTTCCCTCTCTTTCCCCTTGCCTCTCTCTTTTCCCTAGTTCCATGAACTCTCCCCTCTTTATGCTCACCAGTCACTCTCCCTGCTTTCCCTCAACTCCCTCTTTTGCCACCTTTTCCCACGCTTGTCTCTTTCCCTTTTTCCCCTCTCCTGTCTCTTCTCCCCTCTTTTTCCTTCAGTCCCCAAATTTCCCACTTCCGCTTCTATTCCTCTACTCCCTCGAATCCCTCAAATCTCTTTCCCCGTCTTTCCCGTTTCCTCTCTTTTCTCTACTTCCGTGAACTCTCCCGTCTTTACGCTCACCAGTCACTCTCCCTGCTTTCCCTCAACTCCCTCTTTGCCACCTTTTCCCACGCTTGTCTCTTTCCCTTTTTCCCCTCTCCTGTCTCTTCCCCCCTCTTTTTCCTTCAGTCCCCGAATTTCCCACTTGAGCTCGCCATCCTCTACTCCCTACAGTCTCTCAGAGCTCTCTTTCCCTCTCCTTCCCCTTGCCTCTCTCTTTTCCCTAGTTCCGTGACCTCTCCCGTCTTTACGCTCACCAGTCACTCTCCCTGCTTTCCCTCAACTCCCTCTTTGTCAACTTTTCCCACGCTTGTCTCTTTTCCTTTTCAACCTCGCCTGTCTCTTCCCCCCTCTTTTTCCTTCAGTCCCCAAATTTCCCACTTCCGCTCGTTTTCCTCTACTCCCTCCCATCTCTCAAAACTCTCTTTCCCTCTCTTTCCCCTTACCTCTCTCTTTTCCCGAGTTCCGTGAACTCTCCCGTCTTGACGCTCACCAGTCACTTTCCCTGCTTTCCCTCAACTCCCTCTTTGCCACCTTTTCCCACGCTTGTCTCTTTTCCTTTTCAACCTCGCCTGTCTCTTCTCCCCTCTTTTTCCTTCAGTCCCCAAATTTCCCACTTCCGCTCGCCTTCCTTTACTCCCTCCCATCCCTCAAATCTCTTTCCCTCTCTTTCCCCTTGCCTCTCTCTTTTCCCTAGTTCCGTGAACTCTCCCCTCTTTACGCTCACCAGTCACTTTCCCTGCTTTCCCTCAAATCCCTCTTTGCCACCTTTTCCCACGCTTGTCTCTTTTCCTTTTCAACCTCGCCTGTCTCTTCCCCCCTCTTTTTCCTTCAGTCCCCGAATTTCCCACTTGAGCTCGCCTTCCTCTACTCCCTACATTCCCTCAAAGCTCTCTTTCCCTCTCCTTCCCCTTGCCTCTCTCTTTTCCCTAGTTCCGTGACCTCTCCCGTCTTTACGCTCACCAGTCACTTTCCCTGCTTTCCCTCAACTCCCTCTTTGTCAACTTTTCCCACGCTTGTCTCTTTTCCTTTTCAACCTCGCCTGTCTCTGCCCCCCTCTTTTTCCTTCAGTCCCCAAATTTCCCACTTCCGCTCGTTTTCCTCTACTCCCTCCCATCTCTCAAAACTCTCTTTCCCTCTCTTTCCCCTTGCCTCTCTCTTTTCCCGAGTTCCGTGAACTCTCCCCTCTTTACGCTCACCAGTCACTTTCCCTGCTTTCCCTCAACTCCCTCTTTGCCACCTTTTCCCACGCTTGTCTCTTTTCCTTTTCAACCTCGCCTGTCTCTTCTCCCCTCTTTTTCCTTCAGTCCCCAAATTTCCCACTTCCGCTCGCCTTCCTTTACTCCCTCCCATCCCTCAAATCTCTTTCCCTCTCTTTCCCCTTGCCTCTCTCTTTTCCCTAGTTCCATGAACTCTCCCCTCTTTATGCTCACCAGTCACTTTCCCTGCTTTCCCTCAAATCCCTCTTTGCCACCTTTTCCCACGCTTGTCTCTTTTCCTTTTCAACCTCGCCTGTCTCTTCTCCCCTCTTTTTCCTTCAGTCCCCAAATTTCCCACTTCCGCTCGCCTTCCTCTACTCCCTACATTCCCTCAAAGCTCTCTTTCCCTCTCCTTCCCCTTGCCTCTCTCTTTTCCCTAGTTCCGTGACCTCTCCCGTCTTTACGCTCACCAGTCACTTTCCCTGCTTTCCCTCAACTCCCTCTTTGTCAACTTTTCCCACGCTTGTCTCTTTTCCTTTTCAACCTCGCCTGTCTCTGCCCCCCTCTTTTTCCTTCAGTCCCCAAATTTCCCACTTCCGCTCGTTTTCCTCTACTCCCTCCCATCTCTCAAAACTCTCCCTCTCTTTCCCCTTGCCTCTCTCTTTTCCCGAGTTCCGTGAACTCTCCCCTCTTTACGCTCACCAGTCACTTTCCCTGCTTTCCCTCAACTCCCTCTTTGCCACCTTTTCCCACGCTTGTCTCTTTTCCTTTTCAACCTCGCCTGTCTCTTCTCCCCTCTTTTTCCTTCAGTCCCCAAATTTCCCACTTCCGCTCGCCTTCCTTTACTCCCTCCCATCCCTCAAATCTCTTTCCCTCACTTTCCCCTTGCCTCTCTCTTTTCCCTAGTTCCATGAACTCTCCCCTCTTTATGCTCACCAGTCACTTTCCCTGCTTTCCCTCAAATCCCTCTTTGCCACTTTTTCCCACGCTTGTCTCTTTTCCTTTTCAACCTCGCCTGTCTCTGCCCCCCTCTTTTTCCTTCAGTCCCCAAATTTCCCACTTCCGCTCGTTTTCCTCTACTCCCTCCCATCTCTCAAAACTCTCTTTCCCTCTCTTTCCCCTTGCCTCTCTCTTTTCCCGAGTTCCGTGAACTCTCCCGTCTTCACGCTCACCAGTCACTTTCCCTGCTTTCCCTCAACTCCCTCTTTGCCACCTTTCCCCACGCTTGTCTCTTTTCCTTTTCAACCTCGCCTGTCTCTGCCCCCCTCTTTTTCCTTCAGTCCCCAAATTTCCCACTTCCGCTCGTTTTCCTCTACTCCCTCCCATCTCTCAAAACTCTCTTTCCCTCTCTTTCCCCTTGCCTCTCTCTTTTCCCGAGTTCCGTGAACTCTCCCGTCTTTACGCTCACCAGTCACTTTCCCTGCTTTCCCTCAACTCCCTCTTTGCCACCTTTTCCCACGCTTGTCTCTTTTCCTTTTCAACCTCTCCTGTCTCTTCTCCCCTCTTTTTCCTTCAGTCCCCAAATTTCCCACTTCCGCTCGCCTTCCTTTACTCCCTCCCATCCCTCAAATCTCTTTCCCTCTCTTTCCCCTTGCCTCTCTCTTTTCCCTAGTTCCATGAACTCTCCCCTCTTTATGCTCACCAGTCACTCTCCCTGCTTTCCCTCAACTCCCTCTTTGCCACCTTTTCCCACGCTTGTCTCTTTCCCTTTTTCCCCTCTCCTGTCTCTTCTCCCCTCTTTTTCCTTCACTCCCCAAATTTCCCACTTCCGCTTCTATTCCTCTACTCCCTCGAATCCCTCAAATCTCTTTCCCCGTCTTTCCCGTTTCCTCTCTTTTCTCTACTTCCGTGAACTCTCCCGTCTTTACGCTCACCAGTCACTCTCCCTGCTTTCCCTCAACTCCCTCTTTGCCACCTTTTCCCACGCTTGTCTCTTTCCCTTTTTCCCCTCTCCTGTCTCTTCCCCCCTCTTTTTCCTTCAGTCCCCGAATTTCCCACTTGAGCTCGCCTTCCTCTACTCCCTACAGTCCCTCAAAGCTCTCTTTCCCTCTCCTTCCCCTTGCCTCTCTCTTTTCCCTAGTTCCATGAACTCTCCCCTCTTTATGCTCACCAGTCACTTTCCCTGCTTTCCCTCAAATCCCTCTTTGCCACTTTTTCCCACGCTTGTCTCTTTTCCTTTTCAACCTCGCCTGTCTCTGCCCCCCTCTTTTTCCTTCAGTCCCCAAATTTCCCACTTCCGCTCGTTTTCCTCTACTCCCTCCCATCTCTCAAAACTCTCTTTCCCTCTCTTTCCCCTTGCCTCTCTCTTTTCCCGAGTTCCGTGAACTCTCCCGTCTTCACGCTCACCAGTCACTTTCCCTGCTTTCCCTCAACTCCCTCTTTGCCACCTTTCCCCACGCTTGTCTCTTGTCCTTTTCAACCTCGCCTGTCTCTGCCCCCCTCTTTTTCCTTCAGTCCCCAAATTTCCCACTTCCGCTCGTTTTCCTCTACTCCCTCCCATCTCTCAAAACTCTCTTTCCCTCTCTTTCCCCTTGCCTCTCTCTTTTCCCGAGTTCCGTGAACTCTCCCGTCTTTACGCTCACCAGTCACTTTCCCTGCTTTCCCTCAACTCCCTCTTTGCCACCTTTTCCCACGCTTGTCTCTTTTCCTTTTCAACCTCTCCTGTCTCTTCTCCCCTCTTTTTCCTTCAGTCCCCAAATTTCCCACTTCCGCTCGCCTTCCTTTACTCCCTCCCATCCCTCAAATCTCTTTCCCTCTCTTTCCCCTTGCCTCTCTCTTTTCCCTAGTTCCATGATCTCTCCCCTCTTTATGCTCACCAGTCACTCTCCCTGCTTTCCCTCAACTCCCTCTTTGCCACCTTTTCCCACGCTTGTCTCTTTCCCTTTTTCCCCTCTCCTGTCTCTTCTCCCCTCTTTTTCCTTCACTCCCCAAATTTCCCACTTCCGCTTCTATTCCTCTACTCCCTCGAATCCCTCAAATCTCTTTCCCCGTCTTTCCCGTTTCCTCTCTTTTCTCTACTTCCGTGAACTCTCCCGTCTTTACGCTCACCAGTCACTCTCCCTGCTTTCCCTCAACTCCCTCTTTGCCACCTTTTCCCACGCTTGTCTCTTTCCCTTTTTCCCCTCTCCTGTCTCTTCCCCCCTCTTTTTCCTTCAGTCCCCGAATTTCCCACTTGAGCTCGCCATCCTCTACTCCCTACAGTCCCTCAAAGCTCTCTTTCCCTCTCCTTCCCCTTGCCTCTCTCTTTTCCCTAGTTCCGTGACCTCTCCCGTCTTTACGCTCACCAGTCACTTTCCCTGCTTTCCCTCAACTCCCTCTTTGTCAACTTTTCCCACGCTTGTCTCTTTTCCTTTTCAACCTCGCCTGTCTCTGCCCCCCTCTTTTTCCTTCAGTCCCCAAATTTCCCACTTCCGCTCGTTTTCCTCTACTCCCTCCCATCTCTCAAAACTCTCTTTCCCTCTCTTTCCCCTTGCCTCTCTCTTTTCCCGAGTTCCGTGAACTCTCCCGTCTTTACGCTCACCAGTCACTTTCCCTGCTTTCCCTCAACTCCCTCTTTGCCACCTTTTCCCACGCTTGTCTCTTTTCCTTTTCAACCTCGCCTGTCTCTTCTCCCCTCTTTTTCCTTCAGTCCCCAAATTTCCCACTTCCGCTCGCCTTCCTTTACTCCCTCCCATCCCTCAAATCTCTTTCCCTCACTTTCCCCTTGCCTCTCTCTTTTCCCTAGTTCCATGAACTCTCCCCTCTTTATGCTCACCAGTCACTTTCCCTGCTTTCCCTCAAATCCCTCTTTGCCACTTTTTCCCACGCTTGTCTCTTTTCCTTTTCAACCTCGCCTGTCTCTGCCCCCCTCTTTTTCCTTCAGTCCCCAAATTTCCCACTTCCGCTCGTTTTCCTCTACTCCCTCCCATCTCTCAAAACTCTCTTTCCCTCTCTTTCCCCTTGCCTCTCTCTTTTCCCGAGTTCCGTGAACTCTCCCGTCTTCACGCTCACCAGTCACTTTCCCTGCTTTCCCTCAACTCCCTCTTTGCCACCTTTCCCCACGCTTGTCTCTTTTCCTTTTCAACCTCGCCTGTCTCTTCCCCCCTCTTTTTCCTTCAGTCCCCGAATTTCCCACTTGAGCTCGCCTTCCTCTACTCCCTACATTCCCTCAAAGCTCTCTTTCCCTCTCCTTCCCCTTGCCTCTCTCTTTTCCCTAGTTCCGTGACCTCTCCCGTCTTTACGCTCACCAGTCACTTTCCCTGCTTTCCCTCAACTCCCTCTTTGTCAACTTTTCCCACGCTTGTCTCTTTTCCTTTTCAACCTCGCCTGTCTCTGCCCCCCTCTTTTTCCTTCAGTCCCCAAATTTCCCACTTCCGCTCGTTTTCCTCTACTCCCTCCCATCTCTCAAAACTCTCTTTCCCTCTCTTTCCCCTTGCCTCTCTCTTTTCCCGAGTTCCGTGAACTCTCCCCTCTTTACGCTCACCAGTCACTTTCCCTGCTTTCCCTCAACTCCCTCTTTGCCACCTTTTCCCACGCTTGTCTCTTTTCCTTTTCAACCTCGCCTGTCTCTTCTCCCCTCTTTTTCCTTCAGTCCCCAAATTTCCCACTTCCGCTCGCCTTCCTTTACTCCCTCCCATCCCTCAAATCTCTTTCCCTCTCTTTCCCCTTGCCTCTCTCTTTTCCCTAGTTCCATGAACTCTCCCCTCTTTATGCTCACCAGTCACTTTCCCTGCTTTCCCTCAAATCCCTCTTTGCCACCTTTTCCCACGCTTGTCTCTTTTCCTTTTCAACCTCGCCTGTCTCTTCTCCCCTCTATTTCCTTCAGTCCCCAAATTTCCCACTTCCGCTCGCCTTCCTCTACTCCCTCCCATCCCTCAAAGCTCTCTTTCCCTCTCTTTCCCCTTGCCTCTCTCTTTTCCCTAGTTCCGTGAACTCTCCCGTCTTTACGCTCACCAGTCACTTTCCCTTCTTTCCCTCAACTCCCTCTTTGCCACCTTTTTCCCACGCTTGTCTCTTTCCCTTTTCCCCCTCGCCTGTCTCTTCTCCCCTCTATTTCCTTCAGTCCCCAAATTTCCCACTTCCGCTCGTTTTCCTCTACTCCCTCCCATCTCTCAAAACTCTCTTTCCCTCTCTTTCCCCTTGCCTCTCTCTTTTCCCGAGTTCCGTGAACTCTCCCCTCTTTACGCTCACCAGTCACTTTCCCTGCTTTCCCTCAACTCCCTCTTTGCCACCTTTTCCCACGCTTGTCTCTTTTCCTTTTCAACCTCTCCTGTCTCTTCTCCCCTCTTTTTCCTTCAGTCCCCAAATTTCCCACTTCCGCTCGCCTTCCTTTACTCCCTCCCATCCCTCAAATCTCTTTCCCTCTCTTTCCCCTTGCCTCTCTCTTTTCCCTAGTTCCATGAACTCTCCCCTCTTTATGCTCACCAGTCACTCTCCCTGCTTTCCCTCAACTCCCTCTTTGCCACCTTTTCCCACGCTTGTCTCTTTCCCTTTTTCCCCTCTCCTGTCTCTTCTCCCCTCTTTTTCCTTCACTCCCCAAATTTCCCATTCCGCTTCTATTCCTCTACTCCCTCGAATCCCTCAAATCTCTTTCCCCGTCTTTCCCGTTTCCTCTCTTTTCTCTACTTCCGTGAACTCTCCCGTCTTTACGCTCACCAGTCACTCTCCCTGCTTTCCCTCAACTCCCTCTTTGCCACCTTTTCCCACGCTTGTCTCTTTCCCTTTTTCCCCTCTCCTGTCTCTTCCCCCCTCTTTTTCCTTCAGTCCCCGAATTTCCCACTTGAGCTCGCCATCCTCTACTCCCTACAGTCCCTCAAAGCTCTCTTTCCCTCTCCTTCCCCTTGCCTCTCTCTTTTCCCTAGTTCCGTGACCTCTCCCGTCTTTACGCTCACCAGTCACTCTCCCTGCTTTCCCTCAACTCCCTCTTTGCCACCTTTTCCCACGCTTGTCTCTTTTCCTTTTCAACCTCGCCTGTCTCTTCTCCCCTCTTTTTCCTTCAGTCCCCAAATTTCCCACTTCCGCTCGCCTTCCTTTACTCCCTCCCATCCCTCAAATCTCTTTCCCTCACTTTCCCCTTGCCTCTCTCTTTTCCCTAGTTCCATGAACTCTCCCCTCTTTATGCTCACCAGTCACTTTCCCTGCTTTCCCTCAAATCCCTCTTTGCCACTTTTTCCCACGCTTGTCTCTTTTCCTTTTCAACCTCGCCTGTCTCTGCCCCCCTCTTTTTCCTTCAGTCCCCAAATTTCCCACTTCCGCTCGTTTTCCTCTACTCCCTCCCATCTCTCAAAACTCTCTTTCCCTCTCTTTCCCCTTGCCTCTCTCTTTTCCCGAGTTCCGTGAACTCTCCCGTCTTCACGCTCACCAGTCACTTTCCCTGCTTTCCCTCAACTCCCTCTTTGCCACCTTTCCCCACGCTTGTCTCTTTTCCTTTTCAACCTCGCCTGTCTCTGCCCCCCTCTTTTTCCTTCAGTCCCCAAATTTCCCACTTCCGCTCGTTTTCCTCTACTCCCTCCCATCTCTCAAAACTCTCTTTCCCTCTCTTTCCCCTTGCCTCTCTCTTTTCCCGAGTTCCGTGAACTCTCCCGTCTTTACGCTCACCAGTCACTTTCCCTGCTTTCCCTCAACTCCCTCTTTGCCACCTTTTCCCACGCTTGTCTCTTTTCCTTTTCAACCTCTCCTGTCTCTTCTCCCCTCTTTTTCCTTCAGTCCCCAAATTTCCCACTTCCGCTCGCCTTCCTTTACTCCCTCCCATCCCTCAAATCTCTTTCCCTCTCTTTCCCCTTGCCTCTCTCTTTTCCCTAGTTCCATGAACTCTCCCCTCTTTATGCTCACCAGTCACTCTCCCTGCTTTCCCTCAACTCCCTCTTTGCCACCTTTTCCCACGCTTGTCTCTTTCCCTTTTTCCCCTCTCCTGTCTCTTCTCCCCTCTTTTTCCTTCACTCCCCAAATTTCCCACTTCCGCTTCTATTCCTCTACTCCCTCGAATCCCTCAAATCTCTTTCCCCGTCTTTCCCGTTTCCTCTCTTTTCTCTACTTCCGTGAACTCTCCCGTCTTTACGCTCACCAGTCACTCTCCCTGCTTTCCCTCAACTCCCTCTTTGCCACCTTTTCCCACGCTTGTCTCTTTCCCTTTTTCCCCTCTCCTGTCTCTTCCCCCCTCTTTTTCCTTCAGTCCCCGAATTTCCCACTTGAGCTCGCCATCCTCTACTCCCTACAGTCCCTCAAAGCTCTCTTTCCCTCTCCTTCCCCTTGCCTCTCTCTTTTCCCTAGTTCCGTGACCTCTCCCGTCTTTACGCTCACCAGTCACTCTCCCTGCTTTCCCTCAACTCCCTCTTTGTCAACTTTTCCCACGCTTGTCTCTTTTCCTTTTCAACCTCGCCTGTCTCTTCCCCCCTCTTTTTCCTTCAGTCCCCAAATTTCCCACTTCCGCTCGTTTTCCTCTACTCCCTCCCATCTCTCAAAACTCTCTTTCCCTCTCTTTCCCCTTGCCTCTCTCTTTTCCCGAGTTCCGTGAACTCTCCCGTCTTGACGCTCACCAGTCACTTTCCCTGCTTTCCCTCAACTCCCTCTTTGCCACCTTTTCCCACGCTTGTCTCTTTTCCTTTTCAACCTCGCCTGTCTCTTCTCCCCTCTTTTTCCTTCAGTCCCCAAATTTCCCACTTCCGCTCGCCTTCCTTTAGTCCCTCCCATCCCTCAAATCTCTTTCCCTCTCTTTCCCCTTGCCTCTCTCTTTTCCCTAGTTCCATGAACTCTCCCCTCTTTATGCTCACCAGTCACTTTCCCTGCTTTCCCTCAAATCCCTCTTTGCCACCTTTTCCCACGCTTGTCTCTTTTCCTTTTCAACCTCGCCTGTCTCTTCCCCCCTCTTTTTCCTTCAGTCCCCGAATTTCCCACTTGAGCTCGCCTTCCTCTACTCCCTACATTCCCTCAAAGCTCTCTTTCCCTCTCCTTCCCCTTGCCTCTCTCTTTTCCCTAGTTCCGTGAACTCTTCCCTCTTTACGCTCACCAGTCACTTTCCCTGCTTTCCCTCAAATCCCTCTTTGCCACCTTTTCCCACGCTTGTCTCTTTTCCTTTTCAACCTCGCCTGTCTCTTCTCCCCTCTTTTTCCTTCAGTCCCCAAATTTCCCACTTCCGCTCGCCTTCCTCTACTCCCTACATTCCCTCAAAGCTCTCTTTCCCTCTCCTTCCCCTTGCCTCTCTCTTTTCCCTAGTTCCGTGACCTCTCCCGTCTTTACGCTCACCAGTCACTTTCCCTGCTTTCCCTCAACTCCCTTTTTGTCAACTTTTCCCACGCTTGTCTCTTTTCCTTTTCAACCTCGCCTGTCTCTTCTCCCCTCTTTTTCCTTCAGTCCCCAAATTTCCCACTTCCGCTCGCCTTCCTTTACTCCCTCCCATCCCTCAAATCTCTTTCCCTCTCTTTCCCCTTGCCTCTCTCTTTTCCCTAGTTCCATGAACTCTCCCCTCTTTATGCTCACCAGTCACTTTCCCTGCTTTCCCTCAAATCCCTCTTTGCCACCTTTTCCCACGCTTGTCTCTTTTCCTTTTCAACCTCGCCTGTCTCTTCTCCCCTCTTTTTCCTTCAGTCCCCAAATTTCCCACTTCCGCTCGCCTTCCTCTACTCCCTACATTCCCTCAAACTCTCTTTCCCTCTCCTTCCCCTTGCCTCTCTCTTTTCCCTAGTTCCGTGACCTCTCCCGTCTTTACGCTCACCAGTCACTTTCCCTGCTTTCCCTCAACTCCCTCTTTGTCAACTTTTCCCACGCTTGTCTCTTTTCCTTTTCAACCTCGCCTGTCTCTGCCCCCCTCTTTTTCCTTCAGTCCCCGAATTTCCCACTTGAGCTCGCCTTCCTCTACTCCCTACATTCCCTCAAAGCTCTCTTTCCCTCTCCTTCCCCTTGCCTCTCTCTTTTCCCTAGTTCCGTGACCTCTCCCGTCTTTACGCTCACCAGTCACTTTCCCTGCTTTCCCTCAACTCCCTTTTTGTCAACTTTTCCCACGCTTGTCTCTTTTCCTTTTCAACCTCGCCTGTCTCTGCCCCCCTCTTTTTCCTTCAGTCCCCAAATTTCCCACTTCCGCTCGTTTTCCTCTACTCCCTCCCATCTCTCAAAACTCTCTTTCCCTCTCTTTCCCCTTGCCTCTCTCTTTTCCCGAGTTCCGTGAACTCTCCCCTCTTTACGCTCACCAGTCACTTTCCCTGCTTTCCCTCAACTCCCTCTTTGCCACCTTTTCCCACGCTTGTCTCTTTTCCTTTTCAACCTCGCCTGTCTCTTCTCCCCTCTTTTTACTTCAGTCCCCAAATTTCCCACTTCCGCTCGCCTTCCTTTACTCCCTCCCATCCCTCAAATCTCTTTCCCTCTCTTTCCCCTTGCCTCTCTCTTTTCCCTAGTTCCATGAACTCTCCCCTCTTTATGCTCACCAGTCACTTTCCCTGCTTTCCCTCAAATCCCTCTTTGCCACCTTTTCCCACGCTTGTCTCTTTTCCTTTTCAACCTCGCCTGTCTCTTCCCCCCTCTTTTTCCTTCAGTCCCCGAATTTCCCACTTGAGCTCGCCTTCCTCTACTCCCTACATTCCCTCAAAGCTCTCTTTCCCTCTCCTTCCCCTTGCCTCTCTCTTTTCCCTAGTTCCGTGACCTCTCCCGTCTTTACGCTCACCAGTCACTTTCCCTGCTTTCCCTCAACTCCCTCTTTGTCAACTTTTCCCACGCTTGTCTCTTTTCCTTTTCAACCTCGCCTGTCTCTGCCCCCCTCTTTTTCCTTCAGTCCCCAAATTTCCCACTTCCGCTCGTTTTCCTCTACTCCCTCCCATCTCTCAAAACTCTCTTTCCCTCTCTTTCCCCTTGCCTCTCTCTTTTCCCGAGTTCCGTGAACTCTCCCCTCTTTACGCTCACCAGTCACTTTCCCTGCTTTCCCTCAACTCCCTCTTTGCCACCTTTTCCCACGCTTGTCTCTTTTCCTTTTCAACCTCGCCTGTCTCTTCTCCCCTCTTTTTCCTTCAGTCCCCAAATTTCCCACTTCCGCTCGCCTTCCTTTACTCCCTCCCATCCCTCAAATCTCTTTCCCTCTCTTTCCCCTTGCCTCTCTCTTTTCCCTAGTTCCATGAACTCTCCCCTCTTTATGCTCACCAGTCACTTTCCCTGCTTTCCCTCAAATCCCTCTTTGCCACCTTTTCCCACGCTTGTCTCTTTTCCTTTTCAACCTCGCCTGTCTCTTCTCCCCTCTATTTCCTTCAGTCCCCAAATTTCCCACTTCCGCTCGCCTTCCTCTACTCCCTCCCATCCCTCAAAGCTCTCTTTCCCTCTCTTTCCCCTTGCCTCTCTCTTTTCCCTAGTTCCGTGAACTCTCCCGTCTTTACGCTCACCAGTCACTTTCCCTTCTTTCCCTCAACTCCCTCTTTGCCACCTTTTTCCCACGCTTGTCTCTTTCCCTTTTCCCCCTCGCCTGCCTCTTCCCCCCTCTTTTTCCTTCAGTCCCCGAATTTCCCACTTCCGCTCGTTTTCCTCTACTCCCTCCCATCCCTCAAAGCTCTCTTTCCCTCTCCTTCCCCTTGCCTCTCTCTTTTCCCTAGTTCCGTGAACTCTCCCCTCTTTACGCTCACCAGTCACTTTCCCTGCTTTCCCTCAACTCCCTCTTTGTCAACTTTTCCCACGCTTGTCTCTTTTCCTTTTCAACCTCGCCTGTCTCTTCCCCCCTCTTTTTCCTTCAGTCCCCAAATTTCCCACTTCCGCTCGTTTTCCTCTACTCCCTCCCATCTCTCAAAACTCTCTTTCCCTCTCTTTCCCCTTGCCTCTCTCTTTTCCCGAGTTCCGTGAACTCTCCCCTCTTTACGCTCACCAGTCACTTTCCCTGCTTTCCCTCAACTCCCTCTTTGCCACCTTTTCCCACGCTTGTCTCTTTTCCTTTTCAACCTCGCCTGTCTCTTCTCCCCTCTTTTTCCTTCAGTCCCCAAATTTCCCACTTCCGCTCGCCTTCCTTTACTCCCTCCCATCCCTCAAATCTCTTTCCCTCACTTTCCCCTTGCCTCTCTCTTTTCCCTAGTTCCATGAACTCTCCCCTCTTTATGCTCACCAGTCACTTTCCCTGCTTTCCCTCAAATCCCTCTTTGCCACTTTTTCCCACGCTTGTCTCTTTTCCTTTTCAACCTCGCCTGTCTCTGCCCCCCTCTTTTTCCTTCAGTCCCCAAATTTCCCACTTCCGCTCGTTTTCCTCTACTCCCTCCCATCTCTCAAAACTCTCTTTCCCTCTCTTTCCCCTTGCCTCTCTCTTTTCCCGAGTTCCGTGAACTCTCCCGTCTTCACGCTCACCAGTCACTTTCCCTGCTTTCCCTCAACTCCCTCTTTGCCACCTTTCCCCACGCTTGTCTCTTTTCCTTTTCAACCTCGCCTGTCTCTGCCCCCCTCTTTTTCCTTCAGTCCCCAAATTTCCCACTTCCGCTCGTTTTCCTCTACTCCCTCCCATCTCTCAAAACAATCTTTCCCTCTCTTTCCCCTTGCCTCTCTCTTTTCCCGAGTTCCGTGAACTCTCCCGTCTTTACGCTCACCAGTCACTTTCCCTGCTTTCCCTCAACTCCCTCTTTGCCACCTTTTCCCACGCTTGTCTCTTTTCCTTTTCAACCTCTCCTGTCTCTTCTCCCCTCTTTTTCCTTCAGTCCCCAAATTTCCCACTTCCGCTCGCCTTCCTTTACTCCCTCCCATCCCTCAAATCTCTTTCCCTCTCTTTCCCCTTGCCTCTCTCTTTTCCCTAGTTCCATGAACTCTCCCCTCTTTATGCTCACCAGTCACTCTCCCTGCTTTCCCTCAACTCCCTCTTTGCCACCTTTTCCCACGCTTGTCTCTTTCCCTTTTTCCCCTCTCCTGTCTCTTCTCCCCTCTTTTTCCTTCACTCCCCAAATTTCCCACTTCCGCTTCTATTCCTCTACTCCCTCGAATCCCTCACATCTCTTTCCCCGTCTTTCCCGTTTCCTCTCTTTTCTCTACTTCCGTGAACTCTCCCGTCTTTACGCTCACCAGTCACTCTCCCTGCTTTCCCTCAACTCCCTCTTTGCCACCTTTTCCCACGCTTGTCTCTTTCCCTTTTTCCCCTCTCCTGTCTCTTCCCCCCTCTTTTTCCTTCAGTCCCCGAATTTCCCACTTGAGCTCGCCATCCTCTACTCCCTACAGTCCCTCAAAGCTCTCTTTCCCTCTCCTTCCCCTTGCCTCTCTCTTTTCCCTAGTTCCGTGACCTCTCCCGTCTTTACGCTCACCAGTCACTCTCCCTGCTTTCCCTCAACTCCCTCTTTGTCAACTTTTCCCACGCTTGTCTCTTTTCCTTTTCAACCTCGCCTGTCTCTTCCCCCCTTTTTTTCCTTCAGTCCCCAAATTTCCCACTTCCGCTCGTTTTCCTCTACTCCCTCCCATCTCTCAAAACTCTCTTTCCCTCTCTTTCCCCTTGCCTCTCTCTTTTCCCGAGTTCCGTGAACTCTCCCGTCTTGACGCTCACCAGTCACTTTCCCTGCTTTCCCTCAACTCCCTCTTTGCCACCTTTTCCCACGCTTGTCTCTTTTCCTTTTCAACCTCGCCTGTCTCTTCTCCCCTCTTTTTCCTTCAGTCCCCAAATTTCCCACTTCCGCTCGCCTTCCTCTACTCCCTACATTCCCTCAAAGCTCTCTTTCCCTCTCCTTCCCCTTGCCTCTCTCTTTTCCCTAGTTCCGTGACCTCTCCCGTCTTTACGCTCACCAGTCACTTTCCCTGCTTTCCCTCAACTCCCTTTTTGTCAACTTTTCCCACGCTTGTCTCTTTTCCTTTTCAACCTCGCCTGTCTCTGCCCCCCTCTTTTTCCTTCAGTCCCCAAATTTCCCACTTCCGCTCGTTTTCCTCTACTCCCTCCCATCTCTCAAAACTCTCTTTCCCTCTCTTTCCCCTTGCCTCTCTCTTTTCCCGAGTTCCGTGAACTCTCCCGTCTTGACGCTCACCAGTCACTTTCCCTGCTTTCCCTCAACTCCCTCTTTGCCACCTTTTCCCACGCTTGTCTCTTTTCCTTTTCAACCTCGCCTGTCTCTTCTCCCCTCTTTTTCCTTCAGTCCCCAAATTTCCCACTTCCGCTCGCCTTCCTCTACTCCCTACATTCCCTCAAAGCTCTCTTTCCCTCTCCTTCCCCTTGCCTCTCTCTTTTCCCTAGTTCCGTGACCTCTCCCGTCTTTACGCTCACCAGTCACTTTCCCTGCTTTCCCTCAACTCCCTTTTTGTCAACTTTTCCCACGCTTGTCTCTTTTCCTTTTCAACCTCGCCTGTCTCTGCCCCCCTCTTTTTCCTTCAGTCCCCAAATTTCCCACTTGAGCTCGCCTTCCTCTACTCCCTACATTCCCTCAAAGCTCTCTTTCCCTCTCCTTCCCCTTGCCTCTCTCTTTTCCCTAGTTCCGTGACCTCTCCCGTCTTTACGCTCACCAGTCACTTTCCCTGCTTTCCCTCGACTCCCTTTTTGTCAACTTTTCCCACGCTTGTCTCTTTTCCTTTTCAACCTCGCCTGTCTCTGCCCCCCTCTTTTTCCTTCAGTCCCCAAATTTCCCACTTCCGCTCGTTTTCCTCTACTCCCTCCCATCTCTCAAAACTCTCTTTCCCTCTCTTTCCCCTTGCCTCTCTCTTTTCCCTAGTTCCATGAACTCTCCCCTCTTTACGCTCACCAGTCACTTTCCCTGCTTTCCCTCAACTCCCTCTTTGCCACCTTTTCCCACGCTTGTCTCTTTTCCTTTTCAACCTCGCCTGTCTCTGCCCCCCTCTTTTTCCTTCAGTCCCCAAATTTCCCACTTCCGCTCGTTTTCCTCTACTCCCTCCCATCTCTCAAAACTCTCTTTCCCTCTCTTTCCCCTTGCCTCTCTCTTTTCCCTAGTTCCGTGACCTCTCCCGTCTTTACGCTCACCAGTCACTTTCCCTGCTTTCCCTCAACTCCCTCTTTGTCAACTTTTCCCACGCTTGTCTCTTTTCCTTTTCAACCTCGCCTGTCTCTTCCCCCCTCTTTTTCCTTCAGTCCCCAAATTTCCCACTTCCGCTCGTTTTCCTCTACTCCCTCCCATCTCTCAAAACTCTCTTTCCCTCTCTTTCCCCTTGCCTCTCTCTTTTCCCGAGTTCCGTGAACTCTCCCCTCTTTACGCTCACCAGTCACTTTCCCTGCTTTCCCTCAACTCCCTCTTTGCCACCTTTTCCCACGCTTGTCTCTTTTCCTTTTCAACCTCGCCTGTCTCTTCTCCCCTCTTTTTCCTTCAGTCCCCAAATTTCCCACTTCCGCTCGCCTTCCTTTACTCCCTCCCATCCCTCAAATCTCTTTCCCTCACTTTCCCCTTGCCTCTCTCTTTTCCCTAGTTCCATGAACTCTCCCCTCTTTATGCTCACCAGTCACTTTCCCTGCTTTCCCTCAAATCCCTCTTTGCCACTTTTTCCCACGCTTGTCTCTTTTCCTTTTCAACCTCGCCTGTCTCTGCCCCCCTCTTTTTCCTTCAGTCCCCAAATTTCCCACTTCCGCTCGTTTTCCTCTACTCCCTCCCATCTCTCAAAACTCTCTTTCCCTCTCTTTCCCCTTGCCTCTCTCTTTTCCCGAGTTCCGTGAACTCTCCCGTCTTCACGCTCACCAGTCACTTTCCCTGCTTTCCCTCAACTCCCTCTTTGCCACCTTTCCCCACGCTTGTCTCTTTTCCTTTTCAACCTCGCCTGTCTCTGCCCCCCTCTTTTTCCTTCAGTCCCCAAATTTCCCACTTCCGCTCGTTTTCCTCTACTCCCTCCCATCTCTCAAAACTCTCTTTCCCTCTCTTTCCCCTTGCCTCTCTCTTTTCCCGAGTTCCGTGAATTCTCCCGTCTTCACGCTCACCAGTCACTTTCCCTGCTTTCCCTCAAATCCCTCTTTGCCACCTTTTCCCACGCTTGTCTCTTTTCCTTTTCAACCTCGCCTGTCTCTGCCCCCCTCTTTTTCCTTCAGTCCCCAAATTTCCCACTTCCGCTCGCCTTCCTTTACTCCCTCCCATCCCTCAAATCTCTTTCCCTCTCTTTCCCCTTGCCTCTCTCTTTTCCCTAGTTCCATGAACTCTCCCCTCTTTATGCTCACCAGTCACTCTCCCTGCTTTCCCTCAACTCCCTCTTTGCCACCTTTTCCCACGCTTGTCTCTTTCCCTTTTTCCCCTCTCCTGTCTCTTCTCCCCTCTTTTTCCTTCACTCCCCAAATTTCCCACTTCCGCTTCTATTCCTCTACTCCCTCGAATCCCTCAAATCTCTTTCCCCGTCTTTCCCGTTTCCTCTCTTTTCTCTACTTCCGTGAACTCTCCCGTCTTTACGCTCACCAGTCACTCTCCCTGCTTTCCCTCAACTCCCTCTTTGCCACCTTTTCCCACGCTTGTCTCTTTCCCTTTTTCCCCTCTCCTGTCTCTTCCCCCCTCTTTTTCCTTCAGTCCCCGAATTTCCCACTTGAGCTCGCCATCCTCTACTCCCTACATTCCCTCAAAGCTCTCTTTCCCTCTCCTTCCCCTTGCCTCTCTCTTTTCCCTAGTTCCGTGACCTCTCCCGTCTTTACGCTCACCAGTCACTTTCCCTGCTTTCCCTCAACTCCCTTTTTGTCAACTTTTCCCACGCTTGTCTCTTTTCCTTTTCAACCTCGCCTGTCTCTGCCCCCCTCTTTTTCCTTCAGTCCCCAAATTTCCCACTTCCGCTCGTTTTCCTCTACTCCCTCCCATCTCTCAAAACTCTCTTTCCCTCTCTTTCCCCTTGCCTCTCTCTTTTCCCGAGTTCCGTGAACTCTCCCCTCTTTACGCTCACCAGTCACTTTCCCTGCTTTCCCTCAACTCCCTCTTTGCCACCTTTTCCCACGCTTGTCTCTTTTCCTTTTCAACCTCGCCTGTCTCTTCTCCCCTCTTTTTCCTTCAGTCCCCAAATTTCCCACTTCCGCTCGCCTTCCTTTACTCCCTCCCATCCCTCAAATCTCTTTCCCTCTCTTTCCCCTTGCCTCTCTCTTTTCCCTAGTTCCATGAACTCTCCCCTCTTTATGCTCACCAGTCACTTTCCCTGCTTTCCCTCAAATCCCTCTTTGCCACCTTTTCCCACGCTTGTCTCTTTTCCTTTTCAACCTCGCCTGTCTCTTCTCCCCTCTTTTTCCTTCAGTCCCCAAATTTCCCACTTCAGCTCGCCTTCCTCTACTCCCTACAGTCCCTCAAAGCTCTCTTTCCCTCTCCTTCCCCTTGCCTCTCTCTTTTCCCTAGTTCCGTGACCTCTCCCGTCTTTACGCTCACCAGTCACTTTCCCTGCTTTCCCTCAACTCCCTCTTTGTCAACTTTTCCCACGCTTGTCTCTTTTCCTTTTCAACCTCGCCTGTCTCTGCCCCCCTCTTTTTCCTTCAGTCCCCGAATTTCCCACTTGAGCTCGCCTTCCTCTACTCCCTACATTCCCTCAAAGCTCTCTTTCCCTCTCCTTCCCCTTGCCTCTCTCTTTTCCCTAGTTCCGTGACCTCTCCCGTCTTTACGCTCACCAGTCACTTTCCCTGCTTTCCCTCAACTCCCTCTTTGTCAACTTTTCCCACGCTTGTCTCTTTTCCTTTTCAACCTCGCCTGTCTCTGCCCCCCTCTTTTTCCTTCAGTCCCCAAATTTCCCACTTCCGCTCGTTTTCCTCTACTCCCTCCCATCTCTCAAAACTCTCTTTCCCTCTCTTTCCCCTTGCCTCTCTCTTTTCCCGAGTTCCGTGAACTCTCCCCTCTTTACGCTCACCAGTCACTTTCCCTGCTTTCCCTCAACTCCCTCTTTGCCACCTTTCCCCACGCTTGTCTCTTTTCCTTTTCAACCTCGCCTGTCTCTTCCCCCCTCTTTTTCCTTCAGCCCCCAAATTTCCCACTTACGCTTGATTTCCTCTACTCCCTACAGTCCCTCAAAGCTCTCTTTCCCTCTCCTTCCCCTTGCCTCTCTCTTTTCCCTAGTTCCGTGACCTCTCCCGTCTTTACGCTCACCAGTCACTCTCCCTGCTTCCCCTCAACTCCCTCTTTGTCAACTTTTCCCACGCTTGTCTCTTTTCCTTTTCAACCTCGCCTGTCTCTTCCCCCCTTTTTTTCCTTCAGTCCCCAAATTTCCCACTTCCGCTCGCCTTCCTCTACTCCCTACATTCCCTCAAAGCTCTCTTTCCCTCTCCTTCCCCTTGCCTCTCTCTTTTCCCTAGTTCCGTGACCTCTCCCGTCTTTACGCTCACCAGTCACTTTCCCTGCTTTCCCTCAACTCCCTTTTTGTCAACTTTTCCCACGCTTGTCTCTTTTCCTTTTCAACCTCGCCTGTCTCTGCCCCCCTCTTTTTCCTTCAGTCCCCAAATTTCCCACTTCCGCTCGTTTTCCTCTACTCCCTCCCATCTCTCAAAACTCTCTTTCCCTCTCTTTCCCCTTGCCTCTCTCTTTTCCCGAGTTCCGTGAACTCTCCCCTCTTTACGCTCACCAGTCACTTTCCCTGCTTTCCCTCAACTCCCTCTTTGCCACCTTTTCCCACGCTTGTCTCTTTTCCTTTTCAACCTCGCCTGTCTCTTCTCCCCTCTTTTTCCTTCAGTCCCCAAATTTCCCACTTCCGCTCGCCTTCCTTTACTCCCTCCCATCCCTCAAATCTCTTTCCCTCTCTTTCCCCTTGCCTCTCTCTTTTCCCTAGTTCCATGAACTCTCCCCTCTTTATGCTCACCAGTCACTTTCCCTGCTTTCCCTCAAATCCCTCTTTGCCACCTTTTCCCACGCTTGTCTCTTTTCCTTTTCAACCTCGCCTGTCTCTTCTCCCCTCTTTTTCCTTCAGTCCCCAAATTTCCCACTTCCGCTCGCCTTCCTCTACTCCCTACATTCCCTCAAAGCTCTCTTTCCCTCTCCTTCCCCTTGCCTCTCTCTTTTCCCTAGTTCCGTGACCTCTCCCGTCTTTACGCTCACCAGTCACTTTCCCTGCTTTCCCTCAACTCCCTCTTTGTCAACTTTTCCCACGCTTGTCTCTTTTCCTTTTCAACCTCGCCTGTCTCTGCCCCCCTCTTTTTCCTTCAGTCCCCGAATTTCCCACTTGAGCTCGCCTTCCTCTACTCCCTACATTCCCTCAAAGCTCTCTTTCCCTCTCCTTCCCCTTGCCTCTCTCTTTTCCCTAGTTCCGTGACCTCTCCCGTCTTTACGCTCACCAGTCACTTTCCCTGCTTTCCCTCAACTCCCTTTTTGTCAACTTTTCCCACGCTTGTCTCTTTTCCTTTTCAACCTCGCCTGTCTCTGCCCCCCTCTTTTTCCTTCAGTCCCCAAATTTCCCACTTCCGCTCGTTTTCCTCTACTCCCTCCCATCTCTCAAAACTCTCTTTCCCTCTCTTTCCCCTTGCCTCTCTCTTTTCCCTAGTTCCATGAACTCTCCCCTCTTTACGCTCACCAGTCACTTTCCCTGCTTTCCCTCAACTCCCTCTTTGCCACCTTTTCCCACGCTTGTCTCTTTTCCTTTTCAACCTCGCCTGTCTCTGCCCCCCTCTTTTTCCTTCAGTCCCCAAATTTCCCACTTCCGCTCGTTTTCCTCTACTCCCTCCCATCTCTCAAAACTCTCTTTCCCTCTCTTTCCCCTTGCCTCTCTCTTTTCCCTAGTTCCGTGACCTCTCCCGTCTTTACGCTCACCAGTCACTTTCCCTGCTTTCCCTCAACTCCCTCTTTGTCAACTTTTCCCACGCTTGTCTCTTTTCCTTTTCAACCTCGCCTGTCTCTTCCCCCCTCTTTTTCCTTCAGTCCCCAAATTTCCCACTTCCGCTCGTTTTCCTCTACTCCCTCCCATCTCTCAAAACTCTCTTTCCCTCTCTTTCCCCTTGCCTCTCTCTTTTCCCGAGTTCCGTGAACTCTCCCCTCTTTACGCTCACCAGTCACTTTCCCTGCTTTCCCTCAACTCCCTCTTTGCCACCTTTTCCCACGCTTGTCTCTTTTCCTTTTCAACCTCGCCTGTCTCTTCTCCCCTCTTTTTCCTTCAGTCCCCAAATTTCCCACTTCCGCTCGCCTTCCTTTACTCCCTCCCATCCCTCAAATCTCTTTCCCTCACTTTCCCCTTGCCTCTCTCTTTTCCCTAGTTCCATGAACTCTCCCCTCTTTACGCTCACCAGTCACTTTCCCTGCTTTCCCTCAAATCCCTCTTTGCCACTTTTTCCCACGCTTGTCTCTTTTCCTTTTCAACCTCGCCTGTCTCTGCCCCCCTCTTTTTCCTTCAGTCCCCAAATTTCCCACTTCCGCTCGTTTTCCTCTACTCCCTCCCATCTCTCAAAACTCTCTTTCCCTCTCTTTCCCCTTGCCTCTCTCTTTTCCCGAGTTCCGTGAACTCTCCCGTCTTCACGCTCACCAGTCACTTTCCCTGCTTTCCCTCAACTCCCTCTTTGCCACCTTTCCCCACGCTTGTCTCTTTTCCTTTTCAACCTCACCTGTCTCTGCCCCCCTCTTTTTCCTTCAGTCCCCAAATTTCCCACTTCCGCTCGTTTTCCTCTACTCCCTCCCATCTCTCAAAACTCTCTTTCCCTCTCTTTCCCCTTGCCTCTCTCTTTTCCCGAGTTCCGTGAATTCTCCCGTCTTCACGCTCACCAGTCACTTTCCCTGCTTTCCCTCAAATCCCTCTTTGCCACCTTTTCCCACGCTTGTCTCTTTTCCTTTTCAACCTCGCCTGTCTCTGCCCCCCTCTTTTTCCTTCAGTCCCCAAATTTCCCACTTCCGCTCGCCTTCCTTTACTCCCTCCCATCCCTCAAATCTCTTTCCCTCTCTTTCCCCTTGCCTCTCTCTTTTCCCTAGTTCCATGAACTCTCCCCTCTTTATGCTCACCAGTCACTCTCCCTGCTTTCCCTCAACTCCCTCTTTGCCACCTTTTCCCACGCTTGTCTCTTTCCCTTTTTCCCCTCTCCTGTCTCTTCTCCCCTCTTTTTCCTTCACTCCCCAAATTTCCCACTTCCGCTTCTATTCCTCTACTCCCTCGAATCCCTCAAATCTCTTTCCCCGTCTTTCCCGTTTCCTCTCTTTTCTCTACTTCCGTGAACTCTCCCGTCTTTACGCTCACCAGTCACTCTCCCTGCTTTCCCTCAACTCCCTCTTTGCCACCTTTTCCCACGCTTGTCTCTTTCCCTTTTTCCCCTCTCCTGTCTCTTCCCCCCTCTTTTTCCTTCAGTCCCCGAATTTCCCACTTGAGCTCGCCATCCTCTACTCCCTACATTCCCTCAAAGCTCTCTTTCCCTCTCCTTCCCCTTGCCTCTCTCTTTTCCCTAGTTCCGTGACCTCTCCCGTCTTTACGCTCACCAGTCACTTTCCCTGCTTTCCCTCAACTCCCTTTTTGTCAACTTTTCCCACGCTTGTCTCTTTTCCTTTTCAACCTCGCCTGTCTCTGCCCCCCTCTTTTTCCTTCAGTCCCCAAATTTCCCACTTCCGCTCGTTTTCCTCTACTCCCTCCCATCTCTCAAAACTCTCTTTCCCTCTCTTTCCCCTTGCCTCTCTCTTTTCCCGAGTTCCGTGAACTCTCCCCTCTTTACGCTCACCAGTCACTTTCCCTGCTTTCCCTCAACTCCCTCTTTGCCACCTTTTCCCACGCTTGTCTCTTTTCCTTTTCAACCTCGCCTGTCTCTTCTCCCCTCTTTTTCCTTCAGTCCCCAAATTTCCCACTTCCGCTCGCCTTCCTTTACTCCCTCCCATCCCTCAAATCTCTTTCCCTCTCTTTCCCCTTGCCTCTCTCTTTTCCCTAGTTCCATGAACTCTCCCCTCTTTATGCTCACCAGTCACTTTCCCTGCTTTCCCTCAAATCCCTCTTTGCCACCTTTTCCCACGCTTGTCTCTTTTCCTTTTCAACCTCGCCTGTCTCTTCTCCCCTCTTTTTCCTTCAGTCCCCAAATTTCCCACTTCCGCTCGCCTTCCTCTACTCCCTACATTCCCTCAAAGCTCTCTTTCCCTCTCCTTCCCCTTGCCTCTCTCTTTTCCCTAGTTCCGTGACCTCTCCCGTCTTTACGCTCACCAGTCACTTTCCCTGCTTTCCCTCAACTCCCTCTTTGTCAACTTTTCCCACGCTTGTCTCTTTTCCTTTTCAACCTCGCCTGTCTCTGCCCCCCTCTTTTTCCTTCAGTCCCCGAATTTCCCACTTGAGCTCGCCTTCCTCTACTCCCTACATTCCCTCAAAGCTCTCTTTCCCTCTCCTTCCCCTTGCCTCTCTCTTTTCCCTAGTTCCGTGACCTCTCCCGTCTTTACGCTCACCAGTCACTTTCCCTGCTTTCCCTCAACTCCCTCTTTGTCAACTTTTCCCACGCTTGTCTCTTTTCCTTTTCAACCTCGCCTGTCTCTGCCCCCCTCTTTTTCCTTCAGTCCCCAAATTTCCCACTTCCGCTCGTTTTCCTCTACTCCCTCCCATCTCTCGAAACTCTCTTTCCCTCTCTTTCCCCTTGCCTCTCTCTTTTCCCGAGTTCCGTGAACTCTCCCGTCTTTACGCTCACCAGTCACTTTCCCTGCTTTCCCTCAACTCCCTCTTTGCCACCTTTTCCCACGCTTGTCTCTTTCCCTTTTTCCCCTCTCCTGTCTCTTCCCCCCTCTTTTTCCTTCAGTCCCCAAATTTCCCACTTGAGCTCGCCTTCCTCTACTCCCTACAGTCCCTCAAATCTCTCTTTCCCTCTCCTTCCCCTTGCCTCTCTCTTTTCCCTAGTTCCGTGACCTCTCCCGTCTTTACGCTCACCAGTCACTTTCCCTGCTTTCCCTCAACTCCCTCTTTGTCAACTTTTCCCACGCTTGTCTCTTTTCCTTTTCAACCTCGCCTGTCTCTTCTCCCCTCTTTTTCCTTCAGTCCCCAAATTTCCCACTTCCGCTCGCCTTCCTTTACTCTCTCCCATCCCTCAAATCTCTTTCCCTCTCTTTCCCCTTGCCTCTCTCTTTTCCCTAGTTCCATGAACTCTCCCCTCTTTATGCTCACCAGTCACTCTCCCTGCTTTCCCTCAACTCCCTCTTTGCCACCTTTTCCCACGCTTGTCTCTTTCCCTTTTTCCCCTCTCCTGTCTCTTCTCCCCTCTTTTTCCTTCAGTCCCCAAATTTCCCACTTCCGCTCGTTTTCCTCTACACCCTACAGTCCCTCAACGCTCTCTTTTCCCTTGCCTCTCTCTTTTCCCGAGTTCCGTGACCTCTCCCCTCTTTACGCTCACCAGTCACTTTCCCTGCTTTCCCTCAAATCCCTCTTTGCCACCTTTTCCCACGCTTCTCTTTCCCTTTTTCCCCTCGCCAGTCTCTTCTCCCCTCTTTTTCCTTCAGTCACTAAATTACACACTTCCGCTCGCCTTCGTCTACTCCCTCCCATCCCTCAAATCTCTCTTCCCCTATTTTTCCCCTTGCCTCTCTCTTTTCCCGAGTTCCGTGAACTCTCCCGTCTTTACGCTCACCAGTCACTTTCCCTTCTTTCCCTCAACTCCCTCTTTGCCACCTTTTCCCACGCTTGTCTCTTTCCCTTTTCCCCCTCGCCTGTCTTTTCCCCCCTCTTTTTCCTTCAGTCTCCAAATTTCCCACTTCCGCTCGTTTTCCTCTACTCCCTCCCATCTCTCAAAACTCTCTTTCCCTCTCTTTCCCCTTGCCTCTCTCTTTTCCCTAGTTCCATGAACTCTCCCCTCTTTATGCTCACCAGTCACTCTCCCTGCTTTCCCTCAACTCCCTCTTTGCCACCTTTTCCCACGCTTGTCTCTTTCCCTTTTTCCCCTCTCCTGTCTCTTCCCCCGTATTTTTCCTTCAGTCCCCAAATTTCCCATTTCCGCTCGTTTTCCTCTACTCCCTCCAATCCCTCAAATCTCTCTTTCCCTCACTTTCCCCTTGCCTCTCTCTTTTCCCTAGTTCCGTGAACTCTTCCCTTTTTACGCTCATCAGTCACTCTCCCTGCTTTCCCTCCACTCCCTCTTTGTCAACTTTTCCCACGCTTGTCTCTTTTCCTTTTTCCCCTCTCCTGTCTCTTCCCCCCTCTTTTTCCTTCAGCCCCCAAATTTCCCACTTACGCTCGATTTCCTCACCTCCCTACAGTCCCTCAAAGCTCTCTTTCCCTCTCCTTCCCCTTGCCTCTCTTTTCCCGAGTTCCGTGACCTCTCCCCTCTTTACGCTCACCAGTCACTTTCCCTGCTTTCCCTCAAATCCCTCTTTGCCACCTTTTCCCACGCTTCTCTTTCCCTTTTTCCCCTCGCCAGTCTCTTCTCCCCTCTTTTTCCTTCAGTCACTAAATTTCACACTTCCGCTCGCCTTCGTCTACTCCCTCCCATCCCTCAAATCTCTCTTCCCCTATTTTTCCCCTTGCCTCTCTCTTTTCCCGAGTTCCGTGAACTCTCCCGTCTTTACGCTCACCAGTCACTTTCCCTTCTTTCCCTCAACTCCCTCTTTGCCACCTTTTCCCACGCTTGTCTCTTTCCCTTTTCCCCCTCGCCTGTCTCTTCCCCCCTCTTTTTCCTTCAGTCCCCAAATTTCCCACTTACGCTCGATTTCCTCTACACCCTACAGTCCCTCAAAGCTCTCTTTTCCCTTGCCTCTCTCTTTTCCCGAGTTCCGTGACCTCTCCCCTCTTTACGCTCACCAGTCACTTTCCCTGGTTTCCCTCAAATCCCTCTTTGCCACCTTTTCCCACGCTTCTCTTTCCCTTTTTCCCCTCGCCAGTCTCTTCTCCCCTCTTTTTCCTTCAGCCCCCAAATTTCCCACTTACGCTCGATTTCCTCACCTCCCTACAGTCCCTCAAAGCTCTCTTTCCCTCTCCTTCCCCTTGCCTCTCTTTTCCCTAGTTCCGTGACCTCTCCCGTCTTTACGCTCACCAGTCACTTTCCCTGCTTTCCCTCAACTCCCTCTTTGTCAACTTTTCCCACGCTTGTCTCTTTTCCTTTTCAACCTCGCCTGTCTCTTCTCCCCTCTTTTTCCTTCAGCCCCCAAATTTCCCACTTACGCTCGATTTCCTCTACACCCTACAGTCCCTCAAAGCTCTCTTTTCCCTTGCCTCTCTCTTTTCCCTAGTTCCGTGACCTCTCCCCTCTTTACGCTCACCAGTCACTTTCCCTGCTTTCCCTCAAATCCCTCTTTGCCACCTTTTCCCACGCTTCTCTTTCCCTTTTTCCCCTCGCCAGTCTCTTCTCCCCTCTTTTTCCTTCAGTCACTAAATTTCACACTTCCGCTCGCCTTCGTCTACTCCCTCCCATCACTGAAATCTCTCTTCCCCTATTTTTCCCCTTGCCTCTCTCTTTCCCGAGTTCCGTGAACTCTCCCGTCTTTACGCTCACCAGTCACTTTCCCTTCTTTCCCTCAACTACCTCTTTGCCACCTTTTCCCACGCTTGCCTCTTTTCCTTTTCAACCTCGCCTGTCTCTTCTCCCCTCTTTTTCCTTCAGTCCCCAAATTTCCCACTTCCGCTCGCCTTCCTTTACTCCCTCCCATCCCTCAAATCTCTTTCCCTCTCTTTCCCTTTGCCTCTCTCTTTTCCCTAGTTCCATGAACTCTCCCCTCTTTATGCTCACCAGTCACTCTCCCTGCTTTCCCTCAACTCCCTCTTTGCCACCTTTTCCCACGCTTGTCTCTTTCCCTTTTCCCCCTCGCCTGTCTCTTCCCCCCTCTTTTTCCTTCAGTCCCCAAATTTCCCACTTCCGCTCGTTTTCCTCTACTCCCTCCCATCTCTCAAAACTCTCTTTCCCTCTCTTTCCCCTTGCCTCTCTCTTTTCCCGAGTTCAGTGAACTCTCCCGTCTTTACGCTCACCAGTCACTTTCCCTGCTTTCCCTCAACTCCCTCTTTGCCACCTTTTCCCACGCTTGTCTCTTTTCCTTTTCAACCTCGCCTGTCTCTTCTCCCCTCTTTTTCCTTCAGTCCCCAAATTTCCCACTTCCGCTCGCCTTCCTTTACTCCCTCCCATCCCTCAAATCTCTTTCCCTCTCTTTCCCCTTGCCTCTCTCTTTTCCCTAGTTCCATGAACTCTCCCCTCTTTATGCTCACCAGTCACTTTCCCTGCTTTCCCTCAACTCCCTCTTTGTCAACTTTTCCCACGCTTGTCTCTTTTCCTTTTCAACCTCGCCTGTCTCTGCCCCCCTCTTTTTCCTTCAGTCCCCAAATTTCCCACTTCCGCTCGTTTTCCTCTACTCCCTCCCATCTCTCAAAACTCTCTTTCCCTCTCTTTCCCCTTGCCTCTCTCTTTTCCCGAGTTCCGTGAACTCTCCCGTCTTTACGCTCACCAGTCACTTTCCCTTCTTTCCCTCAACTCCCTCTTTGCCACCTTTTCCCACGCTTGTCTCTTTCCCTTTTCCCCCTCGCCTGTCTTTTCCCCCCTCTTTTTCCTTCAGTCTCCAAATTTCCCACTTCCGCTCGTTTTCCTCTACTCCCTCCCATCTCTCAAAACTCTCTTTCCCTCTCTTTCCCCTTGCCTCTCTCTTTTCCCTAGTTCCATGAACTCTCCCCTCTTTATGCTCACCAGTCACTCTCCCTGCTTTCCCTCAACTCCCTCTTTGCCACCTTTTCCCACGCTTGTCTCTTTCCCTTTTTCCCCTCTCCTCTCTCTTCCCCCGTATTTTTCCTTCAGTCCCCAAATTTCCCATTTCCGCTCGTTTTCCTCTACTCCCTCCAATCCCTCAAATCTCTCTTTCCCTCACTTTCCCCTTGCCTCTCTCTTTTCCCTAGTTCCGTGAACTCTTCCCTTTTTACGCTCATCAGTCACTCTCCCTGCTTTCCCTCCACTCCCTCTTTGTCAACTTTTCCCACGCTTGTCTCTTTTCCTTTTCAACCTCGCCTGTCTCTGCCCCCCTCTTTTTCCTTCAGTCCCCAAATTTCCCACTTACGCTCGATTTCCTCACCTCCCTACAGTCCCTCAAAGCTCTCTTTCCCTCTCCTTCCCCTTGCCTCTCTTTTCCCGAGTTCCGTGACCTCTCCCCTCTTTACGCTCACCAGTCACTTTCCCTGCTTTCCCTCAAATCCCTCTTTGCCACCTTTTCCCACGCTTCTCTTTCCCTTTTTCCCCTCGCCAGTCTCTTCTCCCCTCTTTTTCCTTCAGTCACTAAATTTCACACTTCCGCTCGCCTTCGTCTACTCCCTCCCATCCCTCAAATCTCTCTTCCCCTATTTTTCCCCTTGCCTCTCTCTTTTCCCGAGTTCCGTGAACTCTCCCGTCTTTACGCTCACCAGTCACTTTCCCTTCTTTCCCTCAACTCCCTCTTTGCCACCTTTTCCCACGCTTGTCTCTTTCCCTTTTCCCCCTCGCCTGTCTCTTCCCCCCTCTTTTTCCTTCAGTCCCCAAATTTCCCACTTACGCTCGATTTCCTCTACACCCTACAGTCCCTCAAAGCTCTCTTTTCCCTTGCCTCTCTCTTTTCCCGAGTTCCGTGACCTCTCCCCTCTTTACGCTCACCAGTCACTTTCCCTGCTTTCCCTCAAATCCCTCTTTGCCACCTTTTCCCACGCTTCTCTTTCCCTTTTTCCCCTCGCCAGTCTCTTCTCCCCTCTTTTTCCTTCAGTCACTAAATTTCACACTTCCGCTCGCCTTCGTCTACTCCCTCCCATCCCTCAAATCTCACTTCCCCTATTTTTCCCCTTGCCTCTCTCTTTTCCCGAGTTCCGTGAACTCTCCCGTCTTTACGCTCACCAGTCACTTTCCCTTCTTTCCCTCAACTCCCTCTTTGCCACCTTTTCCCACGCTTGTCTCTTTCCCTTTTTCCCCTCTCCTGTCTCTTCCCCCGTATTTTTCCTTCAGTCCCCAAATTTCCCATTTCCGCTCGTTTTCCTCTACTCCCTACAGTCCCTCAAATCTCTCTTTCCCTCACTTTCCCCTTGCCTCTCTCTTTTCCCTAGTTCCGTGAACTCTTCCCTTTTTACGCTCATCAGTCACTCTCCCTGCTTTCCCTCAACTCCCTCTTTGTCACCTTTCCCCACGTTTTTCTCTTTCCCTTTTTCCCCTCTCCTGTCTCTTCCCCCCTCTTTTTCCTTCAGTCCCCAAATTTCCCACTTACGCTCGATTTCCTCACCTCCCTACAGTCCCTCAAAGCTCTCTTTCCCTCTCCTTCCCCTTGCCTCTCTTTTCCCTAGTTCCGTGACCTCTCCCGTCTTTACGCTCACCAGTCACTTTCCCTGCTTTCCCTCAACTCCCTCTTTGTCAACTTTTCCCACGCTTGTCTCTTTTCCTTTTCAACCTCGCCTGTCTCTTCTCCCCTCTTTTTCCTTCAGCCCCCAAATTTCCCACTTACGCTCGATTTCCTCTACACCCTACAGTCCCTCAAAGCTCTCTTTTCCCTTGCCTCTCTCTTTTCCCTAGTTCCGTGACCTCTCCCCTCTTTACGCTCACCAGTCACTTTCCCTGCTTTCCCTCAAATCCCTCTTTGCCACCTTTTCCCACGCTTCTCTTTCCCTTTTTCCCCTCGCCAGTCTCTTCTCCCCTTTTTCCTTCAGTCACTAAATTTCACACTTCCGCTCGCCTTCGTCTACTCCCTCCCATCACTGAAATCTCTCTTCCCCTATTTTTCCCCTTGCCTCTCTCTTTCCCGAGTTCCGTGAACTCTCCCGTCTTTACGCTCACCAGTCACTTTCCCTTCTTTCCCTCAACTACCTCTTTGCCACCTTTTCCCACGCTTGCCTCTTTTCCTTTTCAACCTCGCCTGTCTCTTCTCCCCTCTTTTTCCTTCAGTCCCCAAATTTCCCACTTCCGCTCGCCTTCCTTTACTCCCTCCCATCCCTCAAATCTCTTTCCCTCTCTTTCCCTTTGCCTCTCTCTTTTCCCTAGTTCCATGAACTCTCCCCTCTTTATGCTCACCAGTCACTCTCCCTGCTTTCCCTCAACTCCCTCTTTGCCACCTTTTCCCACGCTTGTCTCTTTCCCTTTTCCCCCTCGCCTGTCTCTTCCCCCCTCTTTTTCCTTCAGTCCCCAAATTTCCCACTTCCGCTCGTTTTCCTCTACTCCCTCCCATCTCTCAAAACTCTCTTTCCCTCTCTTTCCCCTTGCCTCTCTCTTTTCCCGAGTTCCGTGAACTCTCCCGTCTTTACGCTCACCAGTCACTTTCCCTGCTTTCCCTCAACTCCCTCTTTGCCACCTTTTCCCACGCTTGTCTCTTTTCCTTTTCAACCTCGCCTGTCTCTTCTCCCCTCTTTTTCCTTCAGTCCCCAAATTTCCCACTTCCGCTCGCCTTCCTTTACTCCCTCCCATCCCTCAAATCTCTTTCCCTCTCTTTCCCCTTGCCTCTCTCTTTTCCCTAGTTCCATGAACTCTCCCCTCTTTATGCTCACCAGTCACTTTCCCTGCTTTCCCTCAACTCCCTCTTTGCCACCTTTTCCCACGCTTGTCTCTTTCCCTTTTTCCCCTCTCCTGTCTCTTCTCCCCTCTTTTTCCTTCAGTCCCCAAATTTCCCACTTCCGCTCGTTTTCCTCTACTCCCTCCCATCTCTCAAAACTCTCTTTCCCTCTCTTTCCCCTTGCCTCTCTCTTTTCCCGAGTTCCGTGAACTCTCCCGTCTTTACGCTCACCAGTCACTTTCCCTGCTTTCCCTCAACTCCCTCTTTGCCACCTTTTCCCACGCTTGTCTCTTTTCCTTTTCAACCTCGCCTGTCTCTTCTCCCCTCTTTTTCCTTCAGTCCCCAAATTTCCCACTTCCGCTCGCCTTCCTTTACTCCCTCCCATCCCTCAAATCTCTTTCCCTCTCTTTCCTCTTGCCTCTCTCTTTTCCCTAGTTCCATGAACTCTCCCCTCTTTATGCTCACCAGTCACTCTCCCTGCTTTCCCTCAACTCCCTCTTTGCCACCTTTTCCCACGCTTGTCTCTTTCCCTTTTTCCCCTCTCCTGTCTCTTCCCCCGTATTTTTCCTTCAGTCCCCAAATTTCCCACTTCCGCTCCTTTTCCTCTACTCCCTCCAATCCCTCAAATCTCTCTTTCCCTCACTTTCCCCTTGCCTCTCTCTTTTCCCTAGTTCCGTGAACTCTTCCCTTTTTACGCTCATCAGTCACTCTCCCTGCTTTCCCTCAACTCCTTCTTTGTCACCTTTCCCCACGTTTTTCTCTTTCCCTTTTTCCCCTCTCCTGTCTCTTCCCCCCTCTTTTTCCTTCAGCCCCCAAATTTCCCACTTACGCTCGATTTCCTCACCTCCCTACAGTCCCTCAAAGCTCTCTTTCCCTCTCCTTCCCCTTGCCTCTCTTTTCCCTAGTTCCGTGACCTCTCCCGTCTTTACGCTCACCAGTCACTTTCCCTGCTTTCCCTCAACTCCCTCTTTGTCAACTTTTCCCACGCTTGTCTCTTTTCCTTTTCAACCTCGCCTGTCTCTTCTCCCCTCTTTTTCCTTCAGCCCCCAAATTTCCCACTTACGCTCGATTTCCTCTACACCCTACAGTCCCTCAAAGCTCTCTTTTCCCTTGCCTCTCTCTTTTCCTGAGTTCCGTGACCTCTCCCCTCTTTACGCTCACCAGTCACTTTCCCTGCTTTCCCTCAAATCCCTCTTTGCCACCTTTTCCCACGCTTCTCTTTCCCTTTTTCCCCTCGCCAGTCTCTTCTCCCCTCTTTTTCCTTCAGTCACTAAATTACACACTTCCGCTCGCCTTCGTCTACTCCCTCCCATCCCTCAAATCTCTCTTCCCCTATTTTTCCCCTTGCCTCTCTCTTTTCCCGAGTTCCGTGAACTCTCCCGTCTTTACGCTCACCAGTCACTTTCCCTTCTTTCCCTCAACTCCCTCTTTGCCACCTTTTCCCACGCTTGTCTCTTTCCCTTTTCCCCCTCGCCTGTCTTTTCCCCCCTCTTTTTCCTTCAGTCTCCAAATTTCCCACTTCCGCTCGTTTTCCTCTACTCCCTCCCATCTCTCAAAACTCTCTTTCCCTCTCTTTCCCCTTGCCTCTCTCTTTTCCCTAGTTCCATGAACTCGCCCCTCTTTATGCTCACCAGTCACTCTCCCTGCTTTCCCTCAACTCCCTCTTTGCCACCTTTTCCCACGCTTGTCTCTTTCCCTTTTTCCCCTCTCCTCTCTCTTCCCCCGTATTTTTCCTTCAGTCCCCAAATTTCCCATTTCCGCTCCTTTTCCTCTACTCCCTCCAATCCCTCAAATCTCTCTTTCCCTCACTTTCCCCTTGCCTCTCTCTTTTCCCTAGTTCCGTGAACTCTTCCCTTTTTACGCTCATCAGTCACTCTCCCTGCTTTCCCTCCACTCCCTCTTTGTCAACTTTTCCCACGCTTGTCTCTTTTCCTTTTTCCCCTCTCCTGTCTCTTCCCCCCTCTTTTTCCTTCAGCCCCCAAATTTCCCACTTACGCTCGATTTCCTCACCTCCCTACAGTCCCTCAAAGCTCTCTTTCCCTCTCCTTCCCCTTGCCTCTCTTTTCCCGAGTTCCTTGAACTCTCCCCTCTTTACGCTCACCAGTCACTTTCCCTGCTTTCCCTCAAATCCCTCTTTGCCACCTTTTCCCACGCTTCTCTTTCCCTTTTTCCCCTCGCCAGTCTCTTCTCCCCTCTTTTTCCTTCAGTCACTAAATTTCACACTTCCGCTCGCCTTCGTCTACTCCCTCCCATCCCTCAAATCTCTCTTCCCCTATTTTTCCCCTTGCCTCTCTCTTTTCCCGAGTTCCGTGAACTCTCCCGTCTTTACGCTCACCAGTCACTTTCCCTTCTTTCCCTCAACTCCCTCTTTGCCACCTTTTCCCACGCTTGTCTCTTTCCCTTTTCCCCCTCGCCTGTCTCTTCCCCCCTCTTTTTCCTTCAGTCCCCAAATTTCCCACTTACGCTCGATTTCCTCTACACCCTACAGTCCCTCAAAGCTCTCTTTTCCCTTGCCTCTCTCTTTTCCCGAGTTCCGTGACCTCTCCCCTCTTTACGCTCACCAGTCACTTTCCCTGCTTTCCCTCAAATCCCTCTTTGCCACCTTGTCCCACGCTTCTCTTTCCCTTTTTCCCCTCGCCAGTCTCTTCTCCCCTCTTTTTCCTTCAGTCACTAAATTTCACACTTCCGCTCGCCTTCGTCTACTCCCTCCCATCCCTCAAATCTCTCTTTCCCTCTCTTTCCCCTTGCCTCTCTCTTTTCCCTAGTTCCATGAACTCTCCCCTCTTTATGCTCACCAGTCACTCTCCCTGCTTTCCCTCAACTCCCTCTTTGCCACCTTTTCCCACGCTTGTCTCTTTCCCTTTTTCCCCTCTCCTGTCTCTTCCCCCGTATTTTTCCTTCAGTCCCCAAATTTCCCATTTCCGCTCGTTTTCCTCTACTCCCTACAGTCCCTCAAATCTCTCTTTCCCTCACTTTCCCCTTGCCTCTCTCTTTTCCCTAGTTCCGTGAACTCTTCCCTTTTTACGCTCATCAGTCACTCTCCCTGCTTTCCCTCCACTCCCTCTTTGTCAACTTTTCCCACGCTTGTCTCTTTTCCTTTTTCCCCTCTCCTGTCTCTTCCCCCCTCTTTTTCCTTCAGCCCCCAAATTTCCCACTTACGCTCGATTTCCTCACCTCCCTACAGTCCCTCAAAGCTCTCTTTCCCTCTCCTTCCCCTTGCCTCTCTTTTCCCGAGTTCCGTGACCTCTCCCCTCTTTACGCTCACCAGTCACTTTCCCTGCTTTCCCTCAAATCCCTCTTTGCCACCTTTTCCCACGCTTCTCTTTCCCTTTTTCCACTCGCCAGTCTCTTCTCCCCTCTTTTTCCTTCAGTCACTAAATTTCACACTTCCGCTCGCCTTCGTCTACTCCCTCCCATCCCTCAAATCTCTCTTCCCCTATTTTTCCCCTTGCCTCTCTCTTTTCCCGAGTTCCGTGAACTCTCCCGTCTTTACGCTCACCAGTCACTTTCCCTTCTTTCCCTCAACTCCCTCTTTGCCACCTTTTCCCACGCTTGTCTCTTTCCCTTTTCCCCCTCGCCTGTCTCTTCCCCCCTCTTTTTCCTTCAGTCCCCAAATTTCCCACTTACGCTCGATTTCCTCTACACCCTACAGTCCCTCAAAGCTCTCTTTTCCCTTGCCTCTCTCTTTTCCCGAGTTCCGTGACCTCTCCCCTCTTTACGCTCACCAGTCACTTTCCCTGCTTTCCCTCAAATCCCTCTTTGCCACCTTTTCCCACGCTTCTCTTTCCCTTTTTCCCCTCGCCAGTCTCTTCTCCCCTCTTTTTCCTTCAGTCTCCAAATTTCCCACTTCCGCTCGTTTTCCTCTACTCCCTCCCATCTCTCAAAACTCTCTTTCCCTCTCTTTCCCCTTGCCTCTCTCTTTTCCCTAGTTCCATGAACTCTCCCCTCTTTATGCTCACCAGTCACTCTCCCTGCTTTCCCTCAACTCCCTCTTTGCCACCTTTTCCCACGCTTGTCTCTTTCCCTTTTTCCCCTCTCCTGTCTCTTCCCCCGTATTTTTCCTTCAGTCCCCAAATTTCCCATTTCCGCTCGTTTTCCTCTACTCCCTACAGTCCCTCAAATCTCTCTTTCCCTCACTTTCCCCTTGCCTCTCTCTTTTCCCTAGTTCCGTGAACTCTTCCCTTTTTACGCTCATCAGTCACTCTCCCTGCTTTCCCTCAACTCCCTCTTTGTCACCTTTCCCCACGTTTTTCTCTTTCCCTTTTTCCCCTCTCCTGTCTCTTCCCCCCTCTTTTTCCTTCAGCCCCCAAATTTCCCACTTACGCTCGATTTCCTCACCTCCCTACAGTCCCTCAAAGCTCTCTTTCCCTCTCCTTCCCCTTGCCTCTCTTTTCCCTAGTTCCGTGACCTCTCCCGTCTTTACGCTCACCAGTCACTTTCCCTGCTTTCCCTCAACTCCCTCTTTGTCAACTTTTCCCACGCTTGTCTCTTTTCCTTTTCAACCTCGCCTGTCTCTTCTCCCCTCTTTTTCCTTCAGCCCCCAAATTTCCCACTTACACTCGATTTCCTCTACACCCTACAGTCCCTCAAAGCTCTCTTTTCCCTTGCCTCTCTCTTTTCCCTAGTTCCGTGACCTCTCCCCTCTTTACGCTCACCAGTCACTTTCCCTGCTTTCCCTCAAATCCCTCTTTGCCACCTTTTCCCACGCTTCTCTTTCCCTTTTTCCCCTCGCCAGTCTCTTCTCCCCTCTTTTTCCTTCAGTCACTAAATTTCACACTTCCGCTCGCCTTCGTCTACTCCCTCCCATCACTGAAATCTCTCTTCCCCTATTTTTCCCCTTGCCTCTCTCTTTCCCGAGTTCCGTGAACTCTCCCGTCTTTACGCTCACCAGTCACTTTCCCTTCTTTCCCTCAACTACCTCTTTGCCACCTTTTCCCACGCTTGCCTCTTTTCCTTTTCAACCTCGCCTGTCTCTTCTCCCCTCTTTTTCCTTCAGTCCCCAAATTTCCCACTTCCGCTCGCCTTCCTTTACTCCCTCCCATCCCTCAAATCTCTTTCCCTCTCTTTCCCTTTGCCTCTCTCTTTTCCCTAGTTCCATGAACTCTCCCCTCTTTATGCTCACCAGTCACTCTCCCTGCTTTCCCTCAACTCCCTCTTTGCCACCTTTTCCCACGCTTGTCTCTTTCCCTTTTCCCCCTCGCCTGTCTCTTCCCCCCTCTTTTTCCTTCAGTCCCCAAATTTCCCACTTCCGCTCGTTTTCCTCTACTCCCTCCCATCTCTCAAAACTCTCTTTCCCTCTCTTTCCCCTTGCCTCTCTCTTTTCCCGAGTTCCGTGAACTCTCCCGTCTTTACGCTCACCAGTCACTTTCCCTGCTTTCCCTCAACTCCCTCTTTGCCACCTTTTCCCACGCTTGTCTCTTTTCCTTTTCAACCTCGCCTGTCTCTTCTCCCCTCTTTTTCCTTCAGTCCCCAAATTTCCCACTTCCGCTCGCCTTCCTTTACTCCCTCCCATCCCTCAAATCTCTTTCCCTCTCTTTCCCCTTGCCTCTCTCTTTTCCCTAGTTCCATGAACTCTCCCCTCTTTATGCTCACCAGTCACTCTCCCTGCTTTCCCTCAACTCCCTCTTTGCCACCTTTTCCCACGCTTGTCTCTTTCCCTTTTTCCCCTCTCCTGTCTCTTCCCCCCTATTTTTCCTTCAGTCCCCAAATTTCCCATTTCCGCTTGTATTCCTCTACTCCCTCCAATCCCTCAAATCTCTGTTTCCGTCACTTTCCCCTTGCCTCTCTCTTTTCCCTAGTTCCGTGAACTCTTCCCTTTTTACGCTCATCAGTCACTCTCCCTGCTTTCCCTCAACTCCCTCTTTGTCACCTTTTCCCACGTTTTTCTCTTTCCCTTTTTCCCCTCTCCTGTCTCTTCCCCCCTCTTTTTCCTTCAGCCCCCAAATTTCCCACTTACGCTCGATTTCCTCTACTCCCTCCCATCTCTCAAAACTCTCTTTCCCTCTCTTTCCCCTTGCCTCTCTCTTTTCCCTAGTTCCGTGACCTCTCCCGTCTTTACGCTCACCAGTCACATTCCCTGCTTTCCCTCAACTCCCTCTTTGTCAACTTTTCCCACGTTTTTCTCTTTCCCTTTTTCCCCTCTCATGTCTCTTCCCCCCTCTTTTTCCTTCAGCCCCCAAATTTCCCACTTACACTCGATTTCCTCTACTCCCTCCCATCTCTCAAAACTCTCTTTCCCTCTCTTTCCCCTTGCCTCTCTCTTTTCCCTAGTTCCGTGACCTCTCCCGTCTTTACGCTCACCAGTCACATTCCCTGCTTTCCCTCAACTCCCTCTTTGTCAACTTTTCCCACGCTTGTCTCTTTTCCTTTTCAACCTCGCCTGTCTCTTCCCCCCTCTTTTTCCTTCAGTCCCCAAATTTTCCACTTACGCTCGATTTCCTCTACTCCCTACAGTCCCTCAACGCTCTCTTTCCCCTTGCCTCTCTCTTTTCCCTAGTTCCGTGACCTCTCCCCTCTTTACGCTCACCAGTCACTTTCCCTGCTTTCCCTCAAATCCCTCTTTGCCACCTTTTCCCACGCTTCTCTTTCCCTTTTTCCCCTCGCCAGTCTCTTCCCCCCTCTTTTTCCTTCAGCCCCCAAATTTCCCACTTACGCTCGATTTCCTCTACTCCCTCCCATCTCTCAAAACTCTCTTTCCCTCTCTTTCCCCTTGCCTCTCTCTTTTCCCTAGTTCCGTGACCTCTCCCGTCTTTACGCTCACCAGTCACATTCCCTGCTTTCCCTCAACTCCCTCTTTGTCACCTTTTCCCACGTTTTTCTCTTTCCCTTTTTCCCCTCTCATGTCTCTTCCCCCCTCTTTTTCCTTCAGCCCCCAAATTTCCCACTTACGCTCGATTTCCTCTACTCCCTCCCATCTCTCAAAACTCTCTTTCCCTCTCTTTCCCCTTGCCTCTCTCTTTTCCCTAGTTCCGTGACCTCTCCCGTCTTTACGCTCACCAGTCACATTCCCTGCTTTCCCTCAACTCCCTCTTTGTCAACTTTTCCCACGCTTGTCTCTTTTCCTTTTCAACCTCGCCTGTCTCTTCCCCCCTCTTTTTCCTTCAGTCCCCAAATTTTCCACTTACGCTCGAATTCCTCTACTACCTACAGTCCCTCAACGCTCTCTTTCCCCTTGCCTCTCTCTTTTCCCTAGTTCCGTGACCTCTCCCCTCTTTACGCTCACCAGTCACTTTCCCTGCTTTCCCTCAAATCCCTCTTTGCCACCTTTTCCCACGCTTCTCTTTCCCTTTTTCCCCTCGCCAGTCTCTTCTCCCCTCTTTTTCCTTCAGCCCCCAAATTTCCCACTTACGCTCGATTTCCTCTACACCCTACAGTCCCTCAAAGCTCTCTTTCCCTCTCCTTCCCCTTGCCTCTCTCTTTTCCCTAGTTCCGTGACCTCTCCCGTCTTTACGCTCACCAGTCATTTTCCCTGCTTTCCCTCAACTCCCTCTTTGTCAACTTTACCCACGCTTCTCTCTTTTCCTTTTCAACCTCGCCTGTCTCTTCCCCCCTCTTTTTCCTTCAGTCCCCAAATTTCCCACTTACGCTCGATTTCCTCTACACCCTACAGTCCCTCAAAGCTCTCTTTTCCCTTGCCTCTCTCTTTTCCCGAGTTCCGTGACCTCTCCCCTCTTTACGCTCACCAGTCACTTTCCCTGCTTTCCCTCAAATCCCTCTTTGCCACCTTTTCCCACGCTTCTCTTTCCCTTTTTCCCCTCGCCAGTCTCTTCTCCCCTCTTTTTCCTTCAGTCACTAAATTTCACACTTCCGCTCGACTTCGTCTACTCCCTCCCATCCCTCAAATCTCTCTTCCCCTATTTTTCCCCTTGCCTCTCTCTTTTCCCGAGTTCCGTGAATTCTCCCGTCTTTACGCTCACCAGTCACTTTCCCTTCTTTCCCTCAACTCCCTCTTTGCCACCTTTTCCCACGCTTGTCTCTTTCCCTTTTCCCCCTCGCCTGTCTCTTCCCCCCTCTTTTTCCTTCAGTCTCCAAATTTCCCACTTCCGCTCGTTTTCCTCTACTCCCTCCCATCTCTCAAAACTCTCTTTCCCTCTCTTTCCCCTTGCCTCTCTCTTTTCCCTAGTTCCATGAACTCTCCCCTCTTTATGCTCACCAGTCACTCTCCCTGCTTTCCCTCAACTCCCTCTTTGCCACCTTTTCCCACGCTTGTCTCTTTCCCTTTTTCCCCTCTCCTGTCTCTTCCCCCGTATTTTTCCTTCAGTCCCCAAATTTCCCACTTCCGCTCGCCTTCCTTTACTCCCTCCCATCCTTCAAATCTCTTTCCCCTTGCCTCTCTCTTTTCCCTAGTTCCATGAACTCTCCCGTCTTTACGCTCACCAGTCACTCTCCCTGCTTTCCCTCAACTCCCTCTTTGCCACCTTTTCCCACGCTTGTCTCTTTCCCTTTTCCCCCTCTCCTGTCTCTTCCCCCCTCTTTTTCCTTCAGTCCCCGAATTTCCCACTTGAGCTCGCCTTCCTCTACTCCCTACATTCCCTCAAATCTCTCTTTCCCTCTCCTTCCCCTTGCCTCTCTCTTTTCCCTAGTTCCGTGACCTCTCCCGTCTTTACGCTCACCAGTCTCTTTCCCTGCTTTCCCTCAACTCCCTCTTTGTCAACTTTTCCCACGCTTGTCTCTTTTCCTTTTCAACCTCGCCTGTCTCTGCCCCCCTCTTTTTCCTTCAGTCCCCAAATTTCCCACTTCCGCTCGTTTTCCTCTACTCCCTCCCATCTCTCAAAACTCTCTTTCCGTCACTTTCCCCTTGCCTCTCTCTTTTCCCTAGTTCCGTGAACTCTTCCCCTTTTACGCTCATCAGTCACTCTCCCTGCTTTCCCTCAACTCCCTCTTTGTCACCTTTTCCCACGTTTTTCTCTTTCCCTTTTTCCCCTCTCATGTCTCTTCCCCCCTCTTTTTCCTTCAGCCCCCAAATTTCCCACTTATGCTCGATTTCCTCTACTCCCTACAGTCCCTCAAAGCTCTCTTTCCCTCTCCTTCCCCTTGCCTCTCTCTTTTCCCTAGTTCCGTGACCTCTCCCCTCTTTACGCTCACCAGTCACTTTCCCTGCTTTCCCTCAACTCCCTCTTTGTCAACTTTTCCCACGCTTGTCTCTTTTCCTTTTCAACCTCGCCTGTCTCTTCTCCCCTCTTTTTCCTTCAGTCCCCAAATTTCCCACTTCCGCTCGCCTTCGTCTACTCCCTCCCATCCCTCAAATCTCTCTTCCCCTATTTTTCCCCTTGCCTCTCTCTTTTCCCGAGTTCCGTGAACTCTCCCGTCTTTACGCTCACCAGTCACTTTCCCTTCTTTCCCTCAACTCCCTCTTTGCCACCTTTTCCCACGCTTGTCTCTTTCCCTTTTCCCCCTCGCCTGTCTCTTCCCCCCTCTTTTTCCTTCAGTCCCCAAATTTCCCACTTCCGCTCGTTTTCCTCTACTCCCTCCCATCTCTCAAAACTCTCTTTCCCTCTCTTTCCCCTTGCCTCTCTCTTTTCCCGAGTTCCGTGAACTCTCCCGTCTTTACGCTCACCAGTCACTTTCCCTTCTTTCCCTCAACTCCCTCTTTGCCACCTTTTCCCACGCTTGTCTCTTTCCCTTTTTCCCCTCTCCTGTCTCTTCTCCCCTCTTTTTCCTTCACTCCCCAAATTTCCCACTTCCGCTTGTATTCCTCTACTCCCTCCAATCCCTCAAATCTCTTTCCCCGTCTTTCCCGTTTCCTCTCTTTTCTCTACTTCCGTGAACTCTCCCGTCTTTACGCTCACCAGTCACTCTCCCTGCTTTCCCTCAACTCCCTCTTTGCCACCTTTTCCCACGCTTGTCTCTTTCCCTTTTCCCCCTCTCCTGTCTCTTCCCCACGCTTTTTCCTTCAGTCCCCGAATTTCCCACTTGAGCTCGCCTTCCTCTACTCCCTACAGTCCCTCAAAGCTCTCTTTCCCTCTCCTTCCCCTTGCCTCTCTCTTTTCCCTAGTTCCGTGACCTCTCCCGTCTTTACGCTCACCAGTCACATTCCCTGCTTTCCCTCAACTCCCTCTTTGTCAACTTTTCCCACGCTTGTCTCTTTTCCTTTTCAACCTCGCCTGTCTCTTCCCCCCTCTTTTTCCTTCAGTCCCCAAATTTCCCACTTACGCTCGATTTCCTCTACTCCCTACAGTCCCTCAACGCTCTCTTTCCCCTTGCCTCTCTCTTTTCCCTAGTTCCGTGACCTCTCCCCTCTTTACGCTCACCAGTCACTTTCCCTGCTTTCCCTCAACTCCCTCTTTGCCACCTTTTCCCACGCTTCTCTTTCCCTTTTTCCCCTCGCCAGTCTCTGCTCCCCTCTTTTTCCTTCAGTCACTAAATTTCACACTTCCGCTCGCCTTCGTCTACTCCCTCCCATCCCTCAAATCTCTCTTCCCCTATTTTTCCCCTTGCCTCTCTCTTTTCCCGAGTTCCGTGAACTCTCCCGTCTTTACGCTCACCAGTCACTTTCCCTGCTTTCCCTCAACTCCCTCTTTGCCACCTTTTCCCACGCTTGTCTCTTTTCCTTTTCAACCTCTCCTGTCTCTTCTCCCCTCTTTTTCCTTCAGTCCCCAAATTTCCCACTTCCGCTCGCCTTCCTTTACTCCCTCCCATCCCTCAAATCTCTTTCCCTCTCTTTCCCCTTGCCTCTCTCTTTTCCCTAGTTCCATGAACTCTCCCCTCTTTATGCTCACCAGTCACTTTCCCTGCTTTCCCTCAAATCCCTCTTTGCCACCTTTTCCCACGCTTGTCTCTTTTCCTTTTCAACCTCGCCTGTCTCTGCCCCCCTCTTTTTCCTTCAGTCCCCAAATTTCCCACTTCCGCTCGTTTTCCTCTACTCCCTCCCATCTCTCAAAACTCTCTTTCCCTCTCTTTCCCCTTGCCTCTCTCTTTTCCCGAGTTCCGTGAACTCTCCCGTCTTTACGCTCACCAGTCACTTTCCCTGCTTTCCGTCAACTCCCTCTTTGCCACCTTTCCCCACGCTTGTCTCTTTTCCTTTTCAACCTCGCCTGTCTCTGCCCCCCTCTTTTTCCTTCAGTCCCCAAATTTCCCACTTCCGCTCGTTTTCCTCTACTCCCTCCCATCTCTCAAAACTCTCTTTCCCTCTCTTTCCCCTTGCCTCTCTCTTTTCCCGAGTTCCGTGAACTCTCCCGTCTTTACGCTCACCAGTCACTTTCCCTGCTTTCCCTCAACTCCCTCTTTGCCACCTTTTCCCACGCTTGTCTCTTTTCCTTTTCAACCTCGCCTGTCTCTTCTCCCCTCTTTTTCCTTCAGTCCCCAAATTTCCCACTTCCTCTCGCCTTCCTTTACTCCCTCCCATCCTTCAAATCTCTTTCCCCTTGCCTCTCTCTTTTCCCTAGTTCCATGAACTCTCCCCTCTTTATGCTCACCAGTCACTCTCCCTGCTTTCCCTCAGCTCCCTCTTTGCCACCTTTTCCCACGCTTGTCTCTTTCCCTTTTCCCCCTCTCCTGTCTCTTCCCCCCTCTTTTTCCTTCAGTCCCCGAATTTCCCACTTGAGCTCGCCTTCCTCTACTCCCTACGTTCCCTCAAAGCTCTCTTTCCCTCTCCTTCCCCTTGCCTCTCTCTTTTCCCTAGTTCCGTGACCTCTCCCGTCTTTACGCTCACCAGTCACTTTCCCTGCTTTCCCTCAACTCCCTCTTTGCCACCTTTTCCCACGCTTGTCTCTTTCCCTTTTCCCCCTCTCCTGTCTCTTCCCCCCTCTTTTTCCTTCAGTCCCCGAATTTCCCACTTGAGCTCGCCTTCCTCTACTCCCTACATTCCCTCAAAGCTCTCTTTCCCTCTCCTTCCCCTTGCCTCTCTCTTTTCCCTAGTTCCGTGACCTCTCCCGTCTTTACGCTCACCAGTCACTTTCCCTGCTTTCCCTCAACTCCCTCTTTGTCAACTTTTCCCACGCTTGTCTCTTTTCCTTTTCAACCTCGCCTGTCTCTGCCCCCCTCTTTTTCCTTCAGTCCCCAAATTTCCCACTTCCGCTCGTTTTCCTCTACTCCCTCCCGTCTCTCAAAACTCTCTTTCCCTCTCTTTCCCCTTGCCTCTCTCTTTTCCCGAGTTCCGTGAACTCTCCCGTCTTTACGCTCACCAGTCACGTTCCCTGCTTTCCCTCAAATCCCTCTTTGCCACCTTTTCCCACGCTTGTCTCTTTTCCTTTTCAACCTCGCCTGTCTCTTCTCCCCTCTTTTTCCTTCAGTCCCCAAATTTCCCACTTCCGCTCGCCTTCGTCTACTCCCTCCCATCCCTCAAATCTCTCTTCCCCTATTTTTCCCCTTGCCTCTCTCTTTTCCCGAGTTCCGTGAACTCTCCCGTCTTTACGCTCACCAGTCACTTTCCCTTCTTTCCCTCAACTCCCTCTTTGCCACCTTTTCCCACGCTTGTCTCTTTCCCTTTTCCCCCTCGCCTGTCTCTTCCCCCCTCTTTTTCCTTCAGTCCCCAAATTTCCCACTTCCGCTCGTTTTCCTCTACTCCCTCCCATCTCTCAAAACTCTCTTTCCCTCTCTTTCCCCTTGCCTCTCTCTTTTCCCGAGTTCCATGAACTCTCCCCTCTTTATGCTCACCAGTCACTTTCCCTGCTTTCCCTCAAATCCCTCTTTGCCACCTTTTCCCACGCTTGTCTCTTTTCCTTTTCAACCTCGCCTGTCTCTTCTCCCCTCTTTTTCCTTCAGTCCCCAAATTTCCCACTTCCGCTCGCCTTCGTCTACTCCCTCCCATCCCTCAAATCTCTCTTCCCCTATTTTTCCCCTTGCCTCTCTCTTTTCCCGAGTTCCGTGAACTCTCCCGTCTTTACGCTCACCAGTCACTTTCCCTTCTTTCCCTCAACTCCCTCTTTGCCACCTTTTCCCACGCTTGTCTCTTTCCCTTTTCCCCCTCGCCTGTCTCTTCCCCCCTCTTTTTCCTTCAGTCCCCAAATTTCCCACTTCCGCTCGTTTTCCTCTACTCCCTCCCATCTCTCAAAACTCTCTTTCCCTCTCTTTCCCCTTGCCTCTCTCTTTTCCCGAGTTCCGTGAACTCTCCCGTCTTTACGCTCACCAGTCACTTTCCCTGCTTTCCCTCAACTCCCTCTTTGCCACCTTTTCCCACACTTGTCTCTTTTCGTTTTCAACCTCGCCTGTCTCTTCTCCCCTCTTTTTCCTTCAGTCCCCAAATTTCCCACTTCCGCTCGCCTTCCTTTACTCCCTCCCATCCCTCAAATCTCTTTCCCTCTCTTTCCCCTTTCCTCTCTCTTTACCCTAGTTCCGTGAACTCTCCCGTCTTTACGCTCACCAGTCACTTTCCCTGCTTTCCCTCAACTCCCTCTTTGCCACCTTTTCCCACGCTTGTCTCTTTCCCTTTTCACCTCTCCTGTCTCTTCTCCCCTCTTTTTCCTTCACTCCCCAAATTTCCCACTTCCGCTTGTATTCCTCTACTCCCTCCAATCCCTCAAATCTCTTTCCCCGTCTTTCCCGTTTCCTCTCTTTTCTCTACTTCCGTGAACTCTCCCGTCTTTACGCTCACCAGTCACTCTCCCTGCTTTCCCTCAACTCCCTCTTTGCCACCTTTTCCCACGCTTGTCTCTTTCCCTTTTCCCCCTCTCCTGTCTCTTCCCCACGCTTTTTCCTTCAGTCCCCGAATTTCCCACTTGAGCTCGCCTTCCTCTACTCCCTACAGTCCCTCAACGCTCTCTTTCCCCTTGCCTCTCTCTTTTCCCTAGTTCCGTGACCTCTCCCGTCTTTACGCTCACCAGTCACTTTCCCTGCTTTCCCTCAACTCCCTCTTTGCCACCTTTTCCCACGCTTCTCTTTCCCTTTTTCCCCTCGCCAGTCTCTTCTCCCCTCTTTTTCCTTCAGTCACTAAATTTCACACTTCCGCTCGCCTTCGTCTACTCCCTCCCATCCCTCAAATCTCTCTTCCCCTATTTTTCCCCTTGCCTCTCTCTTTTCCCGAGTTCCGTGAATTCTCCCGTCTTCACGCTCACCAGTCACTTTCCCTTCTTTCCCTCAACTCCCTCTTTGCCACCTTTCCCCACGCTTGTCTCTTTTCCTTTTCAACCTCGCCTGTCTCTGCCCCCCTCTTTTTCCTTCAGTCCCCAAATTTCCCACTTCCGCTCGTTTTCCTCTACTCCCTCCCATCTCTCAAAACTCTCTTTCCCTCTCTTTCCCCTTGCCTCTCTCTTTTCCCGAGTTCCGTGAACTCTCCCGTCTTTACGCTCACCAGTCACTTTCCCTGCTTTCCCTCAACTCCCTCTTTGCCACCTTTTCCCACGCTTGTCTCTTTTCCTTTTCAACCTCTCCTGTCTCTTCTCCCCTCTTTTTCCTTCAGTCCCCAAATTTCCCACTTCCGCTCGCCTTCCTTTACTCCCTCCCATCCCTCAAATCTCTTTCCCTCTCTTTCCCCTTGCCTCTCTCTTTTCCCTAGTTCCATGAACTCTCCCCTCTTTATGCTCACCAGTCACTTTCCCTGCTTTCCCTCAAATCCCTCTTTGCCACCTTTTCCCACGCTTGTCTCTTTTCCTTTTCAACCTCGCCTGTCTCTGCCCCCCTCTTTTTCCTTCAGTCCCCAAATTTCCCACTTCCGCTCGTTTTCCTCTACACCCTACAGTCCCTCAAAACTCTCTTTCCCTCTCTTTCCCCTTGCCTCTCTCTTTTCCCGAGTTCCGTGAACTCTCCCGTCTTTACGCTCACCAGTCACTTTCCCTGCTTTCCCTCAACTCCCTCTTTGCCACCTTTCCCCACGCTTGTCTCTTTTCCTTTTCAACCTCGCCTGTCTCTGCCCCCCTCTTTTTCCTTCAGTCCCCAAATTTCCCACTTCCGCTCGTTTTCCTCTACTCCCTCCCATCTCTCAAAACTCTCTTTCCCTCTCTTTCCCCTTGCCTCTCTCTTTTCCCGAGTTCCGTGAACTCTCCCGTCTTTACGCTCACCAGTCACTTTCCCTGCTTTCCCTCAACTCCCTCTTTGCCACCTTTTCCCACGCTTGTCTCTTTTCCTTTTCAACCTCGCCTGTCTCTTCTCCCCTCTTTTTCCTTCAGTCCCCAAATTTCCCACTTCCTCTCGCCTTCCTTTACTCCCTCCCATCCTTCAAATCTCTTTCCCCTTGCCTCTCTCTTTTCCCTAGTTCCATGAACTCTCCCCTCTTTATGCTCACCAGTCACTCTCCCTGCTTTCCCTCAGCTCCCTCTTTGCCACCTTTTCCCACGCTTGTCTCTTTCCCTTTTCCCCCTCTCCTGTCTCTTCCCCCCTCTTTTTCCTTCAGTCCCCGAATTTCCCACTTGAGCTCGCCTTCCTCTACTCCCTACATTCCCTCAAAGCTCTCTTTCCCTCTCCTTCCCCTTGCCTCTCTCTTTTCCCTAGTTCCGTGACCTCTCCCGTCTTTACGCTCACCAGTCACTTTCCCTGCTTTCCCTCAACTCCCTCTTTGTCAACTTTTCCCACGCTTGTCTCTTTTCCTTTTCAACCTCGCCTGTCTCTGCCCCCCTCTTTTTCCTTCAGTCCCCAAATTTCCCACTTCCGCTCGTTTTCCTCTACTCCCTCCCGTCTCTCAAAACTCTCTTTCCCTCTCTTTCCCCTTGCCTCTCTCTTTTCCCTAGTTCCATGAACTCTCCCCTCTTTATGCTCACCAGTCACTTTCCCTGCTTTCCCTCAAATCCCTCTTTGCCACCTTTTCCCACGCTTGTCTCTTTTCCTTTTCAACCTCGCCTGTCTCTTCTCCCCTCTTTTTCCTTCAGTCCCCAAATTTCCCATTTCCGCTCGTTTTCCTCTACTCCCTCCAATCCCTCAAATCTCTCTTTCCGTCACTTTCCCCTTGCCTCTCTCTTTTCCCGAGTTCCGTGAACTCTCCCGTCTTTACGCTCATCAGTCACTCTCCCTGCTTTCCCTCAACTCCCTCTTTGTCACCTTTTATCACGTTTTTCTCTTTCCCTTTTTCCCCTCTCATGTCTCTTCCCCCCTCTTTTTCCTTCAACCCCCAAATTTCCCACTTACGCTCGATTTCCTCTACTCCCTACAGTCCCTCAAAGCTCTCTTTCCCTCTCCTTCCCCTTGCCTCTCTCTTTTCCCGAGTTCCGTGAACTCTCCCGTCTTTACGCTCACCAGTCACTTTCCCTTCTTTCCCTCAACTCCCTCTTTGCCACCTTTTCCCACGCTTGTCTCTTTCCCTTTTCCCCCTCGCCTGTCTCTTCCCCCCTCTTTTTCCTTCAGTCCCCAAATTTCCCACTTCCGCTCGTTTTCCTCTACTCCCTCCCATCTCTCAAAACTCTCTTTCCCTCTCTTTCCCCTTGCCTCTCTCTTTTCCCGAGTTCCGTGAACTCTCCCGTCTTTACGCTCACCAGTCACTTTCCCTGCTTTCCCTCAACTCCCTCTTTGCCACCTTTTCCCACGCTTGTCTCTTTTCCTTTTCAACCTCGCCTGTCTCTTCTCCCCTCTTTTTCCTTCAGTCCCCAAATTTCCCACTTCCGCTCGCCTTCCTTTACTCCCTCCCATCCCTCAAATCTCTTTCCCTCTCTTTCCCCTTGCCTCTCTCTTTTCCCTAGTTCCATGAACTCTCCCCTCTTTATGCTCACCAGTCACTCTCCCTGCTTTCCCTCAACTCCCTCTTTGCCACCTTTTCCCACGCTTGTCTCTTTCCCTTTTTCCCCTCTCCTGTCTCTTCTCCCCTCTTTTTCCTTCACTCCCCAAATTTCCCACTTCCGCTTGTATTCCTCTACTCCCTCCAATCCCTCAAATCTCTTTCCCCGTCTTTCCCGTTTCCTCTCTTTTCTCTACTTCCGTGAACTCTCCCGTCTTTACGCTCACCAGTCACTCTCCCTGCTTTCCCTCAACTCCCTCTTTGCCACCTTTTCCCACGCTTGTCTCTTTCCCTTTTCCCCCTCTCCTGTCTCTTCCCCACGCTTTTTCCTTCAGTCCCCGAATTTCCCACTTGAGCTCGCCTTCCTCTACTCCCTGCAGTCCCTCAAAGCTCTCTTTCCCTCTCCTTCCCCTTGCCTCTCTCTTTTCCCTAGTTCCGTGACCTCTCCCGTCTTTACGCTCACCAGTCACATTCCCTGCTTTCCCTCAACTCCCTCTTTGTCAACTTTTCCCACGCTTGTCTCTTTTCCTTTTCAACCTCGCCTGTCTCTTCCCCCCTCTTTTTCCTTCAGTCCCCAAATTTCCCACTTACGCTCGATGTCCTCTACTCCCTACAGTCCCTCAACGCTCTCTTTCCCCTTGCCTCTCTCTTTTCCCGAGTTCCGTGACCTCTCCCCTCTTTACGCTCACCAGTCACTTTCCCTTCTTTCCCTCAACTCCCTCTTTGCCACCTTTTCCCACGCTTCTCTTTCCCTTTTTCCCCTCGCCAGTCTCTTCTCCCCTCTTTTTCCTTCAGTCACTAAATTTCACACTTCCGCTCGCCTTCGTCTACTCCCTCCCATCCCTCAAATCTCTCTTCCCCTATTTTTCCCCTTGCCTCTCTCTTTTCCCGAGTTCCGTGAACTCTCCCGTCTTTACGCTCACCAGTCACTCTCCCTGCTTTCCCTCAACTCCCTCTTTATCAACTTTTCCCACGCTTGTCTCTTTTCCTTTTCAACCTCGCCTGTCTCTTCCCCCCTCTTTTTCCTTCAGTCCCCAAATTTCCCACTTCCGCTCGGTTTCCTCTACTCCCTCCCATCTCTCAACACTCTCCCTCTCTTTCCCCTTGCCTCTCTCTTTTTCCGAGTTCCGTGAACTCTCCCGTCTTTACGCTCACCAGTCACTTTCCCTGCTTTCCCTCAACTCCCTCTTTGCCACCTTTTCCCACGCTTGTCTCTTTCCCTTTTCCCCCTCTCCTGTCTCTTCCCCCCTCTTTTTCCTTCAGTCCCCGAATTTCCCACTTGAGCTCGCCTTCCTCTACTCCCTACATTCCCTCAAAGCTCTCTTTCCCTCTCCTTCCCCTTGCCTCTCTCTTTTCCCTAGTTCCGTGACCTCTCCCGTCTTTACGCTCACCAGTCACTTTCCCTGCTTTCCCTCAACTCCCTCTTTGTCAACTTTTCCCACGCTTGTCTCTTTTCCTTTTCAACCTCGCCTGTCTCTGCCCCCCTCTTTTTCCTTCAGTCCCCAAATTTCCCACTTCCGCTCGTTTTCCTCTACTCCCTCCCATCTCTCAAAACTCTCTTTCCCTCTCTTTCCCCTTGCCTCTCTCTTTTCCCGAGTTCCGTGAACTCTCCCGTCTTTACGCTCACCAGTCACTTTCCCTGCTTTCCCTCAACTCCCTCTTTGCCACCTTTTCCCACGCTTGTCTCTTTTCCTTTTCAACCTCGCCTGTCTCTTCTCCCCTCTTTTTCCTTCAGTCCCCAAATTTCCCACTTCCGCTCGCCTTCCTTTACTCCCTCCCATCCCTCAAATCTCTTTCCCTCTCTTTCCCCTTGCCTCTCTCTTTTCCCTAGTTCCATGAACTCTCCCGTCTTTACGCTCACCAGTCACTTTCCCTTCTTTCCCTCAACTCCCTCTTTGCCACCTTTTCCCACGCTTGTCTCTTTCCCTTTTCCCCCTCGCCTGTCTCTTCCCCCCTCTTTTTCCTTCAGTCCCCAAATTTCCCACTTCCGCTCGTTTTCCTCTACTCCCTCCCATCTCTCAAAACTCTCTTTCCCTCTCTTTCCCCTTGCCTCTCTCTTTTCCCGAGTTCCGTGAACTCTCCCGTCTTTACGCTCACCAGTCACTTTCCCTGCTTTCCCTCAACTCCCTCTTTGCCACCTTTTCCCACGCTTGTCTCTTTTCCTTTTCAACCTCGCCTGTCTCTTCTCCCCTCTTTTTCCTTCAGTCCCCAAATTTCCCACTTCCGCTCGCCTTCCTTTACTCCCTCCCATCCTTCAAATCTCTTTCCCCTTGCCTCTCTCTTTTCCCTAGTTCCATGAACTCTCCCGTCTTTACGCTCACCAGTCACTTTCCCTTCTTTCCCTCAACTCCCTCTTTGCCACCTTTTCCCACGCTTGTCTCTTTCCCTTTTCCCCCTCGCCTGTCTCTTCCCCCCTCTTTTTCCTTCAGTCCCCAAATTTCCCACTTCCGCTCGTTTTCCTCTACTCCCTCCCATCTCTCAAAACTCTCTTTCCCTCTCTTTCCCCTTGCCTCTCTCTTTTCCCGAGTTCCGTGAACTCTCCCGTCTTTACGCTCACCAGTCACTTTCCCTGCTTTCCCTCAACTCCCTCTTTGCCACCTTTTCCCACGCTTGTCTCTTTCCCTTTTCCCCCTCTCCTGTCTCTTCCCCCCTCTTTTTCCTTCAGTCCCCGAATTTCCCACTTGAGCTCGCCTTCCTCTACTCCCTACATTCCCTCAAAGCTCTCTTTCCCTCTCCTTCCCCTTGCCTCTCTCTTTTCCCTAGTTCCGTGACCTCTCCCGTCTTTACGCTCACCAGTCACTTTCCCTGCTTTCCCTCAACTCCCTCTTTGTCAACTTTTCCCACGCTTGTCTCTTTTCCTTTTCAACCTCGCCTGTCTCTGCCCCCCTCTTTTTCCTTCAGTCCCCAAATTTCCCACTTCCGCTCGTTTTCCTCTACTCCCTCCCATCTCTCAAAACTCTCTTTCCCTCTCTTTCCCCTTGCCTCTCTCTTTTCCCGAGTTCCGTGAACTCTCCCGTCTTTACGCTCACCAGTCACTTTCCCTGCTTTCCCTCAACTCCCTCTTTGCCACCTTTTCCCACGCTTGTCTCTTTTCCTTTTCAACCTCGCCTGTCTCTTCTCCCCTCTTTTTCCTTCAGTCCCCAAATTTCCCACTTCCGCTCGCCTTCCTTTACTCCCTCCCATCCCTCAAATCTCTTTCCCTCTCTTTCCCCTTGCCTCTCTCTTTTCCCTAGTTCCATGAACTCTCCCCTCTTTATGCTCACCAGTCACTCTCCCTGCTTTCCCTCAACTCCCTCTTTGCCACCTTTTCCCACGCTTGTCTCTTTCCCTTTTTCCCCTCTCCTGTCTCTTCTCCCCTCTTTTTCCTTCACTCCCCAAATTTCCCACTTCCGCTTGTATTCCTCTACTCCCTCCAATCCCTCAAATCTCTTTCCCCGTCTTTCCCGTTTCCTCTCTTTTCTCTACTTCCGTGAACTCTCCCGTCTTTACGCTCACCAGTCACTCTCCCTGCTTTCCCTCAACTCCCTCTTTGCCACCTTTTCCCACGCTTGTCTCTTTCCCTTTTCCCCCTCTCCTGTCTCTGCCCCCCTCTTTTTCCTTCAGTCCCCAAATTTCCCACTTCCGCTCGTTTTCCTCTACTCCCTCCCATCTCTCAAAACTCTCTTTCCCTCTCTTTCCCCTTGCCTCTCTCTTTTCCCGAGTTCCGTGAACTCTCCCGTCTTTACGCTCACCAGTCACTTTCCCTGCTTTCCCTCAACTCCCTCTTTGCCACCTTTTCCCACGCTTGTCTCTTTTCCTTTTCAACCTCGCCTGTCTCTTCTCCCCTCTTTTTCCTTCAGTCCCCAAATTTCCCACTTCCGCTCGCCTTCCTTTACTCCCTCCCATCCTTCAAATCTCTTTCCCCTTGCCTCTCTCTTTTCCCTAGTTCCATGAACTCTCCCGTCTTTACGCTCACCAGTCACTTTCCCTTCTTTCCCTCAACTCCCTCTTTGCCACCTTTTCCCACGCTTGTCTCTTTTCCTTTTCAACCTCGCCTGTCTCTTCCCCCCTCTTTTTCCTTCAGTCCCCAAATTTCCCACTTACGCTCGATGTCCTCTACTCCCTACAGTCCCTCAACGCTCTCTTTCCCCTTGCCTCTCTCTTTTCCCGAGTTCCGTGAACTCTCCCCTCTTTACGCTCACCAGTCACTTTCCCTTCTTTCCCTCAACTCCCTCTTTGCCACCTTTTCCCACGCTTCTCTTTCCCTTTTTCCCCTCGCCAGTCTCTTCTCCCCTCTTTTTCCTTCAGTCACTAAATTTCACACTTCCGCTCGCCTTCGTCTACTCCCTCCCATCCCTCAAATCTCTCTTCCCCTATTTTTCCCCTTGCCTCTCTCTTTTCCCGAGTTCCGTGAACTCTCCCGTCTTTACGCTCACCAGTCACTCTCCCTGCTTTCCCTCAACTCCCTCTTTATCAACTTTTCCCACGCTTGTCTCTTTTCCTTTTCAACCTCGCCTGTCTCTTCCCCCCTCTTTTTCCTTCAGTCCCCAAATTTCCCACTTCCGCTCGGTTTCCTCTACTCCCTCCCATCTCTCAACACTCTCCCTCTCTTTCCCCTTGCCTCTCTCTTTTTCCGAGTTCCGTGAACTCTCCCGTCTTTACGCTCACCAGTCACTTTCCCTGCTTTCCCTCAACTCCCTCTTTGCCACCTTTTCCCACGCTTGTCTCTTTCCCTTTTCCCCCTCTCCTGTCTCTTCCCCCCTCTTTTTCCTTCAGTCCCCGAATTTCCCACTTGAGCTCGCCTTCCTCTACTCCCTACAGTCCCTCAAAGCTCTCTTTCCCTCTCCTTCCCCTTGCCTCTCTCTTTTCCCTAGTTCCGTGACCTCTCCCGTCTTTACGCTCACCAGTCACTTTCCCTGCTTTCCCTCAACTCCCTCTTTGTCAACTTTTCCCACGCTTGTCTCTTTTCCTTTTCAACCTCGCCTGTCTCTGCCCCCCTCTTTTTCCTTCAGTCCCCAAATTTCCCACTTCCGCTCGTTTTCCTCTACTCCCTCCCATCTCTCAAAACTCTCTTTCCCTCTCTTTCCCCTTGCCTCTCTCTTTTCCCGAGTTCCGTGAACTCTCCCGTCTTTACGCTCACCAGTCACTTTCCCTGCTTTCCCTCAACTCCCTCTTTGCCACCTTTTCCCACGCTTGTCTCTTTTCCTTTTCAACCTCGCCTGTCTCTTCTCCCCTCTTTTTCCTTCAGTCCCCAAATTTCCCACTTCCGCTCGCCTTCCTTTACTCCCTCCCATCCCTCAAATCTCTTTCCCTCTCTTTCCCCTTGCCTCTCTCTTTTCCCTAGTTCCATGAACTCTCCCGTCTTTACGCTCACCAGTCACTTTCCCTTCTTTCCCTCAACTCCCTCTTTGCCACCTTTTCCCACGCTTGTCTCTTTCCCTTTTCCCCCTCGCCTGTCTCTTCCCCCCTCTTTTTCCTTCAGTCCCCAAATTTCCCACTTCCGCTCGTTTTCCTCTACTCCCTCCCATCTCTCAAAACTCTCTTTCCCTCTCTTTCCCCTTGCCTCTCTCTTTTCCCGAGTTCCGTGAACTCTCCCGTCTTTACGCTCACCAGTCACTTTCCCTGCTTTCCCTCAACTCCCTCTTTGCCACCTTTTCCCACGCTTGTCTCTTTTCCTTTTCAACCTCGCCTGTCTCTTCTCCCCTCTTTTTCCTTCAGTCCCCAAATTTCCCACTTCCGCTCGCCTTCCTTTACTCCCTCCCATCCCTCAAATCTCTTTCCCTCTCTTTCCCCTTGCCTCTCTCTTTTCCCTAGTTCCATGAACTCTCCCCTCTTTATGCTCACCAGTCACTCTCCCTGCTTTCCCTCAACTCCCTCTTTGCCACCTTTTCCCACGCTTGTCTCTTTCCCTTTTTCCCCTCTCCTGTCTCTTCTCCCCTCTTTTTCCTTCACTCCCCAAATTTCCCACTTCCGCTTGTATTCCTCTACTCCCTCCAATCCCTCAAATCTCTTTCCCCGTCTTTCCCGTTTCCTCTCTTTTCTCTACTTCCGTGAACTCTCCCGTCTTTACGCTCACCAGTCACTCTCCCTGCTTTCCCTCAACTCCCTCTTTGCCACCTTTTCCCACGCTTGTCTCTTTCCCTTTTCCCCCTCTCCTGTCTCTTCCCCCCGCTTTTTCCATCAGTCCCCGAATTTCCCACTTGAGCTCGCCTTCCTCTACTCCCTACATTCCCTCAAAACTCTCTTTCCCTCTCTTTCCCCTTGCCTCTCTCTTTTCCCGAGTTCCGTGAACTCTCCCGTCTTTACGCTCACCAGTCACTTTCCCTTCTTTCCCTTAACTCCCTCTTTGCCACCTTTTCCCACGCTTCTCTTTCCCTTTTTCCCCTCGCCAGTCTCTTCTCCCCTCTTTTTCCTTCAGTCACTAAATTTCACACTTCCGCTCGCCTTCGTCTACTCCCTCCCATCCCTCAAATCTCTCTTCCCCTATTTTTCCCCTTGCCTCTCTCTTTTCCCGAGTTCCGTGAACTCTCCCGTCTTTACGCTCACCAGTCACTCTCCCTGCTTTCCCTCAACTCCCTCTTAATCAACTTTTCCCACGCTTGTCTCTTTTCCTTTTCAACCTCGCCTGTCTCTTCCCCCCTCTTTTTCCTTCAGTCCCCAAATTTCCCACTTCCGCTCGTTTTCCTCTACTCCCTCCCATCTCTCAACACTCTCCCTCTCTTTCCCCTTGCCTCTCTCTTTTTCCGAGTTCCGTGAACTCTCCCGTCTTTACGCTCACCAGTCACTTTCCCTGCTTTCCCTCAACTCCCTCTTTGCCACCTTTTCCCACGCTTGTCTCTTTTCCTTTTCAACCTCGCCTGTCTCTGCCCCCCTCTTTTTCCTTCAGTCCCCAAATTTCCCAGTTCCGCTCGTTTTCCTCTACTCCCTCCCATCTCTCAAAACTCTTTCCCCTTGCCTCTCTCTTTTCCCTAGTTCCATGAACTCTCCCCTCTTTATGCTCACCAGTCACTCTCCCTGCTTTCCCTCAACTCCCTCTTTGCCACCTTTTCCCACGCTTGTCTCTTTCCCTTTTCCCCCTCTCCTGTCTCTTCCCCCCTCTTTTTCCTTCAGTCCCCGAATTTCCCACTTGAGCTCGCCTTCCTCTACTCCCTACATTCCCTCAAAGCTCTCTTTCCCTCTCCTTCCCCTTGCCTCTCTCTTTTCCCTAGTTCCGTGACCTCTCCCGTCTTTACGCTCACCAGTCACTTTCCCTGCTTTCCCTCAACTCCCTCTTTGTCAACTTTTCCCACGCTTGTCTCTTTTCCTTTTCAACCTCGCCTGTCTCTGCCCCCCTCTTTTTCCTTCAGTCCCCAAATTTCCCACTTCCGCTCGTTTTCCTCTACTCCCTCCCATCTCTCAAAACTCTCTTTCCCTCTCTTTCCCCTTGCCTCTCTCTTTTCCCGAGTTCCGTGAACTCTCCCGTCTTTACGCTCACCAGTCACTTTCCCTGCTTTCCCTCAAATCCCTCTTTGCCACCTTTTCCCACGCTTGTCTCTTTTCCTTTTCAACCTCGCCTGTCTCTTCTCCCCTCTTTTTCCTTCAGTCCCCAAATTTCCCACTTCCGCTCGCCTTCCTTTACTCCCTCCCATCCCTCAAATCTCTTTCCCTCTCTTTCCCCTTGCCTCTCTCTTTTCCCTAGTTCCATGAACTCTCCCGTCTTTACGCTCACCAGTCACTTTCCCTTCTTTCCCTCAACTCCCTCTTTGCCACCTTTTCCCACGCTTGTCTCTTTCCCTTTTCCCCCTCGCCTGTCTCTTCCCCCCTCTTTTTCCTTCAGTCCCCAAATTTCCCACTTACGCTCGTTTTCCTCTACTCCCTCCCATCTCTCAAAACTCTCTTTCCCTCTCTTTCCCCTTGCCTCTCTCTTTTCCCGAGTTCCGTGAACTCTCCCGTCTTTACGCTCACCAGTCACTTTCCCTGCTTTCCCTCAACTCCCTCTTTGCCACCTTTTCCCACGCTTGTCTCTTTTCCTTTTCAACCTCGCCTGTCTCTTCTCCCCTCTTTTTCCTTCAGTCCCCAAATTTCCCACTTCCGCTCGCCTTCCTTTACTCCCTCCCATCCTTCAAATCTCTTTCCCCTTGCCTCTCTCTTTTCCCTAGTTCCATGAACTCTCCCCTCTTTATGCTCACCAGTCACTCTCCCTGCTTTCCCTCAACTCCCTCTTTGCCACCTTTTCCCACGCTTGTCTCTTTCCCTTTTCCCCCTCTCCTGTCTCTTCCCCCCTCTTTTTCCTTCAGTCCCCGAATTTCCCACTTGAGCTCGCCTTCCTCTACTCCCTACATTCCCTCAAAGCTCTCTTTCCCTCTCCTTCCCCTTGCCTCTCTCTTTTCCCTAGTTCCGTAACCTCTCCCGTCTTTACGCTCACCAGTCACTTTCCCTGCTTTCCCTCAACTCCCTCTTTGTCAACTTTTCCCACGCTTGTCTCTTTTCCTTTTCAACCTCGCCTGTCTCTGCCCCCCTCTTTTTCCTTCAGTCCCCAAATTTCCCACTTACGCTCGATGTCCTCTACTCCCTACAGTCCCTCAACGCTCTCTTTCCCCTTGCCTCTCTCTTTTCCCGAGTTCCGTGACCTCTCCCCTCTTTACGCTCACCAGTCACTTTCCCTTCTTTCCCTCAACTCCCTCTTTGCCACCTTTTCCCACGCTTCTCTTTCCCTTTTTCCCCTCGCCAGTCTCTTCTCCCCTCTTTTTCCTTCAGTCACTAAATTTCACACTTCCGCTCGCCTTCGTCTACTCCCTCCCATCCCTCAAATCTCTCTTCCCCTATTTTTCCCCTTGCCTCTCTCTTTTCCCGAGTTCCGTGAACTCTCCCGTCTTTACGCTCACCAGTCACTCTCCCTGCTTTCCCTCAACTCCCTCTTTATCAACTTTTCCCACGCTTGTCTCTTTTCCTTTTCAACCTCGCCTGTCTCTTCCCCCCTCTTTTTCCTTCAGTCCCCAAATTTCCCACTTCCGCTCGGTTTCCTCTACTCCCTCCCATCTCTCAACACTCTCCCTCTCTTTCCCCTTGCCTCTCTCTTTTTCCGAGTTCCGTGAACTCTCCCGTCTTTACGCTCACCAGTCACTTTCCCTGCTTTCCCTCAACTCCCTCTTTGCCACCTTTTCCCACGCTTGTCTCTTTCCCTTTTCCCCCTCTCCTGTCTCTTCCCCCCTCTTTTTCCTTCAGTCCCCGAATTTCCCACTTGAGCTCGCCTTCCTCTACTCCCTACATTCCCTCAAAGCTCTCTTTCCCTCTCCTTCCCCTTGCCTCTCTCTTTTCCCTAGTTCCGTGACCTCTCCCCTCTTTACGCTCACCAGTCACTTTCCCTGCTTTCCCTCAACTCCCTCTTTGTCAACTTTTCCCACGCTTGTCTCTTTTCCTTTTCAACCTCGCCTGTCTCTGCCCCCCTCTTTTTCCTTCAGTCCCCAAATTTCCCACTTCCGCTCGTTTTCCTCTACTCCCTCCCATCTCTCAAAACTCTCTTTCCCTCTCTTTCCCCTTGCCTCTCTCTTTTCCCGAGTTCCGTGAACTCTCCCGTCTTTACGCTCACCAGTCACTTTCCCTGCTTTCCCTCAACTCCCTCTTTGCCACCTTTTCCCACGCTTGTCTCTTTTCCTTTTCAACCTCGCCTGTCTCTTCTCCCCTCTTTTTCCTTCAGTCCCCAAATTTCCCACTTCCGCTCGCCTTCCTTTACTCCCTCCCATCCCTCAAATCTCTTTCCCTCTCTTTCCCCTTGCCTCTCTCTTTTCCCTAGTTCCATGAACTCTCCCGTCTTTACGCTCACCAGTCACTTTCCCTTCTTTCCCTCAACTCCCTCTTTGCCACCTTTTCCCACGCTTGTCTCTTTCCCTTTTCCCCCTCGCCTGTCTCTTCCCCCCTCTTTTTCCTTCAGTCCCCAAATTTCCCACTTCCGCTCGTTTTCCTCTACTCCCTCCCATCTCTCAAAACTCTCTTTCCCTCTCTTTCCCCTTGCCTCTCTCTTTTCCCTAGTTCCGTGAACTCTCCCGTCTTTACGCTCACCAGTCACTTTCCCTGCTTTCCCTCAACTCCCTCTTTGCCACCTTTTCCCACGCTTGTCTCTTTTCCTTTTCAACCTCGCCTGTCTCTTCTCCCCTCTTTTTCCTTCAGTCCCCAAATTTCCCACTTCCGCTCGCCTTCCTTTACTCCCTCCCATCCTTCAAATCTCTTTCCCCTTGCCTCTCTCTTTTCCCTAGTTCCATGAACTCTCCCCTCTTTATGCTCACCAGTCACTCTCCCTGCTTTCCCTCAACTCCCTCTTTGCCACCTTTTCCCACGCTTGTCTCTTTCCCTTTTCCCCCTCTCCTGTCTCTTCCCCCCTCTTTTTCCTTCAGTCCCCGAATTTCCCACTTGAGCTCGCCTTCCTCTACTCCCTACATTCCCTCAAAGCTCTCTTTCCCTCTCCTTCCCCTTGCCTCTCTCTTTTCCCTAGTTCCGTGACCTCTCCCGTCTTTACGCTCACCAGTCACTTTCCCTGCTTTCCCTCAACTCCCTCTTTGTCAACTTTTCCCACGCTTGTCTCTTTTCCTTTTCAACCTCGCCTGTCTCTGCCCCCCTCTTTTTCCTTCAGTCCCCAAATTTCCCACTTCCGCTCGTTTTCCTCTACTCCCTCCCATCTCTCAAAACTCTCTTTCCCTCTCTTTCCCCTTGCCTCTCTCTTTTCCCGAGTTCCGTGAACTCTCCCGTCTTTACGCTCACCAGTCACTTTCCCTGCTTTCCCTCAACTCCCTCTTTGCCACCTTTTCCCACGCTTGTCTCTTTTCCTTTTCAACCTCGCCTGTCTCTTCTCCCCTCTTTTTCCTTCAGTCCCCAAATTTCCCACTTCCGCTCGCCTTCCTTTACTCCCTCCCATCCCTCAAATCTCTTTCCCTCTCTTTCCCCTTGCCTCTCTCTTTTCCCTAGTTCCATGAACTCTCCCGTCTTTACGCTCACCAGTCACTTTCCCTTCTTTCCCTCAACTCCCTCTTTGCCACCTTTTCCCACGCTTGTCTCTTTCCCTTTTCCCCCTCGCCTGTCTCTTCCCCCCTCTTTTTCCTTCAGTCCCCAAATTTCCCACTTCCGCTCGTTTTCCTCTACTCCCTCCCATCTCTCAAAACTCTCTTTCCCTCTCTTTCCCCTTGCCTCTCTCTTTTCCCGAGTTCCGTGAACTCTCCCGTCTTTACGCTCACCAGTCACTTTCCCTGCTTTCCCTCAACTCCCTCTTTGCCACCTTTTCCCACGCTTGTCTCTTTTCCTTTTCAACCTCGCCTGTCTCTTCTCCCCTCTTTTTCCTTCAGTCCCCAAATTTCCCACTTCCGCTCGCCTTCCTTTACTCCCTCCCATCCCTCAAATCTCTTTCCCTCTCTTTCCCCTTGCCTCTCTCTTTTCCCTAGTTCCATGAACTCTCCCGTCTTTATGCTCACCAGTCACTCTCCCTGCTTTCCCTCAACTCCCTCTTTGCCACCTTTTCCCACGCTTGTCTCTTTCCCTTTTTCCCCTCTCCTGTCTCTTCTCCCCTCTTTTTCCTTCACTCCCCAAATTTCCCACTTCCGCTTGTATTCCTCTACTCCCTCCAATCCCTCAAATCTCTTTCCCCGTCTTTCCCGTTTCCTCTCTTTTCTCTACTTCCGTGAACTCTCCCGTCTTTACGCTCACCAGTCACTCTCCCTGCTTTCCCTCAACTCCCTCTTTGCCACCTTTTCCCACGCTTGTCTCTTTCCCTTTTCCCCCTCTCCTGTCTCTTCCCCCCGCTTTTTCCATCAGTCCCCGAATTTCCCACTTGAGCTCGCCTTCCTCTACTCCCTACATTCCCTCAAAACTCTCTTTCCCTCTCTTTCCCCTTGCCTCTCTCTTTTCCCGAGTTCCGTGAACTCTCCCGTCTTTACGCTCACCAGTCACTTTCCCTTCTTTCCCTCAACTCCCTCTTTGCCACCTTTTCCCACGCTTCTCTTTCCCTTTTTCCCCTCGCCAGTCTCTTCTCCCCTCTTTTTCCTTCAGTCACTAAATTTCACACTTCCGCTCGCCTTCGTCTACTCCCTCCCATCCCTCAAATCTCTCTTCCCCTATTTTTCCCCTTGCCTCTCTCTTTTCCCGAGTTCCGTGAACTCTCCCGTCTTTACGCTCACCAGTCACTCTCCCTGCTTTCCCTCAACTCCCTCTTAATCAACTTTTCCCACGCTTGTCTCTTTTCCTTTTCAACCTCGCCTGTCTCTTCCCCCCTCTTTTTCCTTCAGTCCCCAAATTTCCCACTTCCGCTCGTTTTCCTCTACTCCCTCCCATCTCTCAACACTCTCCCTCTCTTTCCCCTTGCCTCTCTCTTTTTCCGAGTTCCGTGAACTCTCCCGTCTTTACGCTCACCAGTCACTTTCCCTGCTTTCCCTCAACTCCCTCTTTGCCACCTTTTCCCACGCTTGTCTCTTTTCCTTTTCAACCTCGCCTGTCTCTGCCCCCCTCTTTTTCCTTCAGTCCCCAAATTTCCCAGTTCCGCTCGTTTTCCTCTACTCCCTCCCATCTCTCAAAACTCTTTCCCCTTGCCTCTCTCTTTTCCCTAGTTCCATGAACTCTCCCCTCTTTATGCTCACCAGTCACTCTCCCTGCTTTCCCTCAACTCCCTCTTTGCCACCTTTTCCCACGCTTGTCTCTTTCCCTTTTCCCCCTCTCCTGTCTCTTCCCCCCTCTTTTTCCTTCAGTCCCCGAATTTCCCACTTGAGCTCGCCTTCCTCTACTCCCTACATTCCCTCAAAGCTCTCTTTCCCTCTCCTTCCCCTTGCCTCTCTCTTTTCCCTAGTTCCGTGACCTCTCCCGTCTTTACGCTCACCAGTCACTTTCCCTGCTTTCCCTCAACTCCCTCTTTGTCAACTTTTCCCACGCTTGTCTCTTTTCCTTTTCAACCTCGCCTGTCTCTGCCCCCCTCTTTTTCCTTCAGTCCCCAAATTTCCCACTTCCGCTCGTTTTCCTCTACTCCCTCCCATCTCTCAAAACTCTCTTTCCCTCTCTTTCCCCTTGCCTCTCTCTTTTCCCGAGTTCCGTGAACTCTCCCGTCTTTACGCTCACCAGTCACTTTCCCTGCTTTCCCTCAACTCCCTCTTTGCCACCTTTTCCCACGCTTGTCTCTTTTCCTTTTCAACCTCGCCTGTCTCTTCTCCCCTCTTTTTCCTTCAGTCCCCAAATTTCCCACTTCCGCTCGCCTTCCTTTACTCCCTCCCATCCTTCAAATCTCTTTCCCCTTGCCTCTCTCTTTTCCCTAGTTCCATGAACTCTCCCCTCTTTATGCTCACCAGTCACTCTCCCTGCTTTCCCTCAACTCCCTCTTTGCCACCTTTTCCCACGCTTGTCTCTTTCCCTTTTCCCCCTCTCCTGTCTCTTCCCCCCTCTTTTTCCTTCAGTCCCCGAATTTCCCACTTGAGCTCGCCTTCCTCTACTCCCTACATTCCCTCAAAGCTCTCTTTCCCTCTCCTTCCCCTTGCCTCTCTCTTTTCCCTAGTTCCGTGACCTCTCCCGTCTTTACGCTCACCAGTCACTTTCCCTGCTTTCCCTCAACTCCCTCTTTGTCAACTTTTCCCACGCTTGTCTCTTTTCCTTTTCAACCTCGCCTGTCTCTGCCCCCCTCTTTTTCCTTCAGTCCCCAAATTTCCCACTTCCGCTCGTTTTCCTCTACTCCCTCCCATCTCTCAAAACTCTCTTTCCCTCTCTTTCCCCTTGCCCCTCTCTTTTCCCGAGTTCCGTGAACTCTCCCGTCTTTACGCTCACCAGTCACTTTCCCTGCTTTCCCTCAACTCCCTCTTTGCCACCTTTTCCCACGCTTGTCTCTTTTCCTTTTCAACCTCGCCTGTCTCTTCTCCCCTCTTTTTCCTTCAGTCCCCAAATTTCCCACTTCCGCTCGCCTTCCTTTACTCCCTCCCATCCCTCAAATCTCTTTCCCTCTCTTTCCCCTTGCCTCTCTCTTTTCCCTAGTTCCATGAACTCTCCCGTCTTTACGCTCACCAGTCACTTTCCCTGCTTTCCCTCAACTCCCTCTTTGCCACCTTTTCCCACGCTTGTCTCTTTCCCTTTTCCCCCTCGCCTGTCTCTTCCCCCCTCTTTTTCCTTCAGTCCCCAAATTTCCCACTTCCGCTCGTTTTCCTCTACTCCCTCCCATCTCTCAAAACTCTCTTTCCCTCTCTTTCCCCTTGCCTCTCTCTTTTCCCGAGTTCCGTGAACTCTCCCGTCTTTACGCTCACCAGTCACTTTCCCTGCTTTCCCTCAACTCCCTCTTTGCCACCTTTTCCCACGCTTGTCTCTTTTCCTTTTCAACCTCGCCTGTCTCTTCGCCCCTCTTTTTCCTTCAGTCCCCAAATTTCCCACTTCCGCTCGCCTTCCTTTACTCCCTCCCATCCCTCAAATCTCTTTCCCTCTCTTTCCCCTTGCCTCTCTCTTTTCCCTAGTTCCATGAACTCTCCCCTCTTTATGCTCACCAGTCACTCTCCCTGCTTTCCCTCAACTCCCTCTTTGCCACCTTTTCCCACGCTTGTCTCTTTCCCTTTTTCCCCTCTCCTGTCTCTTCTCCCCTCTTTTTCCTTCACTCCCCAAATTTCCCACTTCCGCTTGTATTCCTCTACTCCCTCCAATCCCTCAAATCTCTTTCCCCGTCTTTCCCGTTTCCTCTCTTTTCTCTACTTCCGTGAACTCTCCCGTCTTTACGCTCACCAGTCACTCTCCCTGCTTTCCCTCAACTCCCTCTTTGCCACCTTTTCCCACGCTTGTCTCTTTCCCTTTTCCCCCTCTCCTGTCTCTTCCCCCCGCTTTTTCCATCAGTCCCCGAATTTCCCACTTGAGCTCGCCTTCCTCTACTCCCTACAGTCCCTCAAAGCTCTCTTTCCCTCTCCTTCCCCTTGCCTCTCTCTTTTCCCTAGTTCCGTGACCTCTCCCGTCTTTACGCTCACCAGTCACATTCCCTGCTTTCCCTCAACTCCCTCTTTGTCAACTTTTCCCACGCTTGTCTCTTTTCCTTTTCAACCTCGCCTGTCTCTTCCCCCCTCTTTTTCCTTCAGTCCCCAAATTTCCCACTTACGCTCGATTTCCTCTACTCCCTACCGTCACTCAACGCTCTCTTTCCCCTTGCCTCTCTCTTTTCCCTAGTTCCGTGACCTCTCCCCTCTTTACGCTCACCAGTCACTTTCCCTTCTTTCCCTCAACTCCCTCTTTGCCACCTTTTCCCACGCTTCTCTTTCCCTTTTTCCCCTCGCCAGTCTCTTCTCCCCTCTTTTTCCTTCAGTCACTAAATTTCACACTTCCGCTCGCCTTCGTCTACTCCCTCCCATCCCTCAAATCTCTCTTCCCCTATTTTTCCCCTTGCCTCTCTCTTTTCCCGAGTTCCGTGAACTCTCCCGTCTTTACGCTCACCAGTCACTCTCCCTGCTTTCCCTCAACTCCCTCTTAATCAACTTTTCCCACGCTTGTCTCTTTTCCTTTTCAACCTCGCCTGTCTCTTCCCCCCTCTTTTTCCTTCAGTCCCCAAATTTCCCACTTCCGCTCGTTTTCCTCTACTCCCTCCCATCTCTCAACACTCTCCCTCTCTTTCCCCTTGCCTCTCTCTTTTTCCGAGTTCCGTGAACTCTCCCGTCTTTACGCTCACCAGTCACTTTCCCTGCTTTCCCTCAACTCCCTCTTTGCCACCTTTCCCCACGCTTGTCTCTTTTCCTTTTCAACCTCGCCTGTCTCTGCCCCCCTCTTTTTCCTTCAGTCCCCAAATTTCCCACTTCCGCTCGTTTTCCTCTACTCCCTCCCATCTCTCAAAACTCTCTTTCCCTCTCTTTCCCCTTGCCTCTCTCTTTTCCCGAGTTCCGTGAACTCTCCCGTCTTTACGCTCACCAGTCACTTTCCCTGCTTTCCCTCAACTCCCTCTTTGCCACCTTTTCCCACGCTTGTCTCTTTTCCTTTTCAACCTCGCCTGTCTCTTCTCCCCTCTTTTTCCTTCAGTCCCCAAATTTCCCACTTCCGCTCGCCTTCCTTTACTCCCTCCCATCCTTCAAATCTCTTTCCCCTTGCCTCTCTCTTTTCCCTAGTTCCATGAACTCTCCCCTCTTTATGCTCACCAGTCACTCTCCCTGCTTTCCCTCAACTCCCTCTTTGCCACCTTTTCCCACGCTTGTCTCTTTCCCTTTTCCCCCTCTCCTGTCTCTTCCCCCCTCTTTTTCCTTCAGTCCCCGAATTTCCCACTTGAGCTCGCCTTCCTCTACTCCCTACATTCCCTCAAAGCTCTCTTTCCCTCTCCTTCCCCTTGCCTCTCTCTTTTCCCTAGTTCCGTGACCTCTCCCGTCTTTACGCTCACCAGTCACTTTCCCTGCTTTCCCTCAACTCCCTCTTTGTCAACTTTTCCCACGCTTGTCTCTTTTCCTTTTCAACCTCGCCTGTCTCTGCCCCCCTCTTTTTCCTTCAGTCCCCAAATTTCCCACTTCCGCTCGTTTTCCTCTACTCCCTCCCATCTCTCAAAACTCTCTTTCCCTCTCTTTCCCCTTGCCTCTCTCTTTTCCCGAGTTCCGTGAACTCTCCCGTCTTTACGCTCACCAGTCACTTTCCCTGCTTTCCCTCAACTCCCTCTTTGCCACCTTTTCCCACGCTTGTCTCTTTTCCTTTACAACCTCGCCTGTCTCTTCTCCCCTCTTTTTCCTTCAGTCCCCAAATTTCCCACTTCCGCTCGCCTTCCTTTACTCCCTCCCATCCCTCAAATCTCTTTCCCTCTCTTTCCCCTTGCCTCTCTCTTTTCCCTAGTTCCATGAACTCTCCCGTCTTTACGCTCACCAGTCACTTTCCCTTCTTTCCCTCAACTCCCTCTTTGCCACCTTTTCCCACGCTTGTCTCTTTCCCTTTTCCCCCTCGCCTGTCTCTTCCCCCCTCTTTTTCCTTCAGTCCCCAAATTTCCCACTTCCGCTCGTTTTCCTCTACTCCCTCCCATCTCTCAAAACTCTCTTTCCCTCTCTTTCCCCTTGCCTCTCTCTTTTCCCGAGTTCCGTGAACTCTCCCGTCTTTATGCTCACCAGTCACTTTCCCTGCTTTCCCTCAACTCCCTCTTTGCCACCTTTTCCCACGCTTGTCTCTTTTCCTTTTCAACCTCGCCTGTCTCTTCTCCCCTCTTTTTCCTTCAGTCCCCAAATTTCCCACTTCCGCTCGCCTTCCTTTACTCCCTCCCATCCCTCAAATCTCTTTCCCTCTCTTTCCCCTTGCCTCTCTCTTTTCCCTAGTTCCATGAACTCTCCCCTCTTTATGCTCACCAGTCACTCTCCCTGCTTTCCCTCAACTCCCTCTTTGCCACCTTTTCCCACGCTTGTCTCTTTCCCTTTTTCCCCTCTCCTGTCTCTTCTCCCCTCTTTTTCCTTCACTCCCCAAATTTCCCACTTCCGCTTGTATTCCTCTACTCCCTCCAATCCCTCAAATCTCTTTCCCCGTCTTTCCCGTTTCCTCTCTTTTCTCTACTTCCGTGAACTCTCCCGTCTTTACGCTCACCAGTCACTCTCCCTGCTTTCCCTCAACTCCCTCTTTGCCACCTTTTCCCACGCTTGTCTCTTTCCCTTTTCCCCCTCTCCTGTCTCTTCCCCCCGCTTTTTCCATCAGTCCCCGAATTTCCCACTTGAGCTCGCCTTCCTCTACTCCCTACAGTCCCTCAAAGCTCTCTTTCCCTCTCCTTCCCCTTGCCTCTCTCTTTTCCCGAGTTCCGTGAACTCTCCCGTCTTTACGCTCACCAGTCACATTCCCTGCTTTCCCTCAACTCCCTCTTTGTCAACTTTTCCCACGCTTGTCTCTTTTCCTTTTCAACCTCGCCTGTCTCTTCCCCCCTCTTTTTCCTTCAGTCCCCAAATTTCCCACTTACGCTCGATTTCCTCTACTCCCTACAGTCCCTCAACGCTCTCTTTCCCCTTGCCTCTCTCTTTTCCCTAGTTCCGTGACCTCTCCCCTCTTTACGCTCACCAGTCACTTTCCCTTCTTTCCCTCAACTCCCTCTTTGCCACCTTTTCCCACGCTTCTCTTTCCCTTTTTCCCCTCGCCAGTCTCTTCTCCCCTCTTTTTCCTTCAGTCACTAAATTTCACACTTCCGCTCGCCTTCGTCTACTCCCTCCCATCCCTCAACTCTCTCTTCCCCTATTTTTCCCCTTGCCTCTCTCTTTTCCCGAGTTCCGTGAACTCTCCCGTCTTTACGCTCACCAGTCACTTTCCCTTCTTTCCCTCAACTCCCTCTTTGCCACATTTTCCCACGCTTGTCTCTTTCCCTTTTCCCCCTCGCCTGTCTCTTCCCCCCGCTTTTTTCTTCAGTCCCCGAATTTCCCACTTGAGCTCGCCTTCCTCTACTCCCTACAGTCCCTCAAAGCTCTCTTTCCCTCTCCTTCCCCTTGCCTCTCTCTTTTCCCTAGTTCCGTGACCTCTCCCGTCTTTACGCTCACCAGTCACATTCCCTGCTTTCCCTCAACTCCCTCTTTGTCAACTTTTCCCACGCTTGTCTCTTTTCCTTTTCAACCTCGCCTGTCTCTTCCCCCCTCTTTTTCCTTCAGTCCCCAAATTTCCCACTTACGCTCGATTTCCTCTACTCCCTACAGTCCCTCAACGCTCTCTTTCCCCTTGCCTCTCTCTTTTCCCTAGTTCCGTGACCTCTCCCCTCTTTACGCTCACCAGTCACTTTCCCTTCTTTCCCTCAACTCCCTCTTTGCCACCTTTTCCCACGCTTCTCTTTCCCTTTTTCCCCTCGCCAGTCTCTTCTCCCCTCTTTTTCCTTCAGTCACTAAATTTCACACTTCCGCTCGCCTTCGTCTACTCCCTCCCATCCCTCAAATCTCTCTTCCCCTATTTTCCCCCTTGCCTCTCTCTTTTCCCGAGTTCCGTGAACTCTCCCGTCTTTACGCTCACCAGTCACTTTCCCTTCTTTCCCTCAACTCCCTCTTTGCCACATTTTCCCACGCTTGTCTCTTTCCCTTTTCCCCCTCGCCTGTCTCTTCCCCCCTCTTTTTCCTTCAGTCCCCAAATTACCCACTTCTGCTCGCCTTCCTTTACTCCCTCCCATCTCTCAAATCTCTTTCCCTCTCTTTCCCCTTGCCTCTCTCTTTTCCCTAGTTCCATGAACTCTCCCCTCTTTATGCTCACCAGTCACTCTCCCTGCTTTCCCTCAACTCCCTCTTTGCCACCTTTTCCCACGCTTGTCTCTTTCCCTTTTTCCCCTCTCCTGTCTCTTCTCCCCTCTTTTTCCTTCACTCCCCAAATTTCCCACTTCCGCTTCTATTCCTCTACTCCCTCCAATCCCTCAAATCTCTTTCCCCGTATTTCCCCTTTCCTCTCTTTTCTCTACTTCCGTGAACTCTCCCGTCTTTACGCTCACCAGTCACTCTCCCTGCTTTCCCTCAACTCCCTCTTTGCCACCTTTTCCCACGCTTGTCTCTTTCCCTTTTCCCCCTCTCCTGTCTCTTCCCCCCGCTTTTTCCATCAGTCCCCGAATTTCCCACTTGAGCTCGCCTTCCTCTACTCCCTACAGTCCCTCAAAGCTCTCTTTCCCTCTCCTTCCCCTTGCCTCTCTCTTTTCCCTAGTTCCGTGACCTCTCCCGTCTTTACGCTCACCAGTCACATTCCCTGCTTTCCCTCAACTCCCTCTTTGTCAACTTTTCCCACGCTTGTCTCTTTTCCTTTTCAACCTCGCCTGTCTCTTCCCCCCTCTTTTTCCTTCAGTCCCCAAATTTCCCACTTACGCTCGATTTCCTCTACTCCCTACAGTCCCTCAACGCTCTCTTTCCCCTTGCCTCTCTCTTTTCCCTAGTTCCGTGACCTCTCCCCTCTTTACGCTCACCAGTCACTTTCCCTTCTTTCCCTCAACTCCCTATTTGCCACCTTTTCCCACGCTTCTCTTTCCCTTTTTCCCCTCGCCAGTCTCTTCTCCCCTCTTTTTCCTTCAGTCACTAAATTTCACACTTCCGCTCGCCTTCGTCTACTCCCTCCCATCCCTCAAATCTCTCTTCCCCTATTTTTCCCCTTGCCTCTCTCTTTTCCCGAGTTCCGTGAACTCTCCCGTCTTTACGCTCACCAGTCACTTTCCCTGCTTTCCCTCAAATCCCTCTTTGCCACCTTTTCCCACGCTTGTCTCTTTTCCTTTTCAACCTCTCCTGTCTCTGCCCCCCTCTTTTTCCTTCAGTCCCCAAATTTCCCACTTCCGCTCGTTTTCCTCTACTCCCTCCCATCTCTCAAAACTCTCTTTCCCTCTCTTTCCCCTTGCCTCTCTCTTTTCCCGAGTTCCGTGAACTCTCCCGTCTTCACGCTCACCAGTCACTTTCCCTGCTTTCCCTCAACTCCCTCTTTGCCACCTTTCCCCATGCTTGTCTCTTTTCCTTTTCAACCTCGCCTGTCTCTGCCCCCCTCTTTTTCCTTCAGTCCCCAAATTTCCCACTTCCGCTCGTTTTCCTCTACTCCCTCCCATCTCTCAAAACTCTCTTTCCCTCTCTTTCCCCTTGCCTCTCTCTTTTCCCGAGTTCCGTGAACTCTCCCGTCTTTACGCTCACCAGTCACTTTCCCTGCTTTCCCTCAACTCCCTCTTTGCCACCTTTTCCCACGCTTGTCTCTTTTCCTTTTCAACCTCTCCTGTCTCTTCTCCCCTCTTTTTCCTTCAGTCCCCAAATTTCCCACTTCCGCTCGCCTTCCTTTACTCCCTCCCATCCCTCAAATCTCTTTCCCTCTCTTTCCCCTTGCCTCTCTCTTTTCCCTAGTTCCATGAACTCTCCCCTCTTTATGCTCACCAGTCACTCTCCCTGCTTTCCCTCAACTCCCTCTTTGCCACCTTTTCCCACGCTTGTCTCTTTCCCTTTTTCCCCTCTCCTGTCTCTTCTCCCCTCTTTTTCCTTCAGTCCCCAAATTTCCCACTTCCGCTCGCCTTCCTTTACTCCCTCCCATCCCTCAAATCTCTTTCCCTCTCTTTCCCCTTGCCTCTCTCTTTTCCCTAGTTCCATGAACTCTCCCCTCTTTATGCTCACCAGTCACTCTCCCTGCTTTCCCTCAACTCCCTCTTTGTCAACTTTTCCCACGCTTGTCTCTTTTCCTTTTCAACCTCGCCTGTCTCTTCCCCCCTCTTTTTCCTTCAGTCCCCAAATTTCCCACTTCCGCTCGTTTTCCTCTACTCCCTCCCATCTCTCAAAACTCTCTTTCACTCTCTTTCCCCTTGCCTCTCTCTTTTCCCGAGTTCCGTGAACTCTCCCGTCTTTACGCTCACCAGTCACTTTCCCTGCTTTCCCTCAACTCCCTCTTTGCCACCTTTTCCCACGCTTGTCTCTTTTCCTTTTCAACCTCGCCTGTCTCTTCTCCCCTCTTTTTCCTTCAGTCCCCAAATTTCCCACTTCCGCTCGCCTTCCTTTACTCCCTCCCATCCCTCAAATCTCTTTCCCTCTCTTTCCCCTTGCCTCTCTCTTTTCCCTAGTTCCATGATCTCTCCCCTCTTTATGCTCACCAGTCACTCTCCCTGCTTTCCCTCAACTCCCTCTTTGCCACCTTTTCCCACGCTTGTCTCTTTCCCTTTTTCCCCTCTCCTGTCTCTTCTCCCCTCTTTTTCCTTCACTCCCCAAATTTCCCACTTCCGCTTCTATTCCTCTACTCCCTCCAATCCCTCAAATCTCTTTCCCCGTCTTTCCCGTTTCCTCTCTTTTCTCTACTTCCGTGAACTCTCCCGTCTTTACGCTCACCAGTCACTCTCCCTGCTTTCCCTCAACTCCCTCTTTGTCAACTTTTCCCACGCTTGTCTCTTTTCCTTTTCAACCTCGCCTGTCTTTTCCCCCCTCTTTTTCCTTCAGTCCCCAAATTTCCCACTTACGCTCGATTTCCTCTACTCCCTACAGTCCCTCAACGCTCTCTTTCCCCTTGCCTCTCTCTTTTCCCTAGTTCCGTGACCTCTCCCCTCTTTACGCTCACCAGTCACTTTCCCTTCTTTCCCTCAACTCCCTCTTTGCCACCTTTTCCCACGCTTCTCTTTCCCTTTTTCCCCTCGCCAGTCTCTTCTCCCCTCTTTTTCCTTCAGTCACTAAATTTCCCACTTCCGCTCGCCTTCCTTTACTCCCTCCCATCCCTCAAATCTCTTTCCCTCTCTTTCCCCTTGCCTCTCTCTTTTCCCTAGTTCCATGAACTCTCCCCTCTTTATGCTCACCAGTCACTTTCCCTGCTTTCCCTCAAATCCCTCTTTGCCACCTTTTCCCACGCTTGTCACTTTTCCTTTTCAACCTCGCCTGTCTCTGCCCCCCTCTTTTTCCTTCAGTCCCCAAATTTCCCACTTCCGCTCGTTTTCCTCTACTCCCTCCCATCTCTCAAAACTCTCTTTCCCTCTCTTTCCCCTTGCCTCTATCTTTTCCCGAGTTCCGTGAACTCTCCCGTCTTTACGCTCACCAGTCACTTTCCCTGCTTTCCCTCAACTCCCTCTTTGCCACCTTTTCCCACGCTTGTCTCTTTCCCTTTTTCCCCTCTCCTGTCTCTTCTCCCCTCTTTTTCCTTCACTCCCCAAATTTCCCACTTCCGCTTCTATTCCTCTACTCCCTCCAATCCCTCAAATCTCTTTCCCCGTCTTTCCCGTTTCCTCTCTTTTCTCTACTTCCGTGAACTCTCCCGTCTTTACGCTCACCAGTCACTCTCCCTGCTTTCCCTCAACTCCCTCTTTGTCAACTTTTCCCACGCTTGTCTCTTTTCCTTTTCAACCTCGCCTGTCTTTTCCCCCCTCTTTTTCCTTCAGTCCCCAAATTTCCCACTTACGCTCGATTTCCTCTACTCCCTACAGTCCCTCAACGCTCTCTTTCCCCTTGCCTCTCTCTTTTCCCTAGTTCCGTGACCTCTCCCCTCTTTACGCTCACCAGTCACTTTCCCTTCTTTCCCTCAACTCCCTCTTTGCCACCTTTTCCCACGCTTCTCTTTCCCTTTTTCCCCTCGCCAGTCTCTTCTCCCCTCTTTTTCCTTCAGTCACTAAATTTCCCACTTCCGCTCGCCTTCCTTTACTCCCTCCCATCCCTCAAATCTCTTTCCCTCTCTTTCCCCTTGCCTCTCTCTTTTCCCTAGTTCCATGAACTCTCCCCTCTTTATGCTCACCAGTCACTTTCCCTGCTTTCCCTCAAATCCCTCTTTGCCACCTTTTCCCACGCTTGTCACTTTTCCTTTTCAACCTCGCCTGTCTCTGCCCCCCTCTTTTTCCTTCAGTCCCCAAATTTCCCACTTCCGCTCGTTTTCCTCTACTCCCTCCCATCTCTCAAAACTCTCTTTCCCTCTCTTTCCCCTTGCCTCTCTCTTTTCCCGAGTTCCGTGAACTCTCCCGTCTTTACGCTCACCAGTCACTTTCCCTGCTTTCCCTCAACTCCCTCTTTGCCACCTTTTCCCACGCTTGTCTCTTTCCCTTTTTCCCCTCTCCTGTCTCTTCTCCCCTCTTTTTCCTTCACTCCCCAAATTTCCCACTTCCGCTCGCCTTCCTTTACTCCCTCCCATCCCTCAAATCTCTTTCCCTCTCTTTCCCCTTGCCTCTCTCTTTTCCCTAGTTCCATGAACTCTCCCCTCTTTATGCTCACCAGTCACTCTCCCTGCTTTCCCTCAACTCCCTCTTTGCCACCTTTTCCCACGCTTGTCTCTTTCCCTTTTCCCCCTCTCCTGTCTCTTCCCCCCTCTTTTTCCTTCAGTCCCCGAATTTCCCACTTGAGCTCGCCTTCCTCTACTCCCTACATTCCCTCAAAGCTCTCTTTCCCTCTCCTTCCCCTTGCCTCTCTCTTTTCCCTAGTTCCGTGACCTCTCCCGTCTTTACGCTCACCAGTCACTTTCCCTGCTTTCCCTCAACTCCCTCTTTGTCAACTTTTCCCACGCTTGTCTCTTTTCCTTTTCAACCTCGCCTGTCTCTGCCCCCCTCTTTTTCCTTCAGTCCCCAAATTTCCCACTTCCGCTCGTTTTCCTCTACTCCCTCCCATCTCTCAAAACTCTCTTTCCCTCTCTTTCCCCTTGCCTCTCTCTTTTCCCGAGTTCCGTGAACTCTCCCGTCTTTACGCTCACCAGTCACTTTCCCTGCTTTCCCTCAACTCCCTCTTTGCCACCTTTTCCCACGCTTGTCTCTTTTCCTTTTCAACCTCGCCTGTCTCTTCTCCCCTCTTTTTCCTTCAGTCCCCAAATTTCCCACTTCCGCTCGCCTTCCTTTACTCCCTCCCATCCTTCAAATCTCTTTCCCCTTGCCTCTCTCTTTTCCCTAGTTCCATGAACTCTCCCCTCTTTATGCTCACCAGTCACTCTCCCTGCTTTCCCTCAACTCCCTCTTTGCCACCTTTTCCCACGCTTGTCTCTTTCCCTTTTCCCCCTCTCCTGTCTCTTCCCCCCTCTTTTTCCTTCAGTCCCCGAATTTCCCACTTGAGCTCGCCTTCCTCTACTCCCTACATTCCCTCAAAGCTCTCTTTCCCTCTCCTTCCCCTTGCCTCTCTCTTTTCCCTAGTTCCGTGACCTCTCCCGTCTTTACGCTCACCAGTCACTTTCCCTGCTTTCCCTCAACTCCCTCTTTGCCACCTTTTCCCACGCTTGTCTCTTTTCCTTTTCAACCTCTCCTGTCTCTGCCCCCCTCTTTTTCCTTCAGTCCCCAAATTTCCCACTTCCGCTCGTTTTCCTCTACTCCCTCCCATCTCTCAAAACTCTCTTTCCCTCTCTTTCCCCTTGCCTCTCTCTTTTCCCGAGTTCCGTGAACTCTCCCGTCTTCACGCTCACCAGTCACTTTCCCTGCTTTCCCTCAACTCCCTCTTTGCCACCTTTCCCCATGCTTGTCTCTTTTCCTTTTCAACCTCGCCTGTCTCTGCCCCCCTCTTTTTCCTTCAGTCCCCAAATTTCCCACTTCCGCTCGTTTTCCTCTACTCCCTCCCATCTCTCAAAACTCTCTTTCCCTCTCTTTCCCCTTGCCTCTCTCTTTTCCCGAGTTCCGTGAACTCTCCCGTCTTTACGCTCACCAGTCACTTTCCCTGCTTTCCCTCAACTCCCTCTTTGCCACCTTTTCCCACGCTTGTCTCTTTTCCTTTTCAACCTCTCCTGTCTCTTCTCCCCTCTTTTTCCTTCAGTCCCCAAATTTCCCACTTCCGCTCGCCTTCCTTTACTCCCTCCCATCCCTCAAATCTCTTTCCCTCTCTTTCCCCTTGCCTCTCTCTTTTCCCTAGTTCCATGAACTCTCCCCTCTTTATGCTCACCAGTCACTCTCCCTGCTTTCCCTCAACTCCCTCTTTGCCACCTTTTCCCACGCTTGTCTCTTTCCCTTTTTCCCCTCTCCTGTCTCTTCTCCCCTCTTTTTCCTTCAGTCCCCAAATTTCCCACTTCCGCTCGCCTTCCTTTACTCCCTCCCATCCCTCAAATCTCTTTCCCTCTCTTTCCCCTTGCCTCTCTCTTTTCCCTAGTTCCATGAACTCTCCCCTCTTTATGCTCACCAGTCACTCTCCCTGCTTTCCCTCAACTCCCTCTTTGTCAACTTTTCCCACGCTTGTCTCTTTTCCTTTTCAACCTCGCCTGTCTCTTCCCCCCTCTTTTTCCTTCAGTCCCCAAATTTCCCACTTCCGCTCGTTTTCCTCTACTCCCTCCCATCTCTCAAAACTCTCTTTCACTCTCTTTCCCCTTGCCTCTCTCTTTTCCCGAGTTCCGTGAACTCTCCCGTCTTTACGCTCACCAGTCACTTTCCCTGCTTTCCCTCAACTCCCTCTTTGCCACCTTTTCCCACGCTTGTCTCTTTTCCTTTTCAACCTCGCCTGTCTCTTCTCCCCTCTTTTTCCTTCAGTCCCCAAATTTCCCACTTCCGCTCGCCTTCCTTTACTCCCTCCCATCCCTCAAATCTCTTTCCCTCTCTTTCCCCTTGCCTCTCTCTTTTCCCTAGTTCCATGATCTCTCCCCTCTTTATGCTCACCAGTCACTCTCCCTGCTTTCCCTCAACTCCCTCTTTGCCACCTTTTCCCACGCTTGTCTCTTTCCCTTTTTCCCCTCTCCTGTCTCTTCTCCCCTCTTTTTCCTTCACTCCCCAAATTTCCCACTTCCGCTTCTATTCCTCTACTCCCTCCAATCCCTCAAATCTCTTTCCCCGTCTTTCCCGTTTCCTCTCTTTTCTCTACTTCCGTGAACTCTCCCGTCTTTACGCTCACCAGTCACTCTCCCTGCTTTCCCTCAACTCCCTCTTTGTCAACTTTTCCCACGCTTGTCTCTTTTCCTTTTCAACCTCGCCTGTCTCTTCCCCCCTCTTTTTCCTTCAGTCCCCAAATTTCCCACTTACGCTCGATTTCCTCTACTCCCTACAGTCCCTCAACGCTCTCTTTCCCCTTGCCTCTCTCTTTTCCCTAGTTCCGTGACCTCTCCCCTCTTTACGCTCACCAGTCACTTTCCCTTCTTTCCCTCAACTCCCTCTTTGCCACCTTTTCCCACGCTTCTCTTTCCCTTTTTCCCCTCGCCAGTCTCTTCTCCCCTCTTTTTCCTTCAGTCACTAAATTTCCCACTTCCGCTCGCCTTCCTTTACTCCCTCCCATCCCTCAAATCTCTTTCCCTCTCTTTCCCCTTGCCTCTCTCTTTTCCCTAGTTCCATGAACTCTCCCCTCTTTATGCTCACCAGTCACTTTCCCTGCTTTCCCTCAAATCCCTCTTTGCCACCTTTTCCCACGCTTGTCACTTTTCCTTTTCAACCTCGCCTGTCTCTGCCCCCCTCTTTTTCCTTCAGTCCCCAAATTTCCCACTTCCGCTCGTTTTCCTCTACTCCCTCCCATCTCTCAAAACTCTCTTTCCCTCTCTTTCCCCTTGCCTCTATCTTTTCCCGAGTTCCGTGAACTCTCCCGTCTTTACGCTCACCAGTCACTTTCCCTGCTTTCCCTCAACTCCCTCTTTGCCACCTTTTCCCACGCTTGTCTCTTTCCCTTTTTCCCCTCTCCTGTCTCTTCTCCCCTCTTTTTCCTTCACTCCCCAAATTTCCCACTTCCGCTCGCCTTCCTTTACTCCCTCCCATCCCTCAAATCTCTTTCCCTCTCTTTCCCCTTGCCTCTCTCTTTTCCCTAGTTCCATGAACTCTCCCCTCTTTATGCTCACCAGTCACTCTCCCTGCTTTCCCTCAACTCCCTCTTTGCCACCTTTTCCCACGCTTGTCTCTTTCCCTTTTCCCCCTCTCCTGTCTCTTCCCCCCTCTTTTTCCTTCAGTCCCCGAATTTCCCACTTGAGCTCGCCTTCCTCTACTCCCTACATTCCCTCAAAGCTCTCTTTCCCTCTCCTTCCCCTTGCCTCTCTCTTTTCCCTAGTTCCGTGACCTCTCCCGTCTTTACGCTCACCAGTCACTTTCCCTGCTTTCCCTCAACTCCCTCTTTGTCAACTTTTCCCACGCTTGTCTCTTTTCCTTTTCAACCTCGCCTGTCTCTGCCCCCCTCTTTTTCCTTCAGTCCCCAAATTTCCCACTTCCGCTCGTTTTCCTCTACTCCCTCCCATCTCTCAAAACTCTCTTTCCCTCTCTTTCCCCTTGCCTCTCTCTTTTCCCGAGTTCCGTGAACTCTCCCGTCTTTACGCTCACCAGTCACTTTCCCTGCTTTCCCTCAACTCCCTCTTTGCCACCTTTTCCCACGCTTGTCTCTTTTCCTTTTCAACCTCGCCTGTCTCTTCTCCCCTCTTTTTGCTTCAGTCCCCAAATTTCCCACTTCCGCTCGCCTTCCTTTACTCCCTCCCATCCTTCAAATCTCTTTCCCCTTGCCTCTCTCTTTTCCCTAGTTCCATGAACTCTCCCCTCTTTATGCTCACCAGTCACTCTCCCTGCTTTCCCTCAACTCCCTCTTTGCCACCTTTTCCCACGCTTGTCTCTTTCCCTTTTCCCCCTCTCCTGTCTCTTCCCCCCTCTTTTTCCTTCAGTCCCCGAATTTCCCACTTGAGCTCGCCTTCCTCTACTCCCTACATTCCCTCAAAGCTCTCTTTCCCTCTCCTTCCCCTTGCCTCTCTCTTTTCCCTAGTTCCGTGACCTCTCCCGTCTTTACGCTCACCAGTCACTTTCCCTGCTTTCCCTCAACTCCCTCTTTGTCAACTTTTCCCACGCTTGTCTCTTTTCCTTTTCAACCTCGCCTGTCTCTGCCCCCCTCTTTTTCCTTCAGTCCCCAAATTTCCCACTTCCGCTCGTTTTCCTCTACTCCCTCCCATCTCTCAAAACTCTCTTTCCCTCTCTTTCCCCTTGCCTCTCTCTTTTCCCGAGTTCCGTGAACTCTCCCGTCTTTACGCTCACCAGTCACTTTCCCTGCTTTCCCTCAACTCCCTCTTTGCCACCTTTTCCCACGCTTGTCTCTTTTCCTTTTCAACCTCGCCTGTCTCTTCTCCCCTCTTTTTCCTTCAGTCCCCAAATTTCCCACTTCCGCTCGCCTTCCTTTACTCCCTCCCATCCCTCAAATCTCTTTCCCTCTCTTTCCCCTTGCCTCTCTCTTTTCCCTAGTTCCATGAACTCTCCCGTCTTTACGCTCACCAGTCACTTTCCCTTCTTTCCCTCAACTCCCTCTTTGCCACCTTTTCCCACGCTTGTCTCTTTCCCTTTTTCCCCTCGCCTGTCTCTTCCCCCCTCTTTTTCCTTCAGTCCCCAAATTTCCCACTTCCGCTCGTTTTCCTCTACTCCCTCCCATCTCTCAAAACTCTCTTTCCCTCTCTTTCCCCTTGCCTCTCTCTTTTCCCGAGTTCCGTGAACTCTCCCGTCTTTACGCTCACCAGTCACTTTCCCTGCTTTCCCTCAACTCCCTCTTTGCCACCTTTTCCCACGCTTGTCTCTTTTCCTTTTCAACCTCGCCTGTCTCTTCTCCCCTCTTTTTCCTTCAGTCCCCAAATTTCCCACTTCCGCTCGCCTTCCTTTACTCCCTCCCATCCCTCAAATCTCTTTCCCTCTCTTTCCCCTTGCCTCTCTCTTTTCCCTAGTTCCATGAACTCTCCCCTCTTTATGCTCACCAGTCACTCTCCCTGCTTTCCCTCAACTCCCTCTTTGCCACCTTTTCCCACGCTTGTCTCTTTCCCTTTTTCCCCTCTCCTGTCTCTTCTCCCCTCTTTTTCCTTCACTCCCCAAATTTCCCACTTCCGCTTGTATTCCTCTACTCCCTCCAATCCCTCAAATCTCTTTCCCCGTCTTTCCCGTTTCCTCTCTTTTCTCTACTTCCGTGAACTCTCCCGTCTTTACGCTCACCAGTCACTCTCCCTGCTTTCCCTCAACTCCCTCTTTGCCACCTTTTCCCACGCTTGTCTCTTTCCCTTTTCCCCCTCTCCTGTCTCTTCCCCCCGCTTTTTCCATCAGTCCCCGAATTTCCCACTTGAGCTCGCCTTCCTCTACTCCCTACAGTCCCTCAAAGCTCTCTTTCCCTCTCCTTCCCCTTGCCTCTCTCTTTTCCCTAGTTCCGTGACCTCTCCCGTCTTTACGCTCACCAGTCACATTCCCTGCTTTCCCTCAACTCCCTCTTTGTCAACTTTTCCCACGCTTGTCTCTTTTCCTTTTCAACCTCGCCTGTCTCTTCCCCCCTCTTTTTCCTTCAGTCCCCAAATTTCCCACTTACGCTCGATTTCCTCTACTCCCTACAGTCCCTCAACGCTCTCTTTCCCCTTGCCTCTCTCTTTTCCCTAGTTCCGTGACCTCTCCCCTCTTTACGCTCACCAGTCACTTTCCCTTCTTTCCCTCAACTCCCTCTTTGCCACCTTTTCCCACGCTTCTCTTTCCCTTTTTCCCCTCGCCAGTCTCTTCTCCCCTCTTTTTCCTTCAGTCACTAAATTTCACACTTCCGCTCGCCTTCGTCTACTCCCTCCCATCCCTCAAATCTCTCTTCCCCTATTTTTCCCCTTGCCTCTCTCTTTTCCCGAGTTCCGTGAACTCTCCCGTCTTTACGCTCACCAGTCACTCTCCCTGCTTTCCCTCAACTCCCTCTTAATCAACTTTTCCCACGCTTGTCTCTTTTCCTTTTCAACCTCGCCTGTCTCTTCCCCCCTCTTTTTCCTTCAGTCCCCAAATTTCCCACTTCCGCTCGTTTTCCTCTACTCCCTCCCATCTCTCAACACTCTCCCTCTCTTTCCCCTTGCCTCTCTCTTTTTCCGAGTTCCGTGAACTCTCCCGTCTTTACGCTCACCAGTCACTTTCCCTGCTTTCCCTCAACTCCCTCTTTGCCACCTTTTCCCACGCTTGTCTCTTTTCCTTTTCAACCTCGCCTGTCTCTGCCCCCCTCTTTTTCCTTCAGTCCCCAAATTTCCCACTTCCGCTCGTTTTCCTCTACTCCCTCCCATCTCTCAAAACTCTCTTTCCCTCTCTTTCCCCTTGCCTCTCTCTTTTCCCGAGTTCCGTGAACTCTCCCGTCTTTACGCTCACCAGTCACTTTCCCTGCTTTCCCTCAACTCCCTCTTTGCCACCTTTTCCCACGCTTGTCTCTTTTCCTTTTCAACCTCGCCTGTCTCTTCTCCCCTCTTTTTCCTTCAGTCCCCAAATTTCCCACTTCCGCTCCCCTTCCTTTACTCCCTCCCATCCTTCAAATCTCTTTCCCCTTGCCTCTCTCTTTTCCCTAGTTCCATGAACTCTCCCCTCTTTATGCTCACCAGTCACTCTCCCTGCTTTCCCTCAACTCCCTCTTTGCCACCTTTTCCCACGCTTGTCTCTTTCCCTTTTCCCCCTCTCCTGTCTCTTCCCCCCTCTTTTTCCTTCAGTCCCCGAATTTCCCACTTGAGCTCGCCTTCCTCTACTCCCTACAGTCCCTCAAAGCTCTCTTTCCCTCTCCTTCCCCTTGCCTCTCTCTTTTCCCTAGTTCCGTGACCTCTCCCGTCTTTACGCTCACCAGTCACTTTCCCTGCTTTCCCTCAACTCCCTCTTTGTCAACTTTTCCCACGCTTGTCTCTTTTCCTTTTCAACCTCGCCTGTCTCTGCCCCCCTCTTTTTCCTTCAGTCCCCAAATTTCCCACTTCCGCTCGTTTTCCTCTACTCCCTCCCATCTCTCAAAACTCTCTTTCCCTCTCTTTCCCCTTGCCTCTCTCTTTTCCCGAGTTCCGTGAACTCTCCCGTCTTTACGCTCACCAGTCACTTTCCCTGCTTTCCCTCAACTCCCTCTTTGCCACCTTTTCCCACGCTTGTCTCTTTTCCTTTTCAACCTCGCCTGTCTCTTCTCCCCTCTTTTTCCTTCAGTCCCCAAATTTCCCACTTCCGCTCGCCTTCCTTTACTCCCTCCCATCCCTCAAATCTCTTTCCCTCTCTTTCCCCTTGCCTCTCTCTTTTCCCTAGTTCCGTGACCTCTCCCGTCTTTACGCTCACCAGTCACTTTCCCTGCTTTCCCTCAACTCCCTCTTTGTCAACTTTTCCCACGCTTGTCTCTTTTCCTTTTCAACCTCGCCTGTCTCTGCCCCCCTCTTTTTCCTTCAGTCCCCAAATTTCCCACTTCCGCTCGTTTTCCTCTACTCCCTCCCATCTCTCAAAACTCTCTTTCCCTCTCTTTCCCCTTGCCTCTCTCTTTTCCCGAGTTCCGTGAACTCTCCCGTCTTTACGCTCACCAGTCACTTTCCCTGCTTTCCCTCAACTCCCTCTTTGCCACCTTTTCCCACGCTTGTCTCTTTTCCTTTTCAACCTCGCCTGTCTCTTCTCCCCTCTTTTTCCTTCAGTCCCCAAATTTCCCACTTCCGCTCGCCTTCCTTTACTCCCTCCCATCCCTCAAATCTCTTTCCCTCTCTTTCCCCTTGCCTCTCTCTTTTCCCTAGTTCCATGAACTCTCCCGTCTTTACGCTCACCAGTCACTTTCCCTTCTTTCCCTCAACTCCCTCTTTGCCACCTTTTCCCACGCTTGTCTCTTTCCCTTTTCCCCCTCGCCTGTCTCTTCCCCCCTCTTTTTCCTTCAGTCCCCAAATTTCCCACTTCCGCTCGTTTTCCTCTACTCCCTCCCATCTCTCAAAACTCTCTTTCCCTCTCTTTCCCCTTGCCTCTCTCTTTTCCCGAGTTCCGTGAACTCTCCCGTCTTTACGCTCACCAGTCACTTTCCCTGCTTTCCCTCAACTCCCTCTTTGCCACCTTTTCCCACGCTTGTCTCTTTTCCTTTTCAACCTCGCCTGTCTCTTCTCCCCTCTTTTTCCTTCAGTCCCCAAATTTCCCACTTCCGCTCGCCTTCCTTTACTCCCTCCCATCCCTCAAATCTCTTTCCCTCTCTTTCCCCTTGCCTCTCTCTTTTCCCTAGTTCCATGAACTCTCCCCTCTTTATGCTCACCAGTCACTCTCCCTGCTTTCCCTCAACTCCCTCTTTGCCACCTTTTCCCACGCTTGTCTCTTTCCCTTTTTCCCCTCTCCTGTCTCTTCTCCCCTCTTTTTCCTTCAGTCCCCGAATTTCCCACTTGAGCTCGCCTTCCTCTACTCCCTCCAATCCCTCAAATCTCTTTCCCCGTCTTTCCCGTTTCCTCTCTTTTCTCTACTTCCGTGACCTCTCCCGTCTTTACGCTCACCAGTCACATTCCCTGCTTTCCCTCAACTCCCTCTTTGTCAACTTTTCCCACGCTTGTCTCTTTTCCTTTTCAACCTCGCCTGTCTCTTCCCCCCTCTTTTTCCTTCAGTCCCCAAATTTCCCACTTACGCTCGATTTCCTCTACTCCCTACAGTCCCTCAACGCTCTCTTTCCCCTTGCCTCTCTCTTTTCCCTAGTTCCGTGACCTCTCCCCTCTTTACGCTCACCAGTCACTTTCCCTTCTTTCCCTCAACTCCCTCTTTGCCACCTTTTCCCACGCTTCTCTTTCCCTTTTTCCCCTCGCCAGTCTCTTCTCCCCTCTTTTTCCTTCAGTCACTAAATTTCACACTTCCGCTCGCCTTCGTCTACTCCCTCCCATCCCTCAAATCTCTCTTCCCCTATTTTTCCCCTTGCCTCTCTCTTTTCCCGAGTTCCGTGAACTCTCCCGTCTTTACGCTCACCAGTCACTTTCCCTTCTTTCCCTCAACTCCCTCTTTGCCACATTTTCCCACGCTTGTCTCTTTCCCTTTTCCCCCTCGCCTGTCTCTTCCCCCCGCTTTTTTCTTCAGTCCCCGAATTTCCCACTTGAGCTCGCCTTCCTCTACTCCCTACAGTCCCTCAAAGCTCTCTTTCCCTCTCCTTCCCCTTGCCTCTCTCTTTTCCCTAGTTCCGTGACCTCTCCCGTCTTTACGCTCACCAGTCACATTCCCTGCTTTCCCTCAACTCCCTCTTTGTCAACTTTTCCCACGCTTGTCTCTTTTCCTTTTCAACCTCGCCTGTCTCTTCCCCCCTCTTTTTCCTTCAGTCCCCAAATTTCCCACTTACGCTCGATTTCCTCTACTCCCTACAGTCCCTCAACGCTCTCTTTCCCCTTGCCTCTCTCTTTTCCCTAGTTCCGTGACCTCTCCCCTCTTTACGCTCACCAGTCACTTTCCCTTCTTTCCCTCAACTCCCTCTTTGCCACCTTTTCCCACGCTTCTCTTTCCCTTTTTCCCCTCGCCAGTCTCTTCTCCCCTCTTTTTCCTTCAGTCACTAAATTTCACACTTCCGCTCGCCTTCGTCTACTCCCTCCCATCCCTCAAATCTCTCTTCCCCTATTTTCCCCCTTGCCTCTCTCTTTTCCCGAGTTCCGTGAACTCTCCCCTCTTTATGCTCACCAGTCACTTTCCCTGCTTTCCCTCAAATCCCTCTTTGCCACCTTTTCCCACGCTTGTCTCTTTTCCTTTTCAACCTCTCCTGTCTCTGCCCCCCTCTTTTTCCTTCAGTCCCCAAATTTCCCACTTCTGCTCGTTTTCCTCTACTCCCTCCCATCTCTCAAAACTCTCTTTCCCTCTCTTTCCCCTTGCCTCTCTCTTTTCCCGAGTTCCGTGAACTCTCCCGTCTTCACGCTCACCAGTCACTTTCCCTGCTTTCCCTCAACTCCCTCTTTGCCACCTTTCCCCATGCTTGTCTCTTTTCCTTTTCAACCTCGCCTGTCTCTGCCCCCCTCTTTTTCCTTCAGTCCCCAAATTTCCCACTTCCGCTCGTTTTCCTCTACTCCCTCCCATCTCTCAAAACTCTCTTTCCCTCTCTTTCCCCTTGCCTCTCTCTTTTCCCGAGTTCCGTGAACTCTCCCGTCTTTACGCTCACCAGTCACTTTCCCTGCTTTCCCTCAACTCCCTCTTTGCCACCTTTTCCCACGCTTGTCTCTTTTCCTTTTCAACCTCTCCTGTCTCTTCTCCCCTCTTTTTCCTTCAGTCCCCAAATTTCCCACTTCCGCTCGCCTTCCTTTACTCCCTCCCATCCCTCAAATCTCTTTCCCTCTCTTTCCCCTTGCCTCTCTCTTTTCCCTAGTTCCATGAACTCTCCCCTCTTTATGCTCACCAGTCACTCTCCCTGCTTTCCCTCAACTCCCTCTTTGCCACCTTTTCCCACGCTTGTCTCTTTCCCTTTTTCCCCTCTCCTGTCTCTTCCCCCCTCTTTTTCCTTCAGTCCCCAAATTTCCCACTTCCGCTCGCCTTCCTTTACTCCCTCCCATCCCTCAAATCTCTTTCCCTCTCTTTCCCCTTGCCTCTCTCTTTTCCCTAGTTCCATGAACTCTCCCCTCTTTATGCTCACCAGTCACTCTCCCTGCTTTCCCTCAACTCCCTCTTTGTCAACTTTTCCCACGCTTGTCTCTTTTCCTTTTCAACCTCGCCTGTCTCTGCCCCCCTCTTTTTCCTTCAGTCCCCAAATTTCCCACTTCCGCTCGTTTTCCTCTACTCCCTCCCATCTCTCAAAACTCTCTTTCACTCTCTTTCCCCTTGCCTCTCTCTTTTCCCGAGTTCCGTGAACTCTCCCGTCTTTACGCTCACCAGTCACTTTCCCTGCTTTCCCTCAACTCCCTCTTTGCCACCTTTTCCCACGCTTGTCTCTTTTCCTTTTCAACCTCGCCTGTCTCTTCTCCCCTCTTTTTCCTTCAGTCCCCAAATTTCCCACTTCCGCTCGCCTTCCTTTACTCCCTCCCATCCCTCAAATCTCTTTCCCTCTCTTTCCCCTTGCCTCTCTCTTTTCCCTAGTTCCATGATCTCTCCCCTCTTTATGCTCACCAGTCACTCTCCCTGCTTTCCCTCAACTCCCTCTTTGCCACCTTTTCCCACGCTTGTCTCTTTCCCTTTTTCCCCTCTCCTGTCTCTTCTCCCCTCTTTTTCCTTCACTCCCCAAATTTCCCACTTCCGCTTCTATTCCTCTACTCCCTCCAATCCCTCAAATCTCTTTCCCCGTCTTTCCCGTTTCCTCTCTTTTCTCTACTTCCGTGAACTCTCCCGTCTTTACGCTCACCAGTCACTCTCCCTGCTTTCCCTCAACTCCCTCTTTGTCAACTTTTCCCACGCTTGTCTCTTTTCCTTTTCAACCTCGCCTGTCTTTTCCCCCCTCTTTTTCCTTCAGTCCCCAAATTTCCCACTTACGCTCGATTTCCTCTACTCCCTACAGTCCCTCAACGCTCTCTTTCCCCTTGCCTCTCTCTTTTCCCTAGTTCCGTGACCTCTCCCCTCTTTACGCTCACCAGTCACTTTCCCTTCTTTCCCTCAACTCCCTCTTTGCCACCTTTTCCCACGCTTCTCTTTCCCTTTTTCCCCTCGCCAGTCTCTTCTCCCCTCTTTTTCCTTCAGTCACTAAATTTCCCACTTCCGCTCGCCTTCCTTTACTCCCTCCCATCCCTCAAATCTCTTTCCCTCTCTTTCCCCTTGCCTCTCTCTTTTCCCTAGTTCCATGAACTCTCCCCTCTTTATGCTCACCAGTCACTTTCCCTGCTTTCCCTCAAATCCCTCTTTGCCACCTTTTCCCACGCTTGTCACTTTTCCTTTTCAACCTCGCCTGTCTCTGCCCCCCTCTTTTTCCTTCAGTCCCCAAATTTCCCACTTCCGCTCGTTTTCCTCTACTCCCTCCCATCTCTCAAAACTCTCTTTCCCTCTCTTTCCCCTTGCCTCTATCTTTTCCCGAGTTCCGTGAACTCTCCCGTCTTTACGCTCACCAGTCACTTTCCCTGCTTTCCCTCAACTCCCTCTTTGCCACCTTTTCCCACGCTTGTCTCTTTTCCTTTTCAACCTCTCCTGTCTCTTCTCCCCTCTTTTTCCTTCAGTCCCCAAATTTCCCACTTCCGCTCGCCTTCCTTTACTCCCTCCCATCCCTCAAATCTCTTTCCCTCTCTTTCCCCTTGCCTCTCTCTTTTCCCTAGTTCCATGAACTCTCCCCTCTTTATGCTCACCATTCACTCTCCCTGCTTTCCCTCAACTCCCTCTTTGCCACCTTTTCCCACGCTTGTCTCTTTCCCTTTTTCCCCTCTCCTGTCTCTTCTCCCCTCTTTTTCCTTCACTCCCCAAATTTCCCACTTCCGCTCGCCTTCCTTTACTCCCTCCCATCCCTCAAATCTCTTTCCCTCTCTTTCCCCTTGCCTCTCTCTTTTCCCTAGTTCCATGAACTCTCCCCTCTTTATGCTCACCAGTCACTCTCCCTGCTTTCCCTCAACTCCCTCTTTGTCAACTTTTCCCACGCTTGTCTCTTTTCCTTTTCAACCTCGCCTGTCTCTTCCCCCCTCTTTTTCCTTCAGTCCCCAAATTTCCCACTTCCGCTCGTTTTCCTCTACTCCCTCCCATCTCTCAAAACTCTCTTTCACTCTCTTTCCCCTTGCCTCTCTCTTTTCCCGAGTTCCGTGAACTCTCCCGTCTTTACGCTCACCAGTCACTTTCCCTGCTTTCCCTCAACTCCCTCTTTGCCACCTTTTCCCACGCTTGTCTCTTTTCCTTTTCAACCTCGCCTGTCTCTTCTCCCCTCTTTTTCCTTCAGTCCCCAAATTTCCCACTTCCGCTCGCCTTCCTTTACTCCCTCCCATCCCTCAAATCTCTTTCCCTCTCTTTCCCCTTGCCTCTCTCTTTTCCCTAGTTCCATGATCTCTCCCCTCTTTATGCTCACCAGTCACTCTCCCTGCTTTCCCTCAACTCCCTCTTTGCCACCTTTTCCCACGCTTGTCTCTTTCCCTTTTTCCCCTCTCCTGTCTCTTCTCCCCTCTTTTTCCTTCAGTCCCCAAATTTCCCACTTCCGCTTCTATTCCTCTACTCCCTCCAATCCCTCAAATCTCTTTCCCCGTCTTTCCCGTTTCCTCTCTTTTCTCTACTTCCGTGAACTCTCCCGTCTTTACGCTCACCAGTCACTCTCCCTGCTTTCCCTCAACTCCCTCTTTGTCAACTTTTCCCACGCTTGTCTCTTTTCCTTTTCAACCTCGCCTGTCTTTTCCCCCCTCTTTTTCCTTCAGTCCCCAAATTTCCCACTTACGCTCGATTTCCTCTACTCCCTACAGTCCCTCAACGCTCTCTTTCCCCTTGCCTCTCTCTTTTCCCGAGTTCCGTGAACTCTCCCCTCTTTACGCTCACCAGTCACTTTCCCTTCTTTCCCTCAACTCCCTCTTTGCCACCTTTTCCCACGCTTCTCTTTCCCTTTTTCCCCTCGCCAGTCTCTTCTCCCCTCTTTTTCCTTCAGTCACTAAATTTCCCACTTCCGCTCGCCTTCCTTTACTCCCTCCCATCCCTCAAATCTCTTTCCCTCTCTTTCCCCTTGCCTCTCTCTTTTCCCTAGTTCCATGAACTCTCCCCTCTTTATGCTCACCAGTCACTTTCCCTGCTTTCCCTCAAATCCCTCTTTGCCACCTTTTCCCACGCTTGTCACTTTTCCTTTTCCCCCTCGCCTGTCTCTGCCCCCCTCTTTTTCCTTCAGTCCCCAAATTTCCCACTTCCGCTCGTTTTCCTCTACTCCCTCCCATCTCTCAAAACTCTCTTTCCCTCTCTTTCCCCTTGCCTCTCTCTTTTCCCGAGTTCCGTGAACTCTCCCGTCTTTACGCTCACCAGTCACTTTCCCTGCTTTCCCTCAACTCCCTCTTTGCCGCCTTTTCCCACGCTTGTCTCTTTTCCTTTTCAACCTCTCCTGTCTCTTCTCCCCTCTTTTTCCTTCAGTCCCCAAATTTCCCACTTCCGCTCGCCTTCCTTTACTCCCTCCCATCCCTCAAATCTCTTTCCCTCTCTTTCCCCTTGCCTCTCTCTTTTCCCTAGTTCCATGAACTCTCCCCTCTTTATGCTCACCAGTCACTCTCCCTGCTTTCCCTCAACTCCCTCTTTGCCACCTTTTCCCACGCTTGTCTCTTTCCCTTTTTCCCCTCTCCTGTCTCTTCTCCCCTCTTTTTCCTTCACTCCCCAAATTTCCCACTTCCGCTTCTATTCCTCTACTCCCTCCAATCCCTCAAATCTCTTTCCCCGTATTTCCCCTTTCCTCTCTTTTCTCTACTTCCGTGAACTCTCCCGTCTTTACGCTCACCAGTCACTCTCCCTGCTTTCCCTCAACTCCCTCTTTGCCACCTTTTCCCACGCTTGTCTCTTTCCCTTTTTCCCCTCTCCTGTCTCTTCCCCCCTCTTTTTCCTTCAGTCCCCGAATTTCCCACTTGAGCTCGCCTTCCTCTACTCCCTACAGTCCCTCAAAGCTCTCTTTCCCTCTCCTTCCCCTTGCCTCTCTCTTTTCCCTAGTTCCGTGACCTCTCCCGTCTTTACGCTCACCAGTCACTCTCCCTGCTTTCCCTCAACTCCCTCTTTGTCAACTTTTCCCACGCTTGTCTCTTTTCCTTTTCAACCTCGCCTGTCTCTTCCCCCCTCTTTTTCCTTCAGTCCCCAAATTTCCCACTTCCGCTCGTTTTCCTCTACTCCCTCCCATCTCTCAAAACTCTCTTTCCCTCTCTTTCCCCTTGCCTCTCTCTTTTCCCTAGTTCCATGAACTCTCCCCTCTTTATGCTCACCAGTCACTCTCCCTGCTTTCCCTCAACTCCCTCTTTGCCACCTTTTCCCACGCTTGTCTCTTTCCCTTTTTCCCCTCTCCTGTCTCTTCTCCCCTCTTTTTCCTTCACTCCCCAAATTTCCCACTTCCGCTTGTATTCCTCTACTCCGTCCAATCCCTCAAATCTCTTTCCCCGTCTTTCCCGTTTCCTCTCTTTTCTCTACTTCCGTGAACTCTCCCGTCTTTACGCTCACCAGTCACTCTCCCTGCTTTCCCTCAACTCCCTCTTTGCCACCTTTTCCCACGCTTGTCTCTTTCCCTTTTCCCCCTCTCCTGTCTCTTCCCCCCGCTTTTTCCATCAGTCCCCGAATTTCCCACTTGAGCTCGCCTTCCTCTACTCCCTACAGTCCCTCAAAGCTCTCTTTCCCTCTCCTTCCCCTTGCCTCTCTCTTTTCCCTAGTTCCGTGACCTCTCCCGTCTTTACGCTCACCAGTCACATTCCCTGCTTTCCCTCAACTCCCTCTTTGTCAACTTTTCCCACGCTTGTCTCTTTTCCTTTTCAACCTCGCCTGTCTCTTCCCCCCTCTTTTTCCTTCAGTCCCCAAATTTCCCACTTACGCTCGATTTCCTCTACTCTCTACAGTCCCTCAACGCTCTCTTTCCCCTTGCCTCTCTATTTTCCCTAGTTCCGTGACCTCTCCCCTCTTTACGCTCACCAGTCACTTTCCCTTCTTTCCCTCAACTCCCTCTTTGCCACCTTTTCCCACGCTTCTCTTTCCCTTTTTCCCCTCGCCAGTCTCTTCTCCCCTCTTTTTCCTTCAGTCACTAAATTTCACACTTCCGCTCGCCTTCGTCTACTCCCTCCCATCCCTCAAATCTCTCTTCCCCTATTTTTCCCCTTGCCTCTCTCTTTTCCCGAGTTCCGTGAACTCTCCCGTCTTTACGCTCACCAGTCACTTTCCCTTCTTTCCCTCAACTCCCTCTTTGCCACATTTTCCCACGCTTGTCTCTTTCCCTTTTCCCCCTCTCCTGTCTCTTCCCCCCTCTTTTTCCTTCAGTCCCCGAATTTCCCACTTGAGCTCGCCTTCCTCTACTCCCTACAGTCCCTCAAAGCTCTCTTTCCCTCTCCTTCCCCTTGCCTCTCTCTTTTCCCTAGTTCCGTGACCTCTCCCGTCTTTACGCTCACCAGTCACATTCCCTGCTTTCCCTCAACTCTCTCTTTGTCAACTTTTCCCACGCTTGTCTCTTTTCCTTTTCAACCTCGCCTGTCTCTTCCCCCCTCTTTTTCCTTCAGTCCCCAAATTTCCCACTTACGCTCGATTTCCTCTACTCCCTACAGTCCCTCAACGCTCTCTTTCCCCTTGCCTCTCTCTTTTCCCTAGTTCCGTGACCTCTCCCCTCTTTACGCTCACCAGTCACTTTCCCTTCTTTCCCTCAACTCCCTCTTTGCCACCTTTTCCCACGCTTCTCTTTCCCTTTTTCCCCTCGCCAGTCTCTTCTCCCCTCTTTTTCCTTCAGTCACTAAATTTCCCACTTCCGCTCGCCTTCCTTTACTCCCTCCCATCCCTCAAATCTCTTTCCCTCTCTTTCCCCTTGCCTCTCTCTTTTCCCTAGTTCCATGAACTCTCCCCTCTTTATGCTCACCAGTCACTTTCCCTGCTTTCCCTCAAATCCCTCTTTGCCACCTTTTCCCACGCTTGTCTCTTTTCCTTTTCAACCTCGCCTGTCTCTGCCCCCCTCTTTTTCCTTCAGTCCCCAAATTTCCCACTTCCGCTCGTTTTCCTCTACTCCCTCCCATCTCTCAAAACTCTCTTTCCCTCTCTTTCCCCTTGCCTCTCTCTTTTCCCGAGTTCCGTGAACTCTCCCGTCTTCACGCTCACCAGTCACTTTCCCTGCTTTCCCTCAACTCCCTCTTTGCCACCTTTCCCCACGCTTGTCTCTTTTCCTTTTCAACCTCGCCTGTCTCTGCCCCCCTCTTTTTCCTTCAGTCCCCAAATTTCCCACTTCCGCTCGTTTTCCTCTACTCCCTCCCATCTCTCAAAACTCTCTTTCCCTCTCTTTCCCCTTGCCTCTCTCTTTTCCCGAGTTCCGTGAACTCTCCCGTCTTTACGCTCACCAGTCACTTTCCCTGCTTTCCCTCAACTCCCTCTTTGCCACCTTTTCCCACGCTTGTCTCTTTTCCTTTTCAACCTCTCCTGTCTCTTCTCCCCTCTTTTTCCTTCAGTCCCCAAATTTCCCACTTCCGCTCGCCTTCCTTTACTCCCTCCCATCCCTCAAATCTCTTTCCCTCTCTTTCCCCTTGCCTCTCTCTTTTCCCTAGTTCCATGAACTCTCCCCTCTTTATGCTCACCAGTCACTCTCCCTGCTTTCCCTCAACTCCCTCTTTGCCACCTTTTCCCACGCTTGTCTCTTTCCCTTTTTCCCCTCTCCTGTCTCTTCTCCCCTCTTTTTCCTTCACTCCCCAAATTTCCCACTTCCGCTTGTATTCATCTACTCCCTCCAATCCCTCAAATCTCTTTCCCCGTCTTTCCCCTTTCCTCTCTTTTCTCTACTTCCGTGAACTCTCCCGTCTTTACGCTCACCAGTCACTCTCCCTGCTTTCCCTCAACTCCCTCTTTGCCACCTTTTCCCACGCTTGTCTCTTTCCCTTTTTCCCCTCTCCTGTCTCTTCCCCCCTCTTTTTCCTTCAGTCCCCAAATTTCCCACTTGAGCTCGCCTTCCTCTACTCCCTACAGTCCCTCAAAGCTCTCTTTCCCTCTCCTTCCCCTTGCCTCTCTCTTTTCCCTAGTTCCGTGACCTCTCCCGTCTTTACGCTCACCAGTCACTTTCCCTGCTTTCCCTCAACTCCCTCTTTGTCAACTTTTCCCACGCTTGTCTCTTTCCCTTTTTCCCCTCGCCTGTCTCTTCTCCCCTCTTTTTACTTCAGTCCCCAAATTTCCCACTTCCGCTCGCCTTCCTTTACTCCCTCCCATCCCTCAAATCTCTTTCCCTCTCTTTCCCCTTGCCTCTCTCTTTTCCCTAGTTCCATGAACTCTCCCCTCTTTATGCTCACCAGTCACTTTCCCTGCTTTCCCTCAAATCCCTCTTTGCCACCTTTTCCCACGTTTGTCTCTTTTCCTTTTCAACCTCGCCTGTCTCTTCTCCCCTCTTTTTCCTTCAGTCCCCAAATTTCCCACTTCCGCTCGCCTTCCTTTACTCCCTCCCATCCCTCAAATCTCTTTCCCTCACTTTCCCCTTGCCTCTCTCTTTTCCCTAGTTCCATGAACTCTCCCGTCTTTACGCTCACCAGTCACTTTCCCTTCTTTCCCTCAACTCCCTCTTTGCCACCTTTTCCCACGCTTGTCTCTTTCCCTTTTCAACCTCGCCTGTCTCTTCCCCCCTCTTTTTCCTTCAGTCCCCAAATTTCCCACTTCCGCTCGTTTTCCTCTACTCCCTCCCATCTCTCAAAACTCTCTTTCCCTCTCTTTCCCCTTGCCTCTCTCTTTTCCCGAGTTCCGTGAACTCTCCCGTCTTTACGCTCACCAGTCACTTTCCCTGCTTTCCCTCAACTCCCTCTTTGCCACCTTTTCCCACGCTTGTCTCTTTTCCTTTTCAACCTCGCCTGTCTCTTCTCCCCTCTTTTTCCTTCAGTCCCCAAATTTCCCACTTCCGCTCGCCTTCCTTTACTCCCTCCCATCCCTCAAATCTCTTTCCCTCACTTTCCCCTTGCCTCTCTCTTTTCCCTAGTTCCATGAACTCTCCCGTCTTTACGCTCACCAGTCACTTTCCCTTCTTTCCCTCAACTCCCTCTTTGCCACCATTTCCCACGCTTGTCTCTTTCCCTTTTCCCCCTCGCCTGTCTCTTCCCCCCTCTTTTTCCTTCAGTCCCCAAATTTCCCACTTCCGCTCGTTTTCCTCTACTCCCTCCCATCTCTCAAAACTCTCTTTCCCTCTCTTTCCCCTTGCCTCTCTCTTTTCCCGAGTTCCATGAACTCTCCCCTCTTTATGCTCACCAGTCACTCTCCCTGCTTTCCCTCAACTCCCTCTTTGCCACCTTTTCCCACGCTTGTCTCTTTCCCTTTTTCCCCTCTCCTGTCTCTTCTCCCCTCTTTTTCCTTCACTCCCCAAATTTCCCACTTCCGCTTGTATTCCTCTACTCCCTCCAATCCCTCAAATCTCTTTCCCCGTATTTCCCCTTTCCTCTCTTTTCTCTACTTCCGTGAACTCTCCCGTCTTTACGCTCACCAGTCACTCTCCCTGCTTTCCCTCAACTCCCTCTTTGCCACCTTTTCCCACGCTTGTCTCTTTCCCTTTTCCCCCTCTCCTGTCTCTTCCCCCCTCTTTTTCCTTCAGTCCCCGAATTTCCCAATTGAGCTCGCCTTCCTCTACTCCCTACATTCCCTCAAAGCTCTCTTTCCCTCTCCTTCCCCTTGCCTCTCTCTTTTCCCTAGTTCCGTGACCTCTCCCGTCTTTACGCTCACCAGTCACTCTCCCTGCTTTCCCTCAACTCCCTCTTTGCCACCTTTTCCCACGCTTGTCTCTTTCCCTTTTTCCCCTCTCCTGTCTCTTCTCCCCTCTTTTTCCTTCAGTCCCCAAATTTCCCACTTCCGCTCGTTTTCCTCTACTCCCTCCCATCTCTCAAAACTCTCTTTCCCTCTCTTTCCCCTTGCCTCTCTCTTTTCCCGAGTTCCGTGAACTCTCCCGTCTTTACGCTCACCAGTCACTCTCCCTGCTTTCCCTCAAATCCCTCTTTGCCACCTTTTCCCACGCTTGTCTCTTTTCCTTTTCAACCTCGCCTGTCTCTTCTCCCCTCTTTTTCCTTCAGTCCCCAAATTTCCCACTTCCGCTCGCCTTCCTTTACTCCCTCCCATCCCTCAAATCTCTTTCCCTCACTTTCCCCTTGCCTCTCTCTTTTCCCTAGTTCCATGAACTCTCCCGTCTTTACGCTCACCAGTCACTTTCCCTTCTTTCCCTCAACTCCCTCTTTGCCACCTTTTCCCACGCTTGTCTCTTTCCCTTTTCCCCCTCGCCTCTCTTCCCCCCTCTTTTTTCTTCAGTCCCCAAATTTCCCACTTCCGCTCGTTTTCCTCTACTCCCTCCCATCTCTCAAAGCTCTCTTTCCCTCTCTTTCCCCTTGCCTCTCTCTTTTCCCGAGTTCCGTGAACTCTCCCGTCTTTACGCTCACCAGTCACTTTCCCTGCTTTCCCGCAACTCCCTCTTTGCCATCTTTTCCCACGCTTGTCTCTTTTCCTTTTCAACCTCGCCTGTCTCTTCTCCCCTTTTTTTCCTTCAGTCCCCAAATTTCCCACTTCCGCTCGCCTTCCTTTACTCCCTCCCATCCCTCAAATCTCTTTCCCTCTCTTTCCCCTTGCCTCTCTCTTTTCCGTAGTTCCATGAACTCTCCCCTCTTTATGCTCACCAGTCACTCTCCCTACTTTCCCTCAACTCCCTCTTTGCCACCTTTTCCCACGCTTGTCTCTTTCCCTTTTTCCCCTCTCCTGTCTCTTCCCCCCTCTTTTTACTTCACTCCACAAATTTCCCAGTTCCGCTCGTATTCCTCTACTCCCTACAATCCCTCATAGCTCTCTCCCCCTCTTTTTCCCCTTGCCTCTCTCTTTTCCCTAGTTCCGTGACCTCTCCCGTCTTTACGCTCACCAGTCACTTTCCCTGCTTTCCCTCAACTCCCTCTTTGCCACCTTTTCCCACGCTTGTCTCTTTCCCTTTTTCCCCTCTCCTGTCTCTTCCCCCCTCTTTTTACTTCACTCCACAAATTTCCCAGTTCCGCTCGTATTCCTCTACTCCCTACAATCCCTCATAGCTCTCTCCCCCTCTTTTTCCCCTTGCCTCTCTCTTTTCCCTAGTTCCGTGAACTCTCCCGTCTTTACGCTCACCAGTCACTTTCCCTGCTTTCCCTCAACTCCCTCTTTGCCACCTATTCCCACGTTTTTCTCTTTCCCTTTTTCCTCTCGCCTGTCTCTTCCCCCCTCTTTTTCCTTCAGCCCCCAAATTTCCCACTTACGCTCGATTTCCTCTACTCCCTACAGTCCCTCAAAGCTCTCTTTCCCTATCCTTCCCCTTGCCTCTCTCTTTTCCCGAGTTCCGTGAACTCTCCCGTCTTTACGCTCACCAGTCACTTTCCCTGCTTTCCCGCAACTCCCTCTTTGCCATCTTTTCCCACGCTTGTCTCTTTTCCTTTTCAACCTCGCCTGTCTCTTCTCCCCTTTTTTTCCTTCAGTCCCCAAATTTCCCACTTCCGCTCGCCTTCCTTTACTCCCTCCCATCCCTCAAATCTCTTTCCCTCTCTTTCCCCTTGCCTCTCTCTTTTCCCTAGTTCCGTGACCTCTCCCCTCTTTACGCTCACCAGTCACTTTCCCTGCTTTCCCTCAAATCCCTCTTTGCCACCTTTTCCCACGCTTCTCTTTCCCTTTTTCCCCTCGCCAGTCTCTTCTCCCCTCTTTTTGCTTCAGTCACTAAATTTCACACTTCCGCTTGCCTTCGTCTACTCCCTCCCATCCCTCAAATCTCTCTTCCCCTATTTTTCCCCTTGCCTCTCTCTTTTCCCGAGTTCCGTGAACTCTCCCGTCTCTACGCTCACCAGTCTCTTTCCCTTCTTTCCCTCAGCTCCCTCTTTGCCACCTTTTCCCACGCTTGTCTCTTTCCCTTTTCCCCCTCGCCTGTCTCTTCCCCCCTGTTTTTCCTTCAGTCCCCAAATTTCCCACTTCCACTCGTTTTCCTCTACTCCCCCCAATCCCTCAAATCTCTCTTTCCCTCACTTTCCCCTTGCCTCTCTCTTTTCCCTAGTTCCGTGAACTCTTCCCTCTTTACGCTCACCAGTCACTTTCCCGTCTTTCCCTCAACTCCCTCTTTGCCACCTTTTCCCACGCTTGTCTCTTTTCCTTTTCAACCTCGCCTGTCTCTTCTGCCCTTTTTTTCCTTCAGTCCCCAAATTTCCCACTTCCGCTCGCCTTCCTTTACTCCCTCCCATCCCTCAAATCTCTTTCCCTCTCTTTCCCCTTGCCTCTCTCTTTTCCCTAGTTCCATGAACTCTCCCCTCTTTATGCTCACCAGTCACTTTCCCTGCTTTCCCTCAAATCCCTCTTTGCCACCTTTTCCCACGCTTGTCTCTTTTCCTTTTCAACCTCGCCTGTCTCTTCTCCCCTCTTTTTCCTTCAGTCCCCAAATTTCCCACTTCCGCTCGCCTTCCTTTACTCCCTCCCATCCCTCAAATCTCTTTCCCTCACTTTCCCCTTGCCTCTCTCTTTTCCCTAGTTCCATGAACTCTCCCGTCTTTACGCTCACCAGTCACTTTCCCTTCTTTCCCTCAACTCCCTCTTTGCCACCTTTTCCCACGCTTGTCTCTTTCCCTTTTCCCCCTCGCCTGTCTCTTCCCCCCTCTTTTTCCTTCAGTCCCCAAATTTCCCACTTCCGCTCGCCTTCCTTTACTCCCTCCCATCCCTCAAATCTCTTTCCCTCTCTTTCCCCTTGCCTCTCTCTTTTCCCTAGTTCCATGAACTCTCCCCTCTTTATGCTCACCAGTCACTCTCCCTGCTTTCCCTCAACTCCCTCTTTGCCACCTTTTCCCACGCTTGTCTCTTTCCCTTTTTCCCCTCTCCTGTCTCTTCTCCCCTCTTTTTCCTTCACTCCCCAAATTTCCCACTTCCGCTTGTATTCCTCTACTCCCTCCAATCCCTCAAATCTCTTTCCCCGTCTTTCCCCTTTCCTCTCTTTTCTCTACTTCCGTGAACTCTCCCGTCTTTACGCTCACCAGTCACTCTCCCTGCTTTCCCTCAACTCCCTCTTTGCCACCTTTTCCCACGCTTGTCTCTTTCCCTTTTTCCCCTCTCCTGTCTCTTCCCCCCTCTTTTTCCTTCAGTCCCCAAATTTCCCACTTGAGCTCGCCTTCCTCTACTCCCTACAGTCCCTCAAAGCTCTCTTTCCCTCTCCTTCCCCTTGCCTCTCTCTTTTCCCTAGTTCCGTGACCTCTCCCGTCTTTACGCTCACCAGTCACTTTCCCTGCTTTCCCTCAACTCCCTCTTTGCCACCTTTTCCCACGTTTTTCTCTTTCCCTTTTTCCTCTCGCCTGTCTCTTCCCCCCTCTTTTTCCTTCAGTCCCCAAATTTCCCACTTACGCTCGATTTCCTCTACTCCCTACAGTCCCTCAAAGCTCTCTTTCCCTCTCCTTCCCCTTGCCTCTCTCTTTTCCCTAGTTCCGTGACCTCTCCCCTCTTTACGCTCACCAGTCACTTTCCCTGCTTTCCCTCAAATCCCTCTTTGCCACCTTTTCCCACGCTTGTCTTTCCCTTTTTCCCCTCGCCAGTCTCTTCTCCCCTCTTTTTCCTTCAGTCACTAAATTTCACACTTCCGCTTGCCTTCGTCTACTCCCTCCCATCCCTCAAATCTCTCTTCCCCTATTTTTCCCCTTGCCTCTCTCTTTTCCCGAGTTCCGTGAACTCTCCCGTCTCTACGCTCACCAGTCACTTTCCCTGCTTTCCCTCAACTCCCTCTTTGCCACCTTTTCCCACGTTTTTCTCTTTCCCTTTTTCCTCTCGCCTGTCTCTTCCCCCCTCTTTTTCCTTCAGCCCCCAAATTTCCCACTTACGCTCGATTTCCTCTACTCCCTACAGTCCCTCAAAGCTCTCTTTCCCTATCGTTCCCCTTGCCTCTCTCTTTTCCCTAGTTCCGTGACCTCTCCCCTCTTTACGCTCACCAGTCACTTTCCCTGGTTTCCCTCAAATCCCTCTTTGCCACCTTTTCCCACGCTTCTCTTTCCCTTTTTCCCCTCGCCAGTCTCTTCTCCCCTCTTTTTCCTTCAGTCACTAAATTTCACACTTCCACTCGTTTTCCTCTACTCCCCCCAATCCCTCAAATCTCTCTTTCCCTCACTTTCCCCTTGCCTCTCTCTTTTCCCTAGTTCCGTGAACTCTTCCCTCTTTACGCTCACCAGTCACTTTCCCTTCTTTCCCTCAACTCCCTCTTTGCCACCTTTTCCCACGCTTGTCTCTTTCCCTTTTCCCCCTCGCCTCTCTTCCCCCCTCTTTTTTCTTCAGTCCCCAAATTTCCCACTTCCGCTCGTTTTCCTCTACTCCCTCCCATCTCTCAAAGCTCTCTTTCCCTCTCTTTCCCCTTGCCTCTCTCTTTTCCCGAGTTCCGTGAACTCTCCCGTCTTTACGCTCACCAGTCACTTTCCCTGCTTTCCCTCAACTCCCTCTTTGCCACCTTTTCCCACGCTTGTCTCTTTTCCTTTTCAACCTCGCCTGTCTGTTCCCCCCTCTTTTTACTTCACTCCCCAAATTTCCCAGTTCCGCTCGTATTGCTCTACTCCCTACAATCCCTCATAGCTCTCTCCCCCTCTTTTTCCCCTTGCCTCTCTCTTTTCCCTAGTTCCGTGAACTCTCCCGTCTTTACGCTCACCAGTCACTTTCCCTGCTTTCCCTCAACTCCCTCTTTGCCACCTTTTCCCACGTTTTTCTCTTTCCCTTTTTCCTCTCGCCTGTCTCTTCCCCCCTCTTTTTCCTTCAGCCCCCAAATTTCCCACTTTACGCTCGATTTCCTCTACTCCCTACAGTCCCTCAAAGCTCTCTTTTCCCTTGCCTCTCTCTTTTCCCTAGTTCCGTGACCTCTCCCCTCTTTACGCTCACCAGTCACTTTCCCTGCTTTCCCTCAAATCCCTCTTTGCCACCTTTTCCCACGCTTCTCTTTCCCTTTTTCCCCTCGCCAGTCTCTTCTCCCCTCTTTTTCCTTCAGTCACTAAATTTCACACTTCCGCTCGCCTTCGTCTACTCCCTCCCATCCCTCAAATCTCTCTTCCCCTCTTTTTCCCCTTGCCTCTCTCTTTTCCCGAGTTCCGTGAACTCTCCCGTATTTACGCTCACCAGTCACTTTCCCTTCTTTCCCTCCACTCCCTCTTTGCCACCTTTTCCCACGCTTGTCTCTTTTCCTTTTCAACCTCGCCTGTCTCTTCCTCCCTCTTTTTCCTTCAGTCCCCAAATTTCCCACTTACGCTCGATTTCCTCTACTCCCTACAGTCCCTCAAATCTCTCTTTCCCTCTCCTTCCCCTTGCCTCTCTCTTTTCCCTAGTTCCGTGACCTCTCCCCTCTTTACGCTCACCAGTCACTTTCCCTGCTTTCCCTCAAATCCCTCTTTGCCACCTTTTCCCACGCTTGTCTTTCCCTTTTTCCCCTTGCCAGTCTCTTCTCCCCTCTTTTTCCTTCAGTCACTAAATTTCACACTTCCGCTTGCCTTCGTCTACTCCCTCCCATCCCTCAAATCTCTCTTCCCCTATTTTTCCCCTTGCCTCTCTCTTTTCCCGAGTTCCGTGAACTCTCCCGTATTTACGCTCACCAGTCACTTTCCCTTCTTTCCCTCAACTCCCTCTTTGCCACCTTTTCCCACGTTTTTCTCTTTCCCTTTTTCCTCTCGCCTGTCTCTTCCCCCCTCTTTTTCCTTCAGCCCCCAAATTTCCCACTTACGCTCGATTTCCTCTACTCCCTACAGTCCCTCAAAGCTCTCTTTCCCTATCGTTCCCCTTGCCTCTCTCTTTTCCCTAGTTCCGTGAACTCTCCCCTCTTTACGCTCACCAGTCACTTTCCCTGGTTTCCCTCAAATCCCTCTTTGCCACCTTTTCCCACGCTTCTCTTTCCCTTTTTCCCCTCGCCAGTCTCTTCTCCCCTCTTTTTCCTTCAGTCACTAAATTTCACACTTCCACTCGTTTTCCTCTACTCCCCCCAATCCCTCAAATCTCTCTTTCCCTCACTTTCCCCTTGCATCTCTCTTTTCCCTAGTTCCGTGAACTCTTCCCTCTTTACGCTCACCAGTCACTTTCCCTTCTTTCCCTCAACTCCCTCTTTGCCACCTTTTCCCACGCTTGTCTCTTTCCCTTTTCCCCCTCGCCTCTCTTCCCCCCTCTTTTTTCTTCAGTCCCCAAATTTCCCACTTCCGCTCGTTTTCCTCTACTCCCTCCCATCTCTCAAAGCTCTCTTTCCCTCTCTTTCCCCTTGCCTCTCTCTTTTCCCGAGTTCCGTGAACTCTCCCGTCTTTACGCTCACCAGTCACTTTCCCTGCTTTCCCTCAACTCCCTCTTTGCCACCTTTTCCCACGCTTGTCTCTTTTCCTTTTCAACCTCGCCTGTCTCTTCCCCCCTCTTTTTCCTTCACTCCCCAAATTTCCCAGTTCCGCTCGTATTGCTCTACTCCCTACAATCCCTCATAGCTCTCTCCCCCTCTTTTTCCCCTTGCCTCTCTCTTTTCCCTAGTTCCGTGAACTCTCCCGTCTTTACGCTCACCAGTCACTTTCCCTGCTTTCCCTCAACTCCCTCTTTGCCACCTTTTCCCACTTTTTTCTCTTTCCCTTTTTCCTCTCGCCTGTCTCTTCCCCCCTCTTTTTCCTTCAGCCCCCAAATTTCCCACTTTACGCTCGATTTCCTCTACTCCCTACAGTCCCTCAAAGCTCTCTTTTCCCTTGCCTCTCTCTTTTCCCTAGTTCCGTGACCTCTCCCCTCTTTACGCTGACCAGTCACTTTCCCTGCTTTCCCTCAAATCCCTCTTTGCCACCTTTTCCCACGCTTCTCTTTCCCTTTTTCCCCTCGCCAGTCTCTTCTCCCCTCTTTTTCCTTCAGTCACTAAATTTCACACTTCCGCTCGCCTTCGTCTACTCCCTCCCATCCCTCAAATCTCTCTTCCCCTATTTTTCCCCTTGCCTCTCTCTTTTCCCGAGTTCCGTGAACTCTCCCGTATTTACGCTCACCAGTCACTTTCCCTTCTTTCCCTCAACTCCCTCTTTGCCACCTTTTCCCACGCTTGTCTCTTTTCCTTTTCAACCTCGCCTGTCTCTTCCTCCCTCTTTTTCCTTCAGTCCCCAAATTTCCCACTTACGCTCGATTTCCTCTACTCCCTACAGTCCCTCAAAGCTCTCTTTCCCTCTCCTTCCCCTTGCCTCTCTCTTTTCCCTAGTTCCGTGACCTCTCCCCTCTTTACGCTCACCAGTCACTTTCCCTGCTTTCCCTCAAATCCCTCTTTGCCACCTTTTCCCACGCTTGTCTTTCCCTTTTTCCCCTCGCCAGTCTCTTCTCCCCTCTTTTTCCTTCAGTCACTAAATTTCACACTTCCGCTTGCCTTCGTCTACTCCCTCCCATCCCTCAAATCTCTCTTCCCCTATTTTTCCCCTTGCCTCTCTCTTTTCCCGAGTTCCGTGAACTCTCCCGTCTCTACGCTCACCAGTCACTGTCCCTTCTTTCCCTCAACTCCCTCTTTGCCACCTTTTCCCACGCTTGTCTCTTTCCCTTTTCCCCCTCGCCTGTCTCTTCCCCCCTGTTTTTCCTTCAGTCCCCAAATTTCCCACTTCCACTCGTTTTCCTCTACTCCCCCCAATCCCTCAAATCTCTCTTTCCCTCTCCTTCCCCTTGCCTCTCTCTTTTCCCTAGTTCCGTGAACTCTCCCGTCTTTACGCTCACCAGTCACTCTCCCTGCTTTCCCTCAACTCCCTCTTTGCCACCTTTTCCCACGCTTGTCTCTTTCCCTTTTTCCCCTCTCCTGTCTCTTCCCCCCTCTTTTTCCTTCAGTCCCCAAATTTCCCACTTGAGCTCGCCTTCCTCTACTCCCTACAGTCCCTCAAAGCTCTCTTTCCCTCTCCTTCCCCTTGCCTCTCTCTTTTCCCTAGTTCCGTGAACTCTCCCGTCTTTACGCTCACCAGTCACTTTCCCTGCTTTCCCTCAACTCCCTCTTTGCCACCTTTTCCCACGTTTTTCTCTTTCCCTTTTTCCTCTCGCCTGTCTCTTCCCCCCTCTTTTTCCTTCAGTCCCCAAATTTCCCACTTACGCTCGATTTCCTCTACTCCCTACAGTCCCTCAAAGCTCTCTTTCCCTCTCCTTCCCCTTGCCTCTCTCTTTTCCCTAGTTCCGTGACCTCTCCCCTCTTTACGCTCACCAGTCACTTTCCCTGCTTTCCCTCAAATCCCTCTTTGCCACCTTTTCCCACGCTTGTCTTTCCCTTTTTCCCCTTGCCAGTCTCTTCTCCCCTCTTTTTCCTTCAGTCACTAAATTTCACACTTCCGCTCGCCTTCGTCTACTCCCTCCCATCCCTCAAATCTCTCTTCCCCTATTTTTCCCCTTGCCTCTCTCTTTTCCCGAGTTCCGTGAACTCTCCCGTCTCTACGCTCACCAGTCACTTTCCCTGCTTTCCCTCAACTCCCTCTTTGCCACCTTTTCCCACGTTTTTCTCTTTCCCTTTTTCCTCTCGCCTGTCTCTTCCCCCCTCTTTTTCCTTCAGCCCCCAAATTTCCCACTTACGCTCGATTTCCTCTACTCCCTACAGTCCCTCAAAGCTCTCTTTCCCTATCGTTCCCCTTGCCTCTCTCTTTTCCCTAGTTCCGTGACCTCTCCCCTCTTTACGCTCACCAGTCACTTTCCCTGGTTTCCCTCAAATCCCTCTTTGCCACCTTTTCCCACGCTTCTCTTTCCCTTTTTCCCCTCGCCAGTCTCTTCTCCCCTCTTTTTCCTTCAGTCACTAAATTTCACACTTCCACTCGTTTTCCTCTACTCCCCCCAATCCCTCAAATCTCTCTTTCCCTCACTTTCCCCTTGCCTCTCTCTTTTCCCTAGTTCCGTGAACTCTTCCCTCTTTACGCTCACCAGTCACTTTCCCTTCTTTCCCTCAACTCCCTCTTTGCCACCTTTTCCCACGCTTGTCTCTTTCCCTTTTCCCCCTCGCCTCTCTTCCCCCCTCTTTTTTCTTCAGTCCCCAAATTTCCCACTTCCGCTCGTTTTCCTCTACTCCCTCCCATCTCTCAAAGCTCTCTTTCCCTCTCTTTCCCCTTGCCTCTCTCTTTTCCCGAGTTCCGTGAACTCTCCCGTCTTTACGCTCACCAGTCACTTTCCCTGCTTTCCCTCAACTCCCTCTTTGCCACCTTTTCCCACGCTTGTCTCTTTTCCTTTTCAACCTCGCCTGTCTCTTCCCCCCTCTTTTTACTTCACTCCCCAAATTTCCCAGTTCCGCTCGTATTGCTCTACTCCCTACAATCCCTCATAGCTCTCTCCCCCTTCTTTTTCCCCTTGCCTCTCTCTTTTCCCTAGTTCCGTGAACTCTCCCGTCTTTACGCTCACCAGTCACTTTCCCTGCTTTCCCTCAACTCCCTCTTTGCCACCTTTTCCCACGTTTTTCTCTTTCCCTTTTTCCTCTCGCCTGTCTCTTCCCCCCTCTTTTTCCTTCAGCCCCCAAATTTCCCACTTTACGCTCGATTTCCTCTACTCCCTACAGTCCCTCAAAGCTCTCTTTTCCCTTGCCTCTCTCTTTTCCCTAGTTCCGTGACCTCTCCCCTCTTTACGCTGACCAGTCACTTTCCCTGCTTTCCCTCAAATCCCTCTTTGCCACCTTTTCCCACGCTTCTCTTTCCCTTTTTCCCCTCGCCAGTCTCTTCTCCCCTCTTTTTCCTTCAGTCACTAAATTTCACACTTCCGCTCGCCTTCGTCTACTCCCTCCCATCCCTCAAATCTCTCTTCCCCTATTTTTCCCCTTGCCTCTCTCTTTTCCCGAGTTCCGTGAACTCTCCCGTATTTACGCTCACCAGTCACTTTCCCTTCTTTCCCTCAACTCCCTCTTTGCCACCTTTTCCCACGCTTGTCTCTTTTCCTTTTCAACCTCGCCTGTCTCTTCCCCCCTCTTTTTCCTTCAGTCCCCAAATTTCCCACTTACGCTCGATTTCCTCTACTCCCTACAGTCCCTCAAAGCTCTCTTTCCCTCTCCTTCCCCTTGCCTCTCTCTTTTCCCTAGTTCCGTGACCTCTCCCCTCTTTACGCTCACCAGTCACTTTCCCTGCTTTCCCTCAAATCCCTCTTTGCCACCTTTTCCCACGCTTGTCTTTCCCTTTTTCCCCTTGCCAGTCTCTTCTCCCCTCTTTTTCCTTCAGTCACTAAATTTCACACTTCCGCTTGCCTTCGTCTACTCCCTCCCATCCCTCAAATCTCTCTTCCCCTATTTTTCCCCTTGCCTCTCTCTTTTCCCGAGTTCCGTGAACTCTCCCGTCTTTACGCTCACCAGTCACTTTCCCTGCTTTCCCTCAACTCCCTCTTTGCCACCTTTTCCCACGTTTTTCTCTTTCCCTTTTTCCTCTCGCCTGTCTCTTCCCCCCTCTTTTTCCTTCAGCCCCCAAATTTCCCACTTACGCTCGATTTCCTCTACTCCCTACAGTCCCTCAAAGCTCTCTTTCCCTATCGTTCCCCTTGCCTCTCTCTTTTCCCTAGTTCCGTGACCTCTCCCCTCTTTACGCTCACCAGTCACTTTCCCTGGTTTCCCTCAAATCCCTCTTTGCCACCTTTTCCCACGCTTCTCTTTCCCTTTTTCCCCTCGCCAGTCTCTTCTCCCCTCTTTTTCCTTCAGTCACTAAATTTCACACTTCCACTCGTTTTCCTCTACTCCCCCCAATCCCTCAAATCTCTCTTTCCCTCACTTTCCCCTTGCATCTCTCTTTTCCCTAGTTCCGTGAACTCTTCCCTCTTTACGCTCACCAGTCACTTTCCCTTCTTTCCCTCAACTCCCTCTTTGCCACCTTTTCCCACGCTTGTCTCTTTCCCTTTTCCCCCTCGCCTCTCTTCCCCCCTCTTTTTTCTTCAGTCCCCAAATTTCCCACTTCCGCTCGTTTTCCTCTACTCCCTCCCATCTCTCAAAGCTCTCTTTCCCTCTCTTTCCCCTTGCCTCTCTCTTTTCCCGAGTTCCGTGAACTCTCCCGTCTTTACGCTCACCAGTCACTTTCCCTGCTTTCCCTCAACTCCCTCTTTGCCACCTTTTCCCACGCTTGTCTCTTTTCCTTTTCAACCTCGCCTGTCTCTTCCCCCCTCTTTTTACTTCACTCCCCAAATTTCCCAGTTCCGCTCGTATTGCTCTACTCCCTACAATCCCTCATAGCTCTCTCCCCCTCTTTTTCCCCTTGCCTCTCTCTTTTCCCTAGTTCCGTGAACTCTCCCGTCTTTACGCTCACCAGTCACTTTCCCTGCTTTCCCTCAACTCCCTCTTTGCCACCTTTTCCCACGTTTTTCTCTTTCCCTTTTTCCTCTCGCCTGTCTCTTCCCCCCTCTTTTTCCTTCAGCCCCCAAATTTCCCACTTTACGCTCGATTTTCTCTACTCCCTACAGTCCCTCAAAGCTCTCTTTTCCCTTGCCTCTCTCTTTTCCCTAGTTCCGTGACCTCTCCCCTCTTTACGCTCACCAGTCACTTTCCCTGCTTTCCCTCAAATCCCTCTTTGCCACCTTTTCCCACGCTTCTCTTTCCCTTTTTCCCCTCGCCAGTCTCTTCTCCCCTCTTTTTCCTTCAGTCACTAAATTTCACACTTCCGCTCGCCTTCGTCTACTCCCTCCCATCCCTCAAATCTCTCTTCCCCTATTTTTCCCCTTGCCTCTCTCTTTTCCCGAGTTCCGTGAACTCTCCCGTATTTACGCTCACCAGTCACTTTCCCTTCTTTCCCTCAACTCCCTCTTTGCCACCTTTTCCCACGCTTGTCTCTTTTCCTTTTCAACCTCGCCTGTCTCTTCCTCCCTCTTTTTCCTTCAGTCCCCAAATTTCCCACTTACGCTCGATTTCCTCTACTCCCTACAGTCCCTCAAAGCTCTCTTTCCCTCTCCTTCCCCTTGCCTCTCTCTTTTCCCTAGTTCCGTGACCTCTCCCCTCTTTACGCTCACCAGTCACTTTCCCTGCTTTCCCTCAAATCCCTCTTTGCCACCTTTTCCCACGCTTGTCTTTCCCTTTTTCCCCTCGCCAGTCTCTTCTCCCCTCTTTTTCCTTCAGTCACTAAATTTCACACTTCCGCTTGCCTTCGTCTACTCCCTCCCATCCCTCAAATCTCTCTTCCCCTATTTTTCCCCTTGCCTCTCTCTTTTCCCGAGTTCCGTGAACTCTCCCGTCTCTACGCTCACCAGTCACTTTCCCTTCTTTCCCTCAACTCCCTCTTTGCCACCTTTTCCCACGCTTGTCTCTTTCCCTTTTCCCCCTCGCCTGTCTCTTCCCCCCTGTTTTTCCTTCAGTCCCCAAATTTCCCACTTCCACTCGTTTTCCTCTACTCCCCCCAATCCCTCAAATCTCTCTTTCCCTCTCCTTCCCCTTGCCTCTCTCTTTTCCCTAGTTCCGTGAACTCTCCCGTCTTTACGCTCACCAGTCACTCTCCCTGCTTTCCCTCAACTCCCTCTTTGCCACCTTTTCCCACGTTTTTCTCTTTCCCTTTTTCCTCTCGCCTGTCTCTTCCCCCCTCTTTTTCCTTCAGTCCCCAAATTTCCCACTTAAGCTCGATTTCCTCTACTCCCTACAGTCCCTCAAAGCTCTCTTTCCCTCTCCTTCCCCTTGCCTCTCTCTTTTCCCTAGTTCCGTGACCTCTCCCCTCTTTACGCTCACCAGTCACTTTCCCTGCTTTCCCTCAAATCCCTCTTTGCCACCTTTTCCCACGCTTGTCTTTCCCTTTTTCCCCTTGCCAGTCTCTTCTCCCCTCTTTTTCCTTCAGTCACTAAATTTCACACTTCCGCTTGCCTTCGTCTACTCCCTCCCATCCCTCAAATCTCTCTTCCCCTATTTTTCCCCTTGCCTCTCTCTTTTCCCGAGTTCCGTGAACTCTCCCGTCTCTACGCTCACCAGTCACTTTCCCTTCTTTCCCTCAACTCCCTCTTTGCCACCTTTTCCCACGCTTGTCTCTTTTCCTTTTCAACCTCGCCTGTCTCTTCTCCCCTCTTTTTCCTTCAGTCCCCAAATTTCCCACTTCCGCTCGTTTTCCTCTACTCCCTCCCATCTCTCAAAACTCTCTTTCCCTCTCTTTCCCCTTGCCTCTCTCTTTTCCCTAGTTCCATGAACTCTCCCCTCTTTATGCTCACCAGTCACTTTCCCTGCTTTCCCTCAACTCCCTCTTTGCCACCTTTTCCCACGCTTGTCTCTTTCCCTTTTTCCCCTCTCCTGTCTCTTCTCCCCTCTTTTTCCTTCACTCCCCAAATTTCCCACTTCCGCTTGTATTCCTCTACTCCCTCCAATCCCTCAAATCTCTTTCCCCGTCTTTCCCCTTTCCTCTCTTTTCTCTACTTCCGTGAACTCTCCCGTCTTTACGCTCACCAGTCACTCTCCCTGCTTTCCCTCAACTCCCTCTTTGCCACCTTTTCCCACGTTTTTCTCTTTCCCTTTTTCCTCTCGCCTGTCTCTTCCCCCCTCTTTTTCCTTCAGTCCCCAAATTTCCCACTTACGCTCGATTTCCTCTACTCCCTACAGTCCCTCAAAGCTCTCTTTCCCTCTCCTTCCCCTTGCCTCTCTCTTTTCCCTAGTTCCGTGACCTCTCCCCTCTTTACGCTCACCAGTCACTTTCCCTGCTTTCCCTCAAATCCCTCTTTGCCACCTTTTCCCACGCTTGTCTTTCCCTTTTTCCCCTTGCCAGTCTCTTCTCCCCTCTTTTTCCTTCAGTCACTAAATTTCACACTTCCGCTTGCCTTCGTCTACTCCCTCCCATCCCTCAAATCTCTCTTCCCCTATTTTTCCCCTTGCCTCTCTCTTTTCCCGAGTTCCGTGAACTCTCCCGTCTCTACGCTCACCAGTCACTTTCCCTGCTTTCCCTCAACTCCCTCTTTGCCACCTTTTCCCACGTTTTTCTCTTTCCCTTTTTCCTCTCGCCTGTCTCTTCCCCCCTCTTTTTCCTTCAGCCCCCAAATTTCCCACTTACGCTCGATTTCCTCTACTCCCTACAGTCCCTCAAAGCTCTCTTTCCCTATCGTTCCCCTTGCCTCTCTCTTTTCCCTACTTCCGTGACCTCTCCCCTCTTTACGCTCACCAGTCACTTTCCCTGGTTTCCCTCAAATCCCTCTTTGCCACCTTTTCCCACGCTTCTCTTTCCCTTTTTCCCCTCGCCAGTCTCTTCTCCCCTCTTTTTCCTTCAGTCACTAAATTTCACACTTCCACTCGTTTTCCTCTACTCCCCCCAATCCCTCAAATCTCTCTTTCCCTCACTTTCCCCTTGCCTCTCTCTTTTCCCTAGTTCCGTGAACTCTTCCCTCTTTACGCTCACCAGTCACTTTCCCTTCTTTCCCTCAACTCCCTCTTTGCCACCTTTTCCCACGCTTGTCTCTTTCCCTTTTCCCCCTCGCCTCTCTTCCCCCCTCTTTTTTCTTCAGTCCCCAAATTTCCCACTTCCGCTCGTTTTCCTCTACTCCCTCCCATCTCTCAAAGCTCTCTTTCCCTCTCTTTCCCCTTGCCTCTCTCTTTTCCCGAGTTCCGTGAACTCTCCCGTCTTTACGCTCACCAGTCACTTTCCCTGCTTTCCCTCAACTCCCTCTTTGCCACCTTTTCCCACGCTTGTCTCTTTTCCTTTTCAACCTCGCCTGTCTCTTCCCCCTCTTTTTACTTCACTCCCCAAATTTCCCAGTTCCGCTCGTATTGCTCTACTCCCTACAATCCCTCATAGCTCTCTCCCCCTCTTTTTCCCCTTGCCTCTCTCTTTTCCCTAGTTCCGTGAACTCTCCCGTCTTTACGCTCACCAGTCACTTTCCCTGCTTTCCCTCAACTCCCTCTTTGCCACCTTTTCCCACGTTTTTCTCTTTCCCTTTTTCCTCTCGCCTGTCTCTTCCCCCCTCTTTTTCCTTCAGCCCCCAAATTTCCCACTTTACGCTCGATTTCCTCTACTCCCTACAGTCCCTCAAAGCTCTCTTTTCCCTTGCCTCTCTCTTTTCCCTAGTTCCGTGACCTCTCCCCTCTTTACGCTCACCAGTCACTTTCCCTGCTTTCCCTCAAATCCCTCTTTGCCACCTTTTCCCACGCTTCTCTTTCCCTTTTTCCCCTCGCCAGTCTCTTCTCCCCTCTTTTTCCTTCAGTCACTAAATTTCACACTTCCGCTCGCCTTCGTCTACTCCCTCCCATCCCTCAAATCTCTCTTCCCCTATTTTTCCCCTTGCCTCTCTCTTTTCCCGAGTTCCGTGAACTCTCCCGTATTTACGCTCACCAGTCACTTTCCCTTCTTTCCCTCAACTCCCTCTTTGCCACCTTTTCCCACGCTTGTCTCTTTTCCTTTTCAACCTCGCCTGTCTCTTCCCCCCTCTTTTTCCTTCAGTCCCCAAATTTCCCACTTACGCTCGATTTCCTCTACTCCCTACAGTCCCTCAAAGCTCTCTTTCCCTCTCCTTCCCCTTGCCTCTCTCTTTTCCCTAGTTCCGTGACCTCTCCCCTCTTTACGCTCACCAGTCACTTTCCCTGCTTTCCCTCAAATCCCTCTTTGCCACCTTTTCCCACGCTTGTCTTTCCCTTTTTCCCCTTGCCAGTCTCTTCTCCCCTCTTTTTCCTTCAGTCACTAAATTTCACACTTCCGCTTGCCTTCGTCTACTCCCTCCCATCCCTCAAATCTCTCTTCCCCTATTTTTCCCCTTGCCTCTCTCTTTTCCCGAGTTCCGTGAACTCTCCCGTCTCTACGCTCACCAGTCACTTTCCCTGCTTTCCCTCAACTCCCTCTTTGCCACCTTTTCCCACGTTTTTCTCTTTCCCTTTTTCCTCTCGCCTGTCTCTTCCCCCCTCTTTTTCCTTCAGCCCCCAAATTTCCCACTTACGCTCGATTTCCTCTACTCCCTACAGTCCCTCAAAGCTCTCTTTCCCTATCGTTCCCCTTGCCTCTCTCTTTTCCCTAGTTCCGTGACCTCTCCCCTCTTTACGCTCACCAGTCACTTTCCCTGGTTTCCCTCAAATCCCTCTTTGCCACCTTTTCCCACGCTTCTCTTTCCCTTTTTCCCCTCGCCAGTCTCTTCTCCCCTCTTTTTCCTTCAGTCACTAAATTTCACACTTCCACTCGTTTTCCTCTACTCCCTCCCATCTCTCAAAGCTCTCTTTCCCTCTCTTTCCCCTTGCCTCTCTCTTTTCCCGAGTTCCGTGAACTCTCCCGTCTTTACGCTCACCAGTCACTTTCCCTGCTTTCCCTCAACTCCCTCTTTGCCACCTTTTCCCACGCTTGTCTCTTTTCCTTTTCAACCTCGCCTGTCTCTTCCCCCCTCTTTTTACTTCACTCCCCAAATTTCCCAGTTCCGCTCGTATTGCTCTACTCCCTACAATCCCTCATAGCTCTCTCCCCCTCTTTTTCCCCTTGCCTCTCTCTTTTCCCTAGTTCCGTGAACTCTCCCGTCTTTACGCTCACCAGTCACTTTCCCTGCTTTCCCTCAACTCCCTCTTTGCCACCTTTTCCCACGTTTTTCTCTTTCCCTTTTTCCTCTCGCCTGTCTCTTCCCCCCTCTTTTTCCTTCAGCCCCCAAATTTCCCACTTTACGCTCGATTTCCTCTACTCCCTACAGTCCCTCAAAGCTCTCTTTTCCCTTGCCTCTCTCTTTTCCCTAGTTCCGTGACCTCTCCCCTCTTTACGCTCACCAGTCACTTTCCCTGCTTTCCCTCAAATCCCTCTTTGCCACCTTTTCCCACGCTTCTCTTTCCCTTTTTCCCCTCGCCAGTCTCTTCTCCCCTCTTTTTCCTTCAGTCACTAAATTTCACACTTCCGCTCGCCTTCGTCTACTCCCTCCCATCCCTCAAATCTCTCTTCCCCTATTTTTCCCCTTGCCTCTCTCTTTTCCCGAGTTCCGTGAACTCTCCCGTATTTACGCTCACCAGTCACTTTCCCTTCTTTCCCTCAACTCCCTCTTTGCCACCTTTTCCCACGCTTGTCTCTTTTCCTTTTCAACCTCGCCTGTCTCTTCCTCCCTCTTTTTCCTTCCTCCACTCTACTCCCTACAGTCCCTCAAAGCTCTCTTCCCTCTCCTTCCCCTTGCCTCTCTCTTTTCCCTAGTTCCGTGACCTCTCCCCTCTTTACGCTCACCAGTCACTTTCCCTGCTTTCCCTCAACTCCCTCTTTGCCACCTTTTCCCACGCTTGTCTTTCCCTTTTTCCCCTCGCCAGTCTCTTCTCCCCTCTTTTTCCTTCAGTCACTAAATTTCACACTTCCGCTTGCCTTCGTCTACTCCCTCCCATCCCTCAAAGCTCTCTTCCCCTATCTTTCCCCTTGCCTCTCTCTTTTCCCGAGTTCCGTGAACTCTCCCGTCTCTACGCTCACCAGTCACTTTCCCTGCTTTCCCTCAAATCCCTCTTTGCCACCTTTTCCCACGCTTGTCTCTTTCCCTTTTCCCCCTCGCCTGTCTCTTCCCCCCTGTTTTTCCTTCAGTCCCCAAATTTCCCACTTCCACTCGTTTTCCTCTACTCCCCCCAATCCCTCAAATCTCTCTTTCCCTCTCCTTCCCCTTGCCTCTCTCTTTTCCCTAGTTCCGTGAACTCTCCCGTCTTTACGCTCACCAGTCACTTTCCCTGCTTTCCCTCAACTCCCTCTTTGCCACCTTTTCCCACGTTTTTCTCTTTCCCTTTTTCCTCTCGCCTGTCTCTTCCCCCCTCTTTTTCCTTCAGTCCCCAAATTTCCCACTTAAGCTCGATTTCCTCTACTCCCTACAGTCCCTCAAAGCTCTCTTTCCCTCTCCTTCCCCTTGCCTCTCTCTTTTCCCTAGTTCCGTGACCTCTCCCCTCTTTACGCTCACCAGTCACTTTCCCTGCTTTCCCTCAAATCCCTCTTTGCCACCTTTTCCCACGCTTGTCTTTCCCTTTTTCCCCTTGCCAGTCTCTTCTCCCCTCTTTTTCCTTCAGTCACTAAATTTCACACTTCCGCTTGCCTTCGTCTACTCCCTCCCATCCCTCAAATCTCTCTTCCCCTATTTTTCCCCTTGCCTCTCTCTTTTCCCGAGTTCCGTGAACTCTCCCGTCTCTACGCTCACCAGTCACTTTCCCTTCTTTCCCTCAACTCCCTCTTTGCCACCTTTTCCCACGCTTGTCTCTTTTCCTTTACAACCTCGCCTGTCTCTTCTCCCCTCTTTTTCCTTCAGTCCCCAAATTTCCCACTTCCGCTCGTTTTCCTCTACTCCCTCCCATCTCTCAAAATTCTCTTTCCCTCTCTTTCCCCTTGCCTCTCTCTTTTCCCTAGTTCCATGAACTCTCCCCTCTTTATGCTCACCAGTCACTTTCCCTGCTTTCCCTCAACTCCCTCTTTGCCACCTTTTCCCACGCTTGTCTCTTTCCCTTTTTCCCCTCTCCTGTCTCTTCTCCCCTCTTTTTCCTTCACTCCCCAAATTTCCCACTTCCGCTTGTATTCCTCTACTCCCTCCAATCCCTCAAATCTCTTTCCCCGTCTTTCCCCTTTCCTCTCTTTTCTCTACTTCCGTGAACTCTCCCGTCTTTACGCTCACCAGTCACTCTCCCTGCTTTCCCTCAACTCCCTCTTTGCCACCTTTTCCCACGCTTGTCTCTTTCCCTTTTTCCCCTCTCCTGTCTCTTCCCCCCTCTTTTTACTTCACTCCCCAAATTTCCCAGTTCCGCTCGTATTCCTCTACTCCCTACAATCCCTCATAGCTCTCTCCCCCTCTTTTTCCCCTTGCCTCTCTCTTTTCCCTAGTTCCGTGAACTCTCCCGTCTTTACGCTCACCAGTCACTTTCCCTGCTTTCCCTCAACTCCCTCTTTGCCACCTTTTCCCACGTTTTTCTCTTTCCCTTTTTCCTCTCGCCTGTCTCTTCCCCCCTCTTTTTCCTTCAGCCCCCAAATTTCCCACTTACGCTCGATTTCCTCTACTCCCTACAGTCCCTCAAAGCTCTCTTTCCCTATCCTTCCCCTTGCCTCTCTCTTTTCCCTAGTTCCGTGACCTCTCCCCTCTTTACGCTCACCAGTCACTTTCCCTGGTTTCCCTCAAATCCCTCTTTGCCACCTTTTCCCACGCTTCTCTTTCCCTTTTTCCCCTCGCCAGTCTCTTCTCCCCTCTTTTTCCTTCAGTCACTAAATTTCACACTTCCACTCGTTTTCCTCTACTCCCCCCAATCCCTCAAATCTCTCTTTCCCTCACTTTCCCCTTGCCTCTCTCTTTTCCCTAGTTCCGTGAACTCTTCCCTCTTTACGCTCACCAGTCACTTTCCCTTCTTTCCCTCAACTCCCTCTTTGCCACCTTTTCCCACGCTTGTCTCTTTCCCTTTTCCCCCTCGCCTCTCTTCCCCCCTCTTTTTTCTTCAGTCCCCAAATTTCCCACTTCCGCTCGTTTTCCTCTACTCCCTCCCATCTCTCAAATCTCTCTTCCCCTATTTTTCCCCTTGCCTCTCTCTTTTCCCGAGTTCCGTGAACTCTCCCGTATTTACGCTCACCAGTCACTTTCCCTTCTTTCCCTCAACTCCCTCTTTGCCACTTTTTCCCACGCTTGTCTCTTTTCTTTTTCAACCTCGTCTACTCCCTACAGTCCCTCAAAGCTCTCTTTCCCTCTCCTTCCCCTTGCCTCTCTCTTTTCCCTAGTTCCGTGACCTCTCCCCTCTTTACGCTCACCAGTCACTTTCCCTGCTTTCCCTCAAATCCCTCTTTGCCACCTTTTCCCACGCTTGTCTTTCCCTTTTTCCCCTCGCCAGTCTCTTCTCCCCTCTTTTTCCTTCAGTCACTAAATTTCACACTTCCGCTTGCCTTCGTCTACTCCCTCCCATCCCTCAAATCTCTCTTCCCCTATTTTTCCCCTTGCCTCTCTCTTTTCCCGAGTTCCGTGAACTCTCCCGTCTCTACGCTCACCAGTCACTTTCCCTTCTTTCCCTCAACTCCCTCTTTGCCACCTTTTCCCACGCTTGTCTCTTTCCCTTTTCCCCCTCGCCTGTCTCTTCCCCCCTGTTTTTCCTTCAGTCCCCAAATTTCCCACTTCCACTCGTTTTCCTCTACTCCCCCCAATCCCTCAAATCTCTCTTTCCCTCTCCTTCCCCTTGCCTCTCTCTTTTCCCTAGTTCCGTGAACTCTCCCGTCTTTACGCTCACCAGTCACTTTCCCTGCTTTCCCTCAACTCCCTCTTTGCCACCTTTTCCCACGTTTTTCTCTTTCCCTTTTTCCTCTCGCCTGTCTCTTCCCCCCTCTTTTTCCTTCAGTCCCCAAATTTCCCACTTAAGCTCGATTTCCTCTACTCCCTACAGTCCCTCAAAGCTCTCTTTCCCTCTCCTTCCCCTTGCCTCTCTCTTTTCCCTAGTTCCGTGACCTCTCCCCTCTTTACGCTCACCAGTCACTTTCCCTGCTTTCCCTCAAATCCCTCTTTGCCACCTTTTCCCACGCTTGTCTTTCCCTTTTTCCCCTTGCCAGTCTCTTCTCCCCTCTTTTTCCTTCAGTCACTAAATTTCACACTTCCGCTTGCCTTCGTCTACTCCCTCCCATCTCTCAAAACTCTCTTTCCCTCTCTTTCCCCTTGCCTCTCTCTTTTCCCTAGTTCCATGAACTCTCCCCTCTTTATGCTCACCAGTCACTTTCCCTGCTTTCCCTCAACTCCCTCTTTGCCACCTTTTCCCACGCTTGTCTCTTTCCCTTTTTCCCCTCTCCTGTCTCTTCTCCCCTCTTTTTCCTTCACTCCCCAAATTTCCCACTTCCGCTTGTATTCCTCTACTCCCTCCAATCCCTCAAATCTCTTTCCCCGTCTTTCCCCTTTCCTCTCTTTTCTCTACTTCCGTGAACTCTCCCGTCTTTACGCTCACCAGTCACTCTCCCTGCTTTCCCTCAACTCCCTCTTTGCCACCTTTTCCCACGTTTTTCTCTTTCCCTTTTTCCTCTCGCCTGTCTCTTCCCCCCTCTTTTTCCTTCAGCCCCCAAATTTCCCACTTACGCTCGATTTCCTCTACTCCCTACAGTCCCTCAAAGCTCTCTTTCCCTATCCTTCCCCTTGCCTCTCTCTTTTCCCTAGTTCCGTGACCTCTCCCCTCTTTACGCTCACCAGTCACTTTCCCTGGTTTCCCTCAAATCCCTCTTTGCCACCTTTTCCCACGCTTCTCTTTCCCTTTTTCCCCTCGCCAGTCTCTTCTCCCCTCTTTTTCCTTCAGTCACTAAATTTCACACTTCCACTCGTTTTCCTCTACTCCCCCCAATCCCTCAAATCTCTCTTTCCCTCACTTTCCCCTTGCCTCTCTCTTTTCCCGAGTTCCGTGAACTCTTCCCTCTTTACGCTCACCAGTCACTTTCCCTTCTTTCCCTCAACTCCCTCTTTGCCACCTTTTCCCACGCTTGTCTCTTTCCCTTTTCCCCCTCGCCTCTCTTCCCCCCTCTTTTTTCTTCAGTCCCCAAATTTCCCACTTCCGCTCGTTTTCCTCTACTCCCTCCCATCTCTCAAATCTCTCTTCCCCTATTTTTCCCCTTGCCTCTCTCTTTTCCCGAGTTCCGTGAACTCTCCCGTATTTACGCTCACCAGTCACTTTCCCTTCTTTCCCTCAACTCCCTCTTTGCCACCTTTTCCCACGCTTGTCTCTTTTCCTTTTCAACCTCGTCTACTCCCTACAGTCCCTCAAAGCTCTCTTTCCCTCTCCTTCCCCTTGCCTCTCTCTTTTCCCTAGTTCCGTGACCTCTCCCCTCTTTACGCTCACCAGTCACTTTCCCTGCTTTCCCTCAAATCCCTCTTTGCCACCTTTTCCCACGCTTGTCTTTCCCTTTTTCCCCTCGCCAGTCTCTTCTCCCCTCTTTTTCCTTCAGTCACTAAATTTCACACTTCCGCTTGCCTTCGTCTACTCCCTCCCATCCCTCAAATCTCTCTTCCCCTATTTTTCCCCTTGCCTCTCTCTTTTCCCGAGTTCCGTGAACTCTCCCGTCTCTACGCTCACCAGTCACTTTCCCTTCTTTCCCTCAACTCCCTCTTTGCCACCTTTTCCCACGCTTGTCTCTTTCCCTTTTCCCCCTCGCCTGTCTCTTCCCCCCTGTTTTTCCTTCAGTCCCCAAATTTCCCACTTCCACTCGTTTTCCTCTACTCCCTCCAATCCCTCAAATCTCTCTTTCCCTCTCCTTCCCCTTGCCTCTCTCTTTTCCCTAGTTCCGTGAACTCTCCCGTCTTTACGCTCACCAGTCACTTTCCCTGCTTTCCCTCAACTCCCTCTTTGCCACCTTTTCCCACGCTTTTCTCTTTCCCTTTTTCCTCTCGCCTGTCTCTTCCCCCCTCTTTTTCCTTCAGTCCCCAAATTTCCCACTTAAGCTCGATTTCCTCTACTCCCTACAGTCCCTCAAAGCTCTCTTTCCCTCTCCTTCCCCTTGCCTCTCTCTTTTCCCTAGTTCCGTGACCTCTCCCCTCTTTACGCTCACCAGTCACTTTCCCTTCTTTCCCTCAAATCCCTCTTTGCCACCTTTTCCCACGCTTGTCTTTCCCTTTTTCCCCTTGCCAGTCTCTTCTCCCCTCTTTTTCCTTCAGTCACTAAATTTCACACTTCCGCTTGCCTTCGTCTACTCCCTCCCATCCCTCAAATCTCTCTTCCCCTATTTTTCCCCTTGCCTCTCTCTTTTCCCGAGTTCCGTGAACTCTCCCGTCTCTACGCTCACCAGTCACTTTCCCTTCTTTCCCTCAACTCCCTCTTTGCCACCTTTTCCCACGCTTGTCTCTTTTCCTTTTCAACCTCGCCTGTCTCTTCTCCCCTCTTTTTCCTTCAGTCCCCAAATTTCCCACTTCCGCTCGCCTTCCTTTACTCCCTCCCATCCCTCAAATCTCTTTCCCTCACTTTCCCCTTGCCTCTCTCTTTTCCCTAGTTCCATGAACTCTCCCGTCTTTACGCTCACCAGTCACTTTCCCTTCTTTCCCTCAACTCCCTCTTTGCCACCTTTTCCCACGCTTGTCTCTTTCCCTTTTCCCCCTCGCCTGTCTCTTCCCCCCTCTTTTTCCTTCAGTCCCCAAATTTCCCACTTCCGCTCGTTTTCCTCTACTCCCTCCCATCTCTCAAAACTCTCTTTCCCTCTCTTTCCCCTTGCCTCTCTCTTTTCCCTAGTTCCATGAACTCTCCCCTCTTTATGCTCACCAGTCACTTTCCCTGCTTTCCCTCAACTCCCTCTTTGCCACCTTTTCCCACGCTTGTCTCTTTCCCTTTTTCCCCTCTCCTGTCTCTTCTCCCCTCTTTTTCCTTCACTCCCCAAATTTCCCACTTCCGCTTGTATTCCTCTACTCCCTCCAATCCCTCAAATCTCTTTCCCCGTCTTTCCCCTTTCCTCTCTTTTCTCTACTTCCGTGAACTCTCCCGTCTTTACGCTCACCAGTCACTCTCCCTGCTTTCCCTCAACTCCCTCTTTGCCACCTTTTCCCACGCTTGTCTCTTTCCCTTTTTCCCCTCTCCTGTCTCTTCCCCCCTCTTTTTACTTCACTCCCCAAATTTCCCAGTTCCGCTCGTATTCCTCTACTCCCTACAATCCCTCATAGCTCTCTCCCCCTCTTTTTCCCCTTGCCTCTCTCTTTTCCCTAGTTCCGTGAACTCTCCCGTCTTTACGCTCACCAGTCACTTTCCCTGCTTTCCCTCAACTCCCTCTTTGCCACCTTTTCCCACGTTTTTCTCTTTCCCTTTTTCCTCTCGCCTGTCTCTTCCCCCCTCTTTTTCCTTCAGCCCCCAAATTTCCCACTTACGCTCGATTTCCTCTACTCCCTACAGTCCCTCAAAGCTCTCTTTCCCTATCCTTCCCCTTGCCTCTCTCTTTTCCCTAGTTCCGTGAACTCTTCCCTCTTTACGCTCACCAGTCACTTTCCCTTCTTTCCCTCAACTCCCTCTTTGCCACCTTTTCCCACGCTTGTCTCTTTCCCTTTTCCCCCTCGCCAGTCTCTTCCCCCCTCTTTTTTCTTCAGTCCCCAAATTTCCCACTTCCGCTCGTTTTCCTCTACTCCCTCCCATCTCTCAAAGCTCTCTTTCCCTCTCTTTCCCCTTGCCTCTCTCTTTTCCCGAGTTCCGTGAACTCTCCCGTCTTTACGCTCACCAGTCACTTTCCCTGCTTTCCCTCAACTCCCTCTTTGCCACCTTTTCCCACGCTTGTCTCTTTTCCTTTTCAACCTCGCCTGTCTCTTCTCCCCTTTTTTTCCTTCAGTCCCCAAATTTCCCACTTCCGCTCGCCTTCCTTTACTCCCTCCCATCCCTCAAATCTCTTTCCCTCTCTTTCCCCTTGCCTCTCTCTTTTCCCTAGTTCCATGAACTCTCCCCTCTTTATGCTCACCAGTCACTCTCCCTGCTTTCCCTCAACTCCCTCTTTGCCACCTTTTCCCACGCTTGTCTCTTTCCCTTTTTCCCCTCTCCTGTCTCTTCCCCCCTCTTTTTACTTCACTCCCCAAATTTCCCAGTTCCGCTCGTATTGCTCTACTCCCTACAATCCCTCATAGCTCTCTCCCCCTCTTTTTCCCCTTGCCTCTCTCTTTTCCCTAGTTCCGTGACCTCTCCCGTCTTTACGCTCACCAGTCACTTTCCCTGCTTTCCCTCAACTCCCTCTTTGCCACCTTTTCCCACGTTTTTCTCTTTCCCTTTTTCCTCTCGCCTGTCTCTTCCCCCCTCTTTTTCCTTCAGCCCCCAAATTTCCCACTTTACGCTCGATTTCCTCTACTCCCTACAGTCCCTCAAAGCTCTCTTTTCCCTTGCCTCTCTCTTTTCCCTAGTTCCGTGACCTCTCCCCTCTTTACGCTCACCAGTCACTTTCCCTGCTTTCCCTCAAATCCCTCTTTGCCACCTTTTCCCACGCTTCTCTTTCCCTTTTTCCCCTCGCCAGTCTCTTCTCCCCTCTTTTTCCTTCAGTCACTAAATTTCACACTTCCGCTCGCCTTCGTCTACTCCCTCCCATCCCTCAAATCTCTCTTCCCCTATTTTTCCCCTTGCCTCTCTCTTTTCCCGAGTTCCGTGAACTCTCCCGTATTTACGCTCACCAGTCACTTTCCCTTCTTTCCCTCAACTCCCTCTTTGCCACCTTTTCCCACGCTTGTCTCTTTTCCTTTTCAACCTCGCCTGTCTCTTCCTCCCTCTTTTTCCTTCAGTCCCCAAATTTCCCACTTACGCTCGATTTCCTCTACTCCCTACAGTCCCTCAAAGCTCTCTTTCCCTCTCCTTCCCCTTGCCTCTCTCTTTTCCCTAGTTCCGTGACCTCTCCCCTCTTTACGCTCACCAGTCACTTTCCCTGCTTTCCCTCAAATCCCTCTTTGCCACCTTTTCCCACGCTTGTCTTTCCCTTTTTCCCCTCGCCAGTCTCTTCTCCCCTCTTTTTCCTTCAGTCACTAAATTTCACACTTCCGCTTGCCTTCGTCTACTCCCTCCCATCCCTCAAATCTCTCTTCCCCTATTTTTCCCCTTGCCTCTCTCTTTTCCCGAGTTCCGTGAACTCTCCCGTCTCTACGCTCACCAGTCACTTTCCCTTCTTTCCCTCAACTCCCTCTTTGCCACCTTTTCCCACGCTTGTCTCTTTTCCTTTTCAACCTCGCCTGTCTCTTCCCCCCTGTTTTTCCTTCAGTCCCCAAATTTCCCACTTCCACTCGTTTTCCTCTACTCCCCCCAATCCCTCAAATCTCTCTTTCCCTCTCCTTCCCCTTGCCTCTCTCTTTTCCCTAGTTCCGTGAACTCTCCCGTCTTTACGCTCACCAGTCACTTTCCCTGCTTTCCCTCAACTCCCTCTTTGCCACCTTTTCCCACGTTTTTCTCTTTCCCTTTTTCCTCTCGCCTGTCTCTTCCCCCCTCTTTTTCCTTCAGTCCCCAAATTTCCCACTTACGCTCGATTTCCTCTACTCCCTACAGTCCCTCAAAGCTCTCTTTCCCTCTCCTTCCCCTTGCCTCTCTCTTTTCCCTAGTTCCGTGACCTCTCCCCTCTTTACGCTCACCAGTCACTTTCCCTGCTTTCCCTCAACTCCCTCTTTGCCACCTTTTCCCACGCTTGTCTTTCCCTTTTTCCCCTTGCCAGTCTCTTCTCCCCTCTTTTTCCTTCAGTCACTAAATTTCACACTTCCGCTTGCCTTCGTCTACTCCCTCCCATCCCTCAAATCTCTCTTCCCCTATTTTTCCCCTTGCCTCTCTCTTTTCCCGAGTTCCGTGAACTCTCCCGTCTCTACGCTCACCAGTCACTTTCCCTTCTTTCCCTCAACTCCCTCTTTGCCACCTTTTCCCACGCTTGTCTCTTTTCCTTTTCAACCTCGCCTGTCTCTTCTCCCCTCTTTTTCCTTCAGTCCCCAAATTTCCCACTTCCGCTCGCCTTCCTTTACTCCCTCCCATCCCTCAAATCTCTTTCCCTCACTTTCCCCTTGCCTCTCTCTTTTCCCTAGTTCCATGAACTCTCCCGTCTTTACGCTCACCAGTCACTTTCCCTTCTTTCCCTCAACTCCCTCTTTGCCACCTTTTCCCACGCTTGTCTCTTTCCCTTTTCCCCCTCGCCTGTCTCTTCCCCCCTCTTTTTCCTTCAGTCCCCAAATTTCCCACTTCCGCTCGTTTTCCTCTACTCCCTCCCATCTCTCAAAACTCTCTTTCCCTCTCTTTCCCCTTGCCTCTCTCTTTTCCCGAGTTCCGTGAACTCTCCCGTCTTTACGCTCACCAGTCACTTTCCCTGCTTTCCCTCAACTCCCTCTTTGCCACCTTTTCCCACGCTTGTCTCTTTTCCTTTTCAACCTCGCCTGTCTCTTCTCCCCTCTTTTTCCTTCAGTCCCCAAATTTCCCACTTCCGCTCGCCTTCCTTTACTCCCTCCCATCCCTCAAATCTCTTTCCCTCTCTTTCCCCTTGCCTCTCTCTTTTCCCTAGTTCCATGAACTCTCCCCTCTTTATGCTCACCAGTCACTTTCCCTGCTTTCCCTCAACTCCCTCTTTGCCACCTTTTCCCACGCTTGTCTCTTTCCCTTTTTCCCCTCTCCTGTCTCTTCTCCCCTCTTTTTCCTTCACTCCCCAAATTTCCCACTTCCGCTTGTATTCCTCTACTCCCTCCAATCCCTCAAATCTCTTTCCCCGTCTTTCCCCTTTCCTCTCTTTTCTCTACTTCCGTGAACTCTCCCGTCTTTACGCTCACCAGTCACTCTCCCTGCTTTCCCTCAACTCCCTCTTTGCCACCTTTTCCCACGCTTGTCTCTTTCCCTTTTTCCCCTCTCCTGTCTCTTCCCCCCTCTTTTTACTTCACTCCCCAAATTTCCCAGTTCCGCTCGTATTCCTCTACTCCCTACAATCCCTCATAGCTCTCTCCCCCTCTTTTTCCCCTTGCCTCTCTCTTTTCCCGAGTTCCGTGAACTCTCCCGTCTTTACGCTCACCAGTCACTTTCCCTGCTTTCCCTCAACTCCCTCTTTGCCACCTTTTCCCACGCTTGTCTCTTTCCCTTTTTCTCCTCTCCTGTCTCTTCCCCCCTCTTTTTCCTTCAGCCCCCAAATTTCCCACTTACGCTCGATTTCCTCTACTCCCTACAGTCCCTCAAAGCTCTCTTTCCCTATCCTTCCCCTTGCCTCTCTCTTTTCCCTAGTTCCGTGACCTCTCCCCTCTTTACGCTCACCAGTCACTTTCCCTGGTTTCCCTCAAATCCCTCTTTGCCACCTTTTCCCACGCTTCTCTTTCCCTATTTCCCCTCGCCAGTCTCTTCTCCCCTCTTTTTCCTTCAGTCACTAAATTTCACACTTCCACTCGTTTTCCTCTACTCCCCCCAATCCCTCAAATCTCTCTTTCCCTCACTTTCCCCTTGCCTCTCTCTTTTCCCTAGTTCCGTGAACTCTTCCCTCTTTACGCTCACCAGTCACTTTCCCTTCTTTCCCTCAACTCCCTCTTTGCCACCTTTTCCCACGCTTGTCTCTTTCCCTTTTCCCCCTCGCCTCTCTTCCCCCCTCTTTTTTCTTCAGTCCCCAAATTTCCCACTTCCGCTCGTTTTCCTCTACTCCCTCCCATCTCTCAAAGCTCTCTTTCCCTCTCTTTCCCCTTGCCTCTCTCTTTTCCCGAGTTCCGTGAACTCTCCCCTCTTTACGCTCACCAGTCACTTTCCCTGCTTTCCCTCAACTCCCTCTTTGCCACCTTTTCCCACGCTTGTCTCTTTTCCTTTTCAACCTCGCCTGTCTCTTCTCCCCTTTTTTTCCTTCAGTCCCCAAATTTCCCACTTCCGCTCGCCTTCCTTTACTCCCTCCCATCCCTCAAATCTCTTTCCCTCTCTTTCCCCTTGCCTCTCTCTTTTCCCTAGTTCCATGAACTCTCCCCTCTTTATGCTCACCAGTCACTCTCCCTGCTTTCCCTCAACTCCCTCTTTGCCACCTTTTCCCACGCTTGTCTCTTTCCCTTTTTCCCCTCTCCTGTCTCTTCCCCCCTCTTTTTACTTCACTCCCCAAATTTCCCAGTTCCGCTCGTATTGCTCTACTCCCTACAATCCCTCATAGCTCTCTCCCCCTCTTTTTCCCCTTGCCTCTCTCTTTTCCCTAGTTCCGTGAACTCTCCCGTCTTTACGCTCACCAGTCACTTTCCCTGCTTTCCCTCAACTCCCTCTTTGCCACCTTTTCCCACGTTTTTCTCTTTCCCTTTTTCCTCTCGCCTGTCTCTTCCCCCCTCTTTTTCCTTCAGCCCCCAAATTTCCCACTTTACGCTCGATTTCCTCTACTCCCTACAGTCCCTCAAAGCTCTCTTTTCCCTTGCCTCTCTCTTTTCCCTAGTTCCGTGACCTCTCCCCTCTTTACGCTCACCAGTCACTTTCCCTGCTTTCCCTCAAATCCCTCTTTGCCACCTTTTCCCACGCTTCTCTTTCCCTTTTTCCTCTCGCCTGTCTCTTCTCCCCTCTTTTTCCTTCAGTCACTAAATTTCACACTTCCGCTCGCCTTCGTCTACTCCCTCCCATCCCTCAAATCTCTCTTCCCCTATTTTTCCCCTTGCCTCTCTCTTTTCCCGAGTTCCGTGAACTCTCCCGTATTTACGCTCACCAGTCACTTTCCCTTCTTTCCCTCAACTCCCTCTTTGCCACCTTTTCCCACGCTTGTCTCTTTTCCTTTTCAACCTCGCCTGTCTCTTCCTCCCTCTTTTTCCTTCAGTCCCCAAATTTCCCACTTACGCTCGATTTCCTCTACTCCCTACAGTCCCTCAAAGCTCTCTTTCCCTCTCCTTCCCCTTGCCTCTCTCTTTTCCCTAGTTCCGTGACCTCTCCCCTCTTTACGCTCACCAGTCACTTTCCCTGCTTTCCCTCAAATCCCTCTTTGCCACCTTTTCCCACGCTTCTCTTTCCCTTTTTC